>NC_053492.1:180027277-180369777 GCF_905171775.1 Rana temporaria
CACCGGGCACCCGCGATCGATACAGAGCGAGAACTGGGAGCTGTGTGTGTAAACATACAGCTCCCGGTCCTGTCAGGGGAAAAGTGACTGTTCGTCTGTTCATAAAATGTATGAACAGCAATCTGTCATTTCCCCAAGTCAGTCCCACCCCCTTTCAGTTAGAACACACCTAGGGAACATAATTAACCCCTTCCTCGCCCTCTAGTGTTAACACCTTCCCTGCCAGTGCCATTTTTACAGTAATCAATGCATTTTTATAGCACTGATCGCTATAAAAATGCCAATGTCCCCAAAAATGTGTCAAACGTGTCCGAAGTGTCTGCCATAAGGTCGCAGTACCGATAAAAATCGCTGATCGCCGCCATTACTAGTAAAAAAAAAAAAAACATTAATAAAAATGCAATAAAACTATCCCCTATTTTGTAGACGCTATAACTTTTGCGCAAATCAATCAAATACCTATTGCGATTTTTTTTTTTTTTTTTTATTATGTATTTTTTTACGAAAAATATGTAGTCAAGAATACGTATCGGCCTAAACTGAGGGAAAAAAAACTTTTATATATATTTTTGGGGGATATTTATTACAACAAGAAGTAAAAAATATTCATTTTTTTTTTTTCAAAATTGTCGCTCTATTTTTGTTTATAGCGCAAAAAATAAAAACCGCCAACCACCAAAAGAAAGCTCTATTTGTGGGAAAAAGACGCCAATTCTGTTTGGGAGCCACGTCGCACGACCGTGCAATTTTCAGTTAAAGCGACACAGTGCCAAATCGCAAAAAGTGGCCCTGTCATTGACCAGCAAAATGGTCCGGGGCTGAAGTGGTTAAGGAGCACAAATACACACCCTTTCAATCGCCACTTACCATTGTAGGGACACAATTTGTATTTGCAGCAGCTTAGATGTTAATTTAAGTAAGGTCACTGTATTTTATATATCACTTTGGCAGCGCGCAGCACCATTATTATTTTTTTATTTAGCTTTGTAAAGCTGCAACCTGGTGTTCTGTTTGCCTAGTTGCTTCCCACCCTCCTCATTCACTGCTTGGGGATGTCCTAGGATCTATGAACACTTTGACTGTGTCCTGTACTGTACGGTTCAGATGGGAGACATTTTTACTTGCCTATAAGTTCAATATCTTGGAGTACAGCACAGGACATGGGCCACCCTCCTGTCCATTCCCTGGTTATTCTACATTGCTTGCTACTAAACTGAGGGCTCACAAAGTTGTAAGGTAGGGATCTAGGGGAGGCAGCCAGTGAGTATGTCCTCAAAAGCTTGTCATTGTCCAAAAACCTGAAGGAACGAGCCTATGGCCCAGGGTCTTTGAATACTTAAACTTGACCAAAAAACTGGTCCACAGTAGTTTAGAATGCATTCATAGATTACTTGCCACATCGGGCGTTGTTACCGTAACCAAAACATGCAATACAAAAAAGTCCCGGTATAGAAGACCAGGAAGGTATAGGCGTTACTTTTGGTAACAAATTGATCATATTGTTACCAAAAGTTTTTGTATTCTAAGGGCTCTTTCACACGGAGCGGATCCGTATTGATCCGCTCCGTCAGCCCGTTTGGCTCAGCGGGGATTCCTCCGTTAATCCCCACTGAGCTGTCGGCGGACAGGGCGGTCTCCGCACACAGTGCAGAGACCGCCCTGTCTCTCCTCCGCTCTCCCCTATGGGGAATCGGATGAATACGGACCGTGTGTCCGTTTTCATCCGTTCCGCCGGACGGAAGAAAAATAGGGTTTTCTTCCGTCCGCAAAAGCTGATCTTTGCGGACGCGGATGGTTGTGGACGTTAGCGGATGCATCATCCGCTAACATCTGCAATCCCATAGGGATACATTACAAGTCCGTAAACGGACTTGCAATAAACGGACCGTTTGTCCCTAGGTGTGAAAGGGCCCTAAGAGTACTTGGCCTGTGTTCTATACTTTACTCAAAGTCAAAATTCCTGTTTAAAATTCTGAACAGTTGAATTTCATTACAAAGTACTTGGGTGTGACACAACAGAGAAAAGAGGCACAGTTTGTATGGCTGCGCTATCCTGCAAAAATAAGAAATTTCTCTGGTGGCAAAAATTTGCACACGTTTTTTAAAGGAACTGTGCATTAATACACACTGCTGGGTGCACGGAGGGTAAATGAATACTGGAGTAGCTTCATGGGAGTAAGCTGAAGAATTAACTTTCACCAGATGCTCTTTTAGTTAAAGTGGAGCTAAATTCTTCTATTCTTTACAGCCAAGGAAGCTGTAGCTGTAGCCTCTATGTGATCAATTGCCATGGTGCTGAATGTCATCGGCTATGACACAAGCCATTTGATGACACAGCACTTAAGTTGAGAGCTAACATAATCATCTACTTAACCTACCTGAATGCATTTGTATTAAAGCGCAAACGATTCTAGCATTTATGTGCATCTGTTTGTTTTTGTTTTTTTGCTGCTAAACACACTGGTTTTTGCTTCTGTGTGCATGGCCACAGAAGTGAGCATAACGGTGCTTTTACAGGTTGGAAACATTTTTTTAATCATTGAGTTTAGTTCTGCTTTAACATAGAGTGAAGTTTTTCTTTTCTTTTTAGCTTTCTTTCCCACCTTGATGAGCGTCACTCCATGATTTTGAATTTTTTTTCTGAATTTGACTTTGCTTGCTTGCTTTGATTAAGTTTTCTTTTTCCAGGTAAAAGATGTAATTGAAGAACACAGTCCTGCAGAAAAGGTTACAAATGGCCCTCGAGGGTCCTCTGGCGACAGTGCTTCAAAGTCTCAGACACCAGCCCCAGAAAGAAAAGATGGAAGCAACCAAGAAGCCATACTGAACGGGGTGTCCTAAAATGGAGTTTCCTAGTTTACAGTTCCTTTACATTACATTTTACAATAGTGCTTGTACAAGCTTGCCAAAGATAGATTAAGGATCGCCAGTCTTTACACCACACTTTCAGTTCCTCCATTTGGAATAAAGAAAGGGGAGGGATCCTGATACACATGTTAAACATAAGTTGATACCTACTGTGTTCTAAATACATCATCAGATGTGCCTTGAGATAGTATACAAAACATTAAAGAAAAAAAAAGTAAAAAAAAAAAAAAGTGCTGGCTAAAGGAAATGTTTTGTTTTCAAATATAGCATTGAATTGGGGAGATCCTGCATAATATTTGTTCTGAAAGCATTAGCTGCTTTTGTTACATTTTTAATAATATGCAACCACTTCTTCACCTGAGGAAAAACTAGAAAATGCAGTCTAAAAGTATTTTGCACTGAACTGTAACTTCTCCATTGGTTAGGTCTGGAAACTGGTCGTTTTAATACATGTTTAATTTTTTTTTTTTTTCTTTTTTATTAAAAAAAAAAAAGCTGTATGGAGGAAACTGCAGACCACTGGAACAGACAAATACTCATCTGCAGCTATTGGCAGTGACTGTTCTTCATTGGGGCTTTGTTTGGTTTATTTATTAAACTGTACAGTATTTAAAAATCAAACATTGCTATAAACACTAAACCGAACGTAGTCATGTCCACAAAGGTATAATCCTAACTACTGATGAAAAGATCAATTTCCAGAATGTTTCTCCTGTATAAAACTGCATATGTTAGTCCTTAGTATGGTATTTTTATTTTTGTTTTGGTTGTTTGATGTGCAATATGTTTTTGTATGCAGGTAGTAAAAAGAAAAAAAAATAAACTTTGATCTTCCATTTTTGATTATCTGCCTAGTTTCCTATGGGGAAGATATGATAAATTCTTAAAGCTGAACTCCAGGCATATATATATTAAAAAAACAAAAAACTGTTATTCGTAAAAGGTCAATGTATTTTTAAATGCAACAGGTCTAAAGAAAATTAGACTTTTGCCTTTTTTTTCTTTTTTTTTAAGCCACTTCTAATCCCCTTGCCTAGGAGCGCTCGGGCATGGAAGGGGCCAGTAAGTAGTAGTTGGTCTCTCTGCTGACAGAGGGAACCTTTTAACAAAAACGCGCAGTGTGGTCTCTTCAATGTGCTGCTATTTTATTGTACAATCTGCAGGCTGGTTGTATGTACTTGGCCAAATTCTTCTGCAGTGCTGTTCCAAAGGCTTGGCTATGCTGCCTGGTAGGGGTGACTGGCTCGCAAAACGTGCTGCAGAAAATTACAGTTCTTTTGGCGGGTAAATCTGTTCCAGAATGTTAATTGTGTATTTAGCTGCCTACCAGGAGTTCAGCTTTAACCCCTCAGTTACTCAGACATCCAGCAACAGAACAGGGAGGTTAAAAATGTATGTATACATAATTACCTCTGATTGAAAAAATGTGATCACAGTTGACCAGTTTTGAGATTTAAGTGCTTGATAAAATTTGCAAGAAGTAATGACAAATTATGATTCCTTTTTTTGTACTATACAGATTTCCTTGATTTTACATCACATGTCATAATTAACCCTGGTTTTTGGTTCTGCTGATGTTGGCCACACATACTGAGGGCCCAAATACATAACTGGACAGAAATCCAAGAAATAAACATCTTTCCAGCACATACTTTTCAAGCATATCTTGTCTGCTTCTTTTTCATTTCTCACATTTCCTCATACAGCCTTTTTATCCTTCATCAGTGCTTTGTGACTTTTCCTTCTTGCAAGTTTTCTTGCTTTTTCGTGATTTGTGGTTCAGAAAAGCTTAGTGATTTGTACACCTTTTATAGTGTCTACTTGTCTCAAGAGAACTAGGGCTCTGTTTCCACTATTGCAATCCCAAAGTCGCACAATTTACAATGCGACCAGTGAAAACCATGTGAGATCAAGTCGGAACAAAGTAGTGCAAGAACCTTTTTTGAGTCGCACCAATTAGAGCAGGGACCATTGAAATGCATGGGTTTTAACTTATCATGCGACTTCACATGTGTCAAGTTGCACAACAACTCGCAGTAGTGGAAACCGAGCCTAAGTGTAATTTCTTCTTGCCTCGTTCCTCTGCTACCAGCATGAATCGCTTCTGGCAAGTTTTCCAAGAAAGAAATGGTGGCAGGGGAGGGATCTCCAGCTGATTGACAGCCTCAGCCCTGTTTCTGTGTGAAGGGGGGTGTGTCCCTTCCCTTTTTTCAGCTCTCATACAGTGAGGAGGAAAAAAGTATTTAATCCCCTGCTGATTTTTTTTTACGTTTGTCCAATTTGTCCCCTTTGCAGTGACGTTGTCCTGTCCCCTAAGCAGAAGAACACCCCCAAATCATGATGTTTCCACCTCCATGTTTCACAGTGGGGATGGTGTTCTTGGGGTCAAATGCAGCTTTCCTTCTCCTCCAAACATGGCTAGTTGATGCCAAAGAGCTCGATTTTGGTCTCATCTGACTACAAAACTTTCACCCAGTTCTCCTCTGAATCATTGAGATGTTCAATAGCAAACTTCTGACAGGCCTGTACATGTTGCATAGTAAAGCTGAAAATAGACCCTAGTCCCTAGTCCATCCAATTCAACCTGTGTAGGTGCATTTATCAATGTCTATAATGATTTCCCATAGCCATGTATGTTGTGTCCTTTTTTTAAGATGTATATCTAAGAGTCTTTTAAAGATATCCATACTCCCTGCATCCACCACCAATTGTGGGAGAGAGTTCAACATCCTTCTTTCCTTAACAGTGAAGCACTCCCTATGCAGTTTAAGGTTAAACTGCTTCTCCAGTCTCCTTGTGTGGCCCGTGTCCTTTTAGACTCACTAGGACTAAATGGTTTATTTTCTATTCTGGGATTCCCATTAAGATATTTGTAGATTGCTATCATGTCCCCTCCCAAGCATCTTTTCTCCAGCGAGAATACATTTAGTGTTTGCAGCCATTCCTCGTAATTGAGGTCCTCCGGTCCCCTTATTAGTTATTAGTTTTG
The DNA here is from genome assembly GCF_905171775.1 of Rana temporaria. NCBI lineage: Eukaryota > Metazoa > Chordata > Amphibia > Anura > Ranidae > Rana > Rana temporaria. Next base: position 180,033,135 of record NC_053492.1, read on the forward strand.
TTTTGTTGCCCTTTATTTGGATTCTCTCAGTACATCCCTTCGGAGGACCGGTGACCAGAAGTGAACGGAAAACTTAAGATGAGGTCTCGCCAGAGATTTATACATGCTTTTGGTAGCTGCAGCTTGGCACTGCATGCTGTTGCTCAATCTGTCATCTGTTAGCACCCTTAGATCTCTATCTTTGCTTCTCCCAGCTTTTCTCCACTCGGTGAATATTTTTCATTAATGTTTTTTGCCCCCAAGTGCATTACTTTACATTTCTCCACATTAATCCTCATTTGCCATTTATCTGTCCACTCTTATTTGTTCAATACATTTTTATTGAGTATTAGGTTAGTTACAATGAGATAACAGTATGTTCCCCCAGGTGGCGATTCCAATAAACACAGGGTGCCACCTAGCATAGGGAAAACTCATGAAGGCATTGGTCATAAACATGCAGTTATTAGATACTTGGGACTGTTCAGTAAATATAGGCCAGCATAACGCATTGATGTGGTAAATAAAACATTAAATGCCATCAAAGGGAAAAACATACCTCATGTGGAGGATAATGAAAACCGTATGTATGTAATAGGAAAGTAGAGAAATGGAGAAAAATAATAAGGGGGAATGGGTTATCCTGCCTCAACTGTACACCAATGTACATAGATGACTATTCATCAGCTTAAATTGATTGAGACATCATTTCAGGCGCATAGGCTAAAGAGAATTTAAAGGCAAACCAGTAGGACCGTGTTTTCTTCAATAAATACGATTTATTTTTGAAGGGAGTATGAGAGAATCTTCCATATGATAGGGATTTTTATATATAAATATAAATATGTATGTATATATATATATATATATATATATATACCGTATTTGCCGGTGTATAAGGCGACCGGGCATATAAGACGACCCCCTAATTTTACATTATTTTTAGGATTTTTTGCCTGTACTCACTGTATAAGACGACCCCCCTTCCGAAGCTTCCAACGCTTCATATTCCTGGAGCCATATTCTTCTCCCTTCTTGCTCAAGCCAATCACGGCAAGCGATGTATTATATTAATGAATAGAAAGCCTGCTTGGATTGGCAGAGGCTGTAACATCATCATCCCACGCCTCTCTGACTCTCAAAGACAATCCGAGTAGGCTACTGTATGTAGCCTGCTCGGATTGGCAGTGGTTGTTACTCCAATGCGAGCAGGCTCTGTATTCATTTGAATACATCGCTCACCGGGATTGGCTAAGCGGTATATACTGTATGTAGCCGAAGCTACATACAGTATTACTGCATATCCAGCAGGCATCCGAGCAGCTGACCCGGCGTATAAGACGATCCCTGCTTTTTGGACATTTTTTTTAAGTGTAAAAGGTAGTCTTATACGCCAGCAAATACAGTATATATATATATATATATATATATATATATATATATATATATATATATATATATATATATATATATATATACAATCTACTGAATGAATGATGTGAGATGGTAAGACTGTAGAGATAGGTAGAATACCAGTGGTTGTTGTTAATTGGTGGAGTAGAGCCAGTGTCGTAGAGATCAAAGTGTTAGTTGCATTATAGGAGAGTTGTAAAGTCATTTGTGTGTTTTGCATAGCGAGTCCCATAACGCAAGAATGGACCAAGTAAGTGGTAAAGTGTTCAAGGATAGCTTCTGGTATTTCCTAGGTATCCATATCTGATGGAACAAGTCCACACCGCTTAGGTCTAGTTCTAGTTGTACCCATAGCTTGGACTCTTTATGGTATTTCCAGTCCTATGTTCTATTTAATACTATCGCTAAGAAATGACGCTTAAAGTCTGTTAAAGCTAGACTCTCTTCCCTTTTAGGTTTAATAAGTAGGTTTCTAGCAATTCGGGGTTGCTTGCAATTCCACACGTACTTGCATACTATTGACTTTCAAGACTGTGAAGAAACCCAACGGGATCCTGTAAGGGATCCTTTGGAACATGAAGAGCAGCCTGGGCAAGATGTTCATCTTTACAATGCTGAGTCTCCCCAACCATGACTGTGCTAGCTGGGTACATTTATGCAGGTCTGATCTAATCGAGTTCATTAATGATATAAAGCTTACACAGAATAGAGAAGCTGGGTTAGGAATATGCTGAGGCATTTCAATGTGTGAGGTTGCCAACTAAAGGGAAAGGACGGATTCAATTGAGCTGCTGTTTTTATGTGGGATCGGGATGTTTAGCATTTCTGACTTGCATAGGATCATTTTGAAATTGGAAATGGCTCTGAATATTGTAACAGCCAACATCCAGTTAGCGAGGGAAATAATGGGTCGCTGAACAAAAAATATGTTGTCTGCGTATGCCGCATATTTGTGCTCTGTGGCGCCTGTTTTAATTCGGTGGATGTTAAGATTGTTCCGTATTGTCGAGAGGAAGGGTTCTAATGAGAGCGCAAATAAGATAGGGGAGAGAGGACAGCCCTGACGAGTGCCATTGTGAAAAGTGAAATGTTTGTTTAAAGTGACGTTAATTCGTAGTTGCACTGTGGGGGGAAGTTATAAAGTGCTGAGATTCTGGTTAACATGGAAGGGCCAATGCCCAGATGAAATAATGTCGACACCAGATATTCCCAGTCTTAAAGCGGGAGTTCACCTAATTAAGTATTTTTTTCTCTTTTCCCCTTAGATGTATGCTCGTTTTGTCTAGGACAATCGGCTAGTTGTTTTAAAATATGAGCTGTACTTACCGTTTTCGACATGCATCTTCTCCGTCGCTTCCGGGTATGGGTCTTCGGGAGCGGGCGTTCCTTCTTGATTGACAGTCTTCCGAGAGGCTTCCGACGGTCGCATCCATCGCGTCACTAGTAGCCGAAAGAAGCCGAACGTCGGTGCGGCTCTATACTGCGCCTGCTCACCAACGTTGGTCTTCTTTTGGAAAATCGTGACGCGATGGATGCCACCGTCGGAAGCCTCTCGGAAGACTGTCAATCAAAATAGGAACGCCCAGTCCCGCAGCCCATACCTGGAAGCGGCGGAGAAGATGCATCTCGTAAACGGTAAGTACGACTCATATTTTAAAACAACTAGCCGATTCCCCTAGACAAAACTAGCATCCATCTAAGGGGAAATATAGTTATGTATGGGTAAACCTCCGCTTTAATTCTGAGATGGTGTTCCCCTTCCAATGCTTCAAGAGCAGAAGCAGGACATTTCGGTAGGTTAGCTTGTGTATGATGTGCTTGTATAAGGGATTCTATAGCCTCCCTATCTACTGTAGTATGATGAACGTGGTAGCGTTGCTGATAGAAGGAACAGAATTCTTTCGCTATAGCAGTGGTCTCATGTACCAGGGTATCTGAGCATGTCTTAATTTTAGCTGTAAAGGAGGCTGACTTTTATTTTTTTTTCTGTTGTAGTGAGCGAGCAAGGAGCTGACCGGGTTTATTGCCCCATTTGTATACATGTTGGGAAACTGCGAAATTGTTTTTTTTTTGTTCCAAGTGGAAGAGGGCTTTTAGCTCTTCTCTCTTCAGAGTATGATAAAGTGTCTAGGAATGTAATGTCTTGTGGTTCCTCTCAAGGATCCGATGTCCTGAATCAGCTTTGATTGTAGATGTGTTCTCTCTTTTTGTTTTCTTCCTAGAACTGAGTTCTATGAGCTTCCCACGAATATGTGCCTTATGGGCCTCCCAGAGTACACCAGGTGAAACATCTGGGTTTGTATTGTCTTTGAAATAAAGAGATCATCTCCAATCTGCTTTTTGTTAATGTCTTTGGAGATGTGGGTGTCATTTAGTTTCCAGTGTTTGTAGGGCAAGGAGGGGAATATTTAATCTAAAACTGATCGGGGCATGATCCGAGATTCTGAGGTTTCAATGTTGGTGACTTGGCCAAGTGGTGATGGTCCATAATAATAATAATAAAAAAATAAACAATCTATCCTCGAGTAGGAACAATGGAGGTGCGAGTAATGCATGTAGCCCTTTGCCTGCGGGTGCATCACCCTCCAAACATCCATGAGTTGAGCATCATGGAGTCTTTTGAAGACAGAAGTCAGGGTACATCTAGTTTTCCTCACAAATGTCTGAGGTGTCAATGGTAGGTTCCAGGGGGGTATTAAGATCCCCTGCTAGGAGACAGCACCTGTGAGCAAAGTCCTTCAATTTGGTAAGAGTAGCTGCTATAAAACCTGCTTGATCATGGTTGGGGGCGTATATATTTGCTAAAGTGCAAGGCATGTTAGTCAGGCTACCCCTCACGAATAAGTATCTTCCAGATGGATCATTCAATGCGGTTTCAAGCGCGAAAAGAGTTTCCCCTACGGAATCCAATGGCCACACCTTTTGCCTTATATCTGAGAGGCTGAATGAATGAATGACTTGTATAGCGCAACTCATGCGAACTGAATCGCCTCTGGGCGCTTTTTCCAGCCAGAGTCTGCTTGGCTGGTGCGGTCATTTTACCCCGTAGGATCGTGACACGCTTGGGACACACAGTCATACACACAGATATACATATATATACTGGGCCAATTTGGACAAGATCCAATTTACCTACCAGCATGTCTTTGGAGTGTGGGAGGAAACCCACGCATGCACAGGGAGAACATGCAAACTCCAGGCAGATGGTGTCGTGGTCGGGATTCGAACCAGCGACCCTTTTGCTGCTAGGCGAAAGTGCTACTCACTGCACCACTGTGCTGCCCTCGTGGCTGTAGTGCCACGTTGGATAGTGTTGGGGGATGCTTAACAGAAGTGTTGTAAGGTGAGTTTCCTGCAAGAAAACTGTCACTATGTGCACAGAGTCCGCTCACATCGAGGGATATCAGATTTACTGTAGCTATTGGAACCATCGAGGAGTCTCTTCGTCAAATTCCAGGGGAGCTGCCTCTCTTGCCTTCTGCATAATGAGTTCCTTCTCAAAGTAATGAACCCTGCAAATGATGTCCCTTGGGGTGTTTAAAAACAAGTTGCGGGGGCAGAGGGCCTGGTGAACTCTATCTAATTTTAAAGGATGATTGCCGGGTTTCCCAGCAGGCTGTTGAAACTGCCATTGATAAAGGCAGGCACCTCTGGTCGCCTCAGGCAGGCCTCTGATCCGCATGTTCCACCTGTTGTGGCTCTCTTGGGCCTCAATCTTGTACAGGGCAATTCTGTGAGCGATAAAAAGATTTAGGCCTGAGGCAGAGCCAGCGCCTGAACCATGCAGGAAGCGGCCTAGGCCATCTGTCTCTGTGAAATCATCTGTTTCTGTGGCTAGGCAACATTTTGATAGAGCCCGTAGAGGTGTTCTTCTTAGGCAGGGTTTTACCCGTTCTCTTGCCCATAATGTCCATATGCTAGAGGTTGCTATAAATCGAGATAATTCTGTTAAAACGAGTGGCAGTGCCAGAGATCACGGTAGAAGCATCCTCACTGCTTCATGCTAAAAACCACGCTGCCCCCCTCCAATCTTTTTTATGTTCAGGTTGTTGTGCAAAATTTCCGTGTCCTGATGCAAGTTTATTATTCTGCTTATCTTTGTGTCATCCACAAAGATAAGCAGAGAATTGGTCCCAAGACTGAACTAGTTATACCATACTCTATCATTTATGAATATGTTGAATAGAATTGATCCCAAGACAGAACCTTGTGGTACCCCACTCTCCACTCCAAACCAGTCTGAGTACGTGTTATTTATCACCACCCTTTGGACCCATCCCTGTAGCCAGTTTTTTTGCCCAAGCACAAACCCTATGGTCCAAGCCTGCGGACCTCGGCTTGTAAATTGTGGGGGACTGTATCGTATGCTTTTGCAAAGTCCAAATACACCACATCCACAGGCCTCCCTCTATCTAAATGGCTGCTTACTTTCCCGTAGAATGTCAGCAGGTCTGGGAAAAACTTCCTCATGAACCCAAACTGATTACCACTAATGATATTCTCCACGGTAATGCTTTGGATCTAATCCCCAATCATCCCCTCCAATAATTTACCCACTATTGATGTTGGGCTGACTGGCCTACAATTCCCAGGAATATGTCTTTGACCTTTTTTTGAATAATGGTACCATGTTGGCTTTTCTCCAATCAGCTGGTACCAATCCTGTCCACAAAGATTAGGAACAATGGCCTTGGCTATAACTTGACTTGAGTTCTCTGCGGCCTGGTTGGTGTAAGCCATCCGGTTTTGGTAAATGTTATTTGTGTTAAGTTTGTCTTTTTTTTTTTTTTTACTCCGGCCTCTGTTAGTCACGTGTTGTGTCTGTAACACTACAGTCGCTGTCGGTAAACCATTGTTTTTCCTGGGTAAAAAATGTGGAGAAGGCATTTAGTAGTTGCTTTCTTTGTGTCATCCTCATCTTTTAAGTGTGCAATGTGCTCTGATTTTGTCTTTCTACTGTTAATGTAGTCTCTCTCTCTCTCTCTCTCTCTCTCTCTCTCTCTCTCTCTCTCTCTCTCTCTCTCTCTCTCTCTCTCTCTCTCTCTCTCTCTCTCTCTCTCTCTCTCTCTCTCTCTCTCTCTCTCTCTCTCTCTCTCTCTCTCTCTCTCTCTCTCTCTCTCTCTCTCTCTCTCTCTCTCTCTCTCTCTCTCTCTCTCTCCTCCCATTCCCTTTATATTTTTTTTAAAGGCCAAACTTTTTTCCTTGATGAGGTTACTCGCATTACGGTTTACACGAACCCGGGTCTAATTTTCACTTTACTATATTTATTGCGCATTGGGATGCACGGTTTGATACCTTTTTTGTTTAATATTTCCCTAAAGCCTTTCCATTTCTCTTCCTTATTCAATGATTCCAGAATTTGGTCCCAATTAATTTCATGTAGCAATGACCGTAGCTCAGGAAAATTTTGTCTTATTTTGAAATCTAGCGATCATCCTGCCGCGTATCTCCCACATTTGATATCGGACTTGGATCTTTTGTAACTAATAGATCTAACCATGCATTCTAGTTGGGAAATCCACCATTTGGGACATGAAGTTGTCTTGTAAATCATTCGTGAAGTAACGGCCCTTTAGTGAGTGAGTTGTTCCCTCTGTCCAGTCGATATCGGGACAATTTAATTCCCCCCATTATGATTACATTACCTCGTTTCCCTGCCATTTCTAACTGAGATAGTAATTCCAGCTACTACTCCTTGATGATGGGTAGCCTATAGCATACCCCCGCTATTAATTTCCCACTCACCTCTTTAAAGTTTTTTTACCCATACTGATTCCACGTCCCATACATAATGTTGCTCCTCTCTACCACCCTTGCATCACTTGACAAAGACACATCCCTCCCCCTCTTCTACCTTCCCTATCCTTTCGATACAAATAATACCCCTGTATGTTGGCCAGCCAATCCTGTGAGCTGTCAAACCATGTTTCAGTTATTCTCTCTGGCCTGGATTCAGATACGTTACGCCCGCCGATAGATACGTAAATGTATCACAGATGCATTACGCTGCCGTAACTTAGGGCGCAAGTTCCGTATTCAGAAAGAACTTGCTCCCTAAGTTACGGCGGCGTAGTGTAAATGTGTCGGCGTAAGCCCGCCTAATTCAAATGTGGATGATGTGGGCGTGTTTTATTTAAATTACTTGTGACCCCACGTATTTGACGTTTTTTTACGAACGGCGCATGCGCCGTCCGTGAACGTTTCCAAGTGCGCATGCTCCAAATTACGCCGCAAACTGTCAATGCTTTCGACGTGAATGTAACTTACATACAGCCCTATTTGCGAACGACTTATGCAAACAACGTAAAATACGACGCTGTTCGGTCGTTTCCGACGTCTATACTCAACATGACTTACCCCTGCTTTATGAGGGGTAACTTTAAGCCGGAAAAAGCCTAACGTAAACCACGTAAAAAAATACGCCGGGCGGACGTACGTTTCTGAATCGGCGTATCTACCTAATTTGCATATTCCTTGCGTAAATCTACGGAAGCGCCACCTAGCGGCCAGCATAAATATGCAGCCTAAGATATTTGAAAAGGGAAGTATCTAAATGGAGGACCCTAGTGAGTTACCAACACCCCTGGATAGGATAGAGAAAAAATGGGGAATTCCCCCAGGGTGGGGCTTTAACGGTAACAATACATGAAATAAATATAGGTATTTGGATAAAAATTATATAATGAGGTACAAAAATGTAAATAACAACAAATTTATAAGAACAAGGTACATGCATGGGTGGTGTATATATCCGCAGGGGTAAACTCGGGCCCTACGCGTTTCGGGTGTTCGGTCCCTTCTTCAGGGGCCAGAATCACTGCAGGATTATACCATCACCACGTATATGAACCAAAAGACCGGAGAGCACTGACAGAGGTACCAAATCCCTGAGATGGATAGGGAACAGCCCGGGGACACAAGGATAGGTCCCACGACTCCTAAGGGCAAACCCGGGGCAAGCAGTAGGGGTTTATTTAAAAAAAAATAAACACAGGGCTCCTGTAAGGCGGTTAGATGTAAATAGAGAGAAGGGACCCGCCAAACGACATAAATGGGGTCCAAATCATCAATAATACGGCCCGGCGTAAAAAAAGGGGGGATACCCAAATTATTTAGCAGTAGAGCTCCTGCAAAAGAGCAGGCAAAGAGCCAGGGACAAACCGAAGGACAGGGTAGACTTCAGTATACAGAGAAACCGAGCATCCAAAACTCATGAGGGGTATGTAAATGGTGACAACCGTCGTCAGCCAGAGCGGGTCCCTTCTTTCTATTTACATCTAACCGCCTTACAGGAGCCCTGTGTTTATTTATTTTTTAAATAAACCCCTACTGCTTGCCCCGGGTTTGCCCTTAGGAGTCGTGGGACCTATCCTTGTGTCCCCGGGCTGTTCCCTATCCATCTCGGGGATTTGGTACCTCCGTCAGTGCTCTCCCGTCTTTTGGTTCATATACGTGGTGATGGTATAATCCTGCAGTGATTCTGGCCCCTGAAGAAGGGACCGAACACCCGAAACGCGTAGGGCCTGAGTTTACCCCTGCGGATATATACACCACCCATGCATGTACCTTGTTCTTATAAATTTGTTGTTATTTACATTTCTTTGTACCTCATTATATAATAAATTGTATCCAAATACCTATATTTATTTCATTTATTGTTACCGTTAAAGCCCCACCCTGGGGGAATTCCCCATTTTTTCTGCAGCCTAAGATACGACGGTGTAAGATACTTACGCCGGTCGGATCTTAGGGAAATCTATGCGTAACTGATTCTACGAATCAGTCGCATAGATACGACCCCGCCACTCAGTTAACGCTGTCGTAACTCGTCTCTGAATAGCAGCTCCAGATCCATTATTTGGTTGGCTAAACTCCTAGCATTTGTGTATACTCCTCTTATTGTATGAGTGCGTAATGTTTTTTCCCCTTTTTTTTGTTTTTGTTTTGTTTCTCCTGGTTTTGTTTTTAGATTTGAATTGCCCACCCACTCATCCTGTGATTAGTTGTTATGGTTGTATTTTCACTGTTACTACTGCTAACTCTCCTGTTACCCGCTTCCTGGCAGCTATCACCACCTCCTTGGTGATGGTCTTGTAGCCCATTCCAGCCTTGTGTAGGTCTACAATCTCTTGTCCCTGACATCCTTGGACAGCTCTTTGGTCTTGGCCATGGTGGAGAGATTGGAATCTGATTGCTTCTGTGGACAGGTGTCTTTATACAGGTAACAAGCTGAGATTGGGAGCATTCTCTTTAGTTTCAGCTTGTTACTTGTATAGAAGACACCTGGGAGCCAGGAATCTTGCTGATAGGGGATCAAATACTTATTTCACTAATTTCAATGCAAATCAATATATACTTTTTTTTTTTTTTTTTTTTTTTTTTTTTTAAATGTGTCCTGAATATTTTTGTTCTGTCTCACTGGTAAAATACACCTACCATTAAAATGATAGACTGATCATTTCTTCAGAGGGCAAACGTACAAAATCAGCAGGGGATCAAATACTTTTTTCCCCTCACTGTAGCTCTTCTCGCTAAGCTCTGCCGTATGCAATTATAGCTCTCTTCCCCATTTTTCCTGACAACTCAGACAAGCTTTATACATTTTGGATAGATGTAGAAAAGAGAGAACTGTAGATGAACAGACAACTTATGTAGGAGGATTTATTTCCTCTGTGTATCACTTTTGATGCCTGTTACATTACTGGGTGTATATATAAGCGTTAATAACCACTTTAACTTCTCCCTGTAGGAAAAACAATGAAACTGAATCTGTTCACTATGGACATCATTACAACATCCAATGTTGAACTGCACACTTTAAGGAAGATATGTTGGCCAGTTCTCTTTTAGCCCATTATTTTAGCAGTTTCAAATATGACAATTGGATTTAAAGTAGGAAAAGGATGCTCATTCAAATCGGTGAGATTTGCATGTCACCTATACAATGTGTTGTATTGTCATTTTTAAGATGGTACTATGAAAGCATTTTTCAAGAAGGCAGTTAGTTGGTTTAAGTAGTTGCAGTTGGTGTTAGTGCGGGAGTTTGAATCAAATAAGTATGTCTGGCTGTGAATGAAGGGAGAGTCCAAAGGCCTGAACGTGTCCATTAGGGAAGGACACTCTGGCCTCAGTCCCGCCTACCTCCATGCAACAAATTACTTTCATGTACCTGTCATTTAAAGGTACAATACATTTTTGCAGGCCCAAACATTTGTCATGTGGAGGCACAGCAGAATTTGAAAGGATCGGTGACATTCTATATGAATTCCAGGGCATATATTATGTGTTTTCATAGAGGGCTTTAACCACTTCAGCCCCCTGAAGATTTGGCTGCTCAATAACCAGGCCATTTTTTGCGATACGGCACTGCGTCGTTTTAACTGACGATTGCGCATTCGTGTGATGATGTACCAAAACAATATTGACATCCTTCTTTTTCACACAAATAGAGCTTTCCTTTTGGTGGTATTTGATCATCTCTGCAGTTAAACAAAAAAAAGGGTGACCATTTTGAAAATAAACACATTATTTTGTACCAAATATCCCCAATTTTGAAAAAAAAAAATAAAAATCCTCAGTTTAGGTAGTTTATGTATTCTTATACATATTTTTGGTAATACAAATTGCGATAAACTTATATTGATTGGTTTGCACAAAATAGGTGGTAGATTTATGGCTTTTTTTTTTTTTTTTTTTAACAGTAATGGTGGCGATTTTCAATTTTTATTGGGACTGCGACATTATGGCGGACACTTTTGACACCATTTTGGGAACATTGGCATATATACAGCAATCAGTGCTATAAAAATGCACTAATTACTGTGTATATGTCACTGGTAGGGGAGGGGTTAACACTAGGGGTGATCAAGAGGTTAAATGTGTTCCCTAGTGTGTTTTCTTAACTGTATGAAGAATCGCAGGGTCCTGGGGACAAGGTTTGTAATTCGCACCAGGATCCTGCAATGCAATCCTGAGTGTGGCTTGGGGTTAACGCTAATGGTACTGAAATTTAATCCCAAGCCACACTCTGGATTACCACCAAGGAGGAGGTTAATGCTTAAAGTAAAATATTTCTTTAAATATTGTGCCTGGGGTCCCCTTAGTCTGCATGTAAAGCAGCGAATCTTCGAATTGTATAAACAGTGCCACAGCAAAATGACATAACTAAAGGAAAACATTTCATTTAAACTTGCTCGTGGCTTCCAGCAATATAGATTAAAAAGCGAGGAAAAAAATTGGTTTGGGTTTCCCCCACCAAAATCCATTCCAGACCCTTATCTGAGGATGCAGCCTGGAGGACAGGATAGGGGGTTGGGCACGCCCTCCCCCTCTTGAACCATACCAGGCCACATGCCCTCAACATGGGGAGAGTGCTTTGGGTTCCCCCCCCCAAAAGCACCTTGTCCCCATGTTGATAGGGACAAGGACTTCTTCCTGATTACCCTGGCCATTGGTTGTTGGGGTTTGCGGGTGGGGGGCTTATCGCAATCTGGAAGCAACAAGGGGGCCTCGATCCCAAACCCCCCCCCCATGTGAATGGGTATCCTGTACATTGCACCAAAAAAGTGTCAAAGTAAAAACCACAATAGACAGTTTTTGACAATTTCTTTATTAAAAATAAAAAAGAAGTGTTCCGCGATGTCCATCCATCTTCAATCACGCTGCCCGATGGACTCGAAAAATAGAAAGAAAAAAAAAAAAAAGACACCTCCATGGGAGGTCTCCCGGCAACTGCTGTCTTTTCCCTTTGACAGCTCTTATATTGGCAAGGGTGGGGCCATCCACTGATGTAACCGGTGGACCTCACATGCTGTCAGAAGGGGCGGGTCACTTGAATACATCACTGGGTGGCCCGCCCTTGCCTATATAACAGCTGTCACAGCCAAGAGACACCAGCCGCCAGGAGGCCTCCCATCACGGCAGAGCTTTTTTTTTTTTTTCCGTCTTTTTTTTTTTTTTTTGTCTTTTTTCCGTCTTTTTTTTTCCTGCTTTTTAAATGAAGGAATTGTCAAACTGTCTATTGTGGTTTTTTACTTTTTGACACTTTTTTTGGTGGATAGGTAGGTACCGAAAACCCTCTCACATAGGGGGAGGTGGAATCTGAGGGCCCCCTTGTTAAAGGGCTTCCAGATTCTGATAAGCCCTCTGCCTGCAGACCCAGACAATCAATGGTTGTCGGGAAGAGGTCCTTATACTCAACATGGGGACAAGTTTTTACCCTGGCCGTGCAGAGGCTGCTCAGGGTGTCGGTCGTGATGTCTGTACAAGGAGTCCAGGGATGGGGGAGGATCCGTCTGCGTGAGGAGTCCAGGGATCGGGTGTAGCCGATGATGGGGAGGATCTGTCTGTCTGCACACATTACAATCTGCACAGGGACACATTATTCGGGTGGATGTGTGTTTTTTTTGGGGGGTGGGGGGGGGGGGGCAGCATTCAATTCTTAGACCCAGGCAGCACAATGTCTTGGGCCAGCCCTGGGTAAATCCATTCTTAAAGCTGAGCTCTATGCTAAGCAACTATTAACTAAATGCAAGAGGCAAATAAATGTCTAAATAAAAGAGACATTTGTATTTTTTATTCTTAAAACATTGTGTGTTTTGTGTATTTTGTTTAACATGTGCAGGAGCTTCCTGGAAAGAAAAGAAAAACTGTGGTGTTCTCTCTCTTTTTGTGCCTGCAGGTTGAATGGACTCCTACGTTTACAAGCTAATAATTGGGCTTGCAAAGGAGTTTAGCTTGTGGCCAGAGTTCAAGCATAAAAATTATGAAAAAAAAAAGTGTGGCTTAACCAAAACTGTCTCAAGAAGTCCTTCAAGAAAAAAATGTGTTTGCCATATAAGGAAGGCATTAACAAAATAACCGAGAAATTGGTAGCAAGTCTGAAGGAGATGCAGAGGTCCATTCCGGAGATGAGACAACTGTAGCCTGGATACGCCACAAAGATAGGCTAATAATGAATATAGGAAAATAAATATATCAAATGCCATTTGGAGTTTACCAGGCAGATGCCGATCAAAGGTCCTCAGGTCTGATGAGTCCAAAACTGAGCCTTGGAACAAAATACTATATGGGGTAGAAAGCCAAAGCTGCTCATTTTCAGCAGGACAATGAGCCTTAACACACAGCTAAAACTACACTAAGATGGAATATACATAACATACCATGCTAAAATAAATCTACTAGTAGTAGTTCTCTGCATTCACATAATGCCCTAAAGTATGCACAGGTAGAAAGAAGGGGTTGCAGTATACATATTGAAGTAGTGCATATTATGACTTCTACAGCTCCCCACTTCTTTTTTCCATTTGGGCATTTCTGAAAATATGGAAGGTAGTCTGTAAAATGTAAGATCAATTTATATGTACTGCCAACATTCGCATGAAGTCTGTGGATCTAACATTATACAGTTTAACCACTTAAGACCCTGACCATTATGCAGGTTAAGGCCCCTTTTTGCGATTCGGCACTGCATTGCTTTAACTGACAATTGTGCGAAGTGGCTCCCAAACAAAATTGGCGTCCTTTCTTTTCTCCCACAAAATAGAGCTTTCTTTTGGTGGTATTTGATCACCTCTGTGGTTTTTGTTTTTTTGCGCTATAAACAAAAATAGAGTGACAAAAATCTCTGAAAAAAATGCAATATTTTTACTTTTTGCTATAATAAATATCCCCAAAAAAGCTATAAAAATTTTTTTTTTTCCTCAGTTTAGGCCGATACGTATTCTACCTATTTTTGGTAAAAAAACGCAATAAGCGTTTATCGATTTGCGCAAAATTTATAGCGTTTACAAAATAGGGGATAGTGTGTTTTGGGGTGGACGACCCCAAAGCACCCTCCCCATGTTGAGGACAAGCTGCCTGTTATGGTTTAAGAGGGAGGCGGGGGGGTGCTCACTTGTCCCCCCCCCCTTTCTGGCCTGCCAGGCTGCTTGCTCGGATAAGGGCCTGATATAGATTTTGCGGGGGAACGCACGCCAATTTTTTATTATTTTTTTACTTTTGGCATGGAGTTCCCCTTTAAAATCTATACCAGACCCAAAGGGCTTTGTATGGATAATGTGGGGGGACCCGATGCCGTTTCCCCCCCCCTTAATTCTGTCATAGGCTTCCCCTTAACCACTTAAGGGCACACCCCACACTTATATAGTGTGGGGTGTGCCCCCTGAGCCATGATTGGCTCTCCCAGCAGAGCGCGCTGTGATTGGCCAAAGCATGCAGGTCAGGTGCATGCTTTGTCCTATCATCAGCCGTCAATGCACCGCAATCTCGCATTGCATTATGGGGCATTTGCGGCCCTCGTGTTTTCCGCAAACGCCCCATATGTTCGGTTTGTTTGCGGACAAACAAACATCCAATGTTCGAGTCTACCTTACTCATCCCCAGCTAATCGAGCCTTCCCTTCTGAGAAGATTTAATTGTTGCAGTGAAACCAAAAAACTTTTTGTATGTTTCATGTTTTTGAGCCGAAAGGACTAGATTTTCCACGTGATTCTCAACTTTTTGAAGCCAGATTGCAATGGATGAGGGATTAGGGTACTTCTATTTCAATGGAATATAGGCTCTAGCGGCATTTAAAAGGTGACAAAGTACATATTTTTTGTCAGAAGGGGGCAGTTAAGAAGTAGCTGGGCCTCTCTTAGCAATGTCTCTAATGTTTTCCAGTCAGGCTTCATGAGCTAAATATAAATGACCTCCACCTAGGGCAAGGGAATTGTTCAACTTTAGTCAAAGTTCAATTTTTTTTTCTAGGTGCCCCTTATCTGCCTAGGCAGGTTTTTGGTAAAGATGAACTAACCCTTTCCTGCAGTCATCATTGGCCAGAGCTCAAAGTGCTACACTTCTTCCCCATTTCCTGCCTTCTCTACCTGAGTCAGAAGTGAATCTACCTGATCTAGAAGTGGTAGAAACAGATGAGAATAAAGAACTGCATAGAGGAGGCCACATATAATAGTTTTACTCCCAGGCCTCTTTTACAACCTATGCAAAATACTCGCCAATGAAGAGTTCACTTCTGCTGTATGCAAAAGCCTAGGAAAAGAGACCTTCAAAGTCTAAAAGGACATTCCTCATTCATAAACAACAGAATTGGGTATTCCAGAATAGATTTTCATTCCTCAAAGAATCATCGCTGAGCTATGTCCAGTGGGACAAAAAAAAAATCACACAAAAGTGGATTGTTACAGAAGTAGACCCTGCCATTTCAGTCTTAAATAAACATCTTATCGTAATGTCCCTATAGAGTATATTTCTTAATTTTAAGATTTCTGTTGACAGAAAATTTGCGATGCTTTAAAATTTCTTTGCTTCTGCATGTCCAGCCCTGCAGATGGCTATTTCTGTTTGCCAAATTGCAGTTATTTAGACTAGGACAATAAACAATCAACAGGACCCTGTATTCCAGGACCAAGTTGTGGGGGGAACACTTACAAACCGTGCCTTTCATGTTGGCCCTCACCCCCTGAGGTCTTCTACCTCCTGTAAACCAAATATGCTCCATTCCTGTCCTTGGGCTTCACCTCGAAAGTCAAAGTTCAGCCCATGACTTGGACCGTAAGGTGCACCAAGTCTAACCTTCTTCACAATGAAGTATGGATACCCTCACTCATGTACCATCATGTACAGGCTCAATCTGTAGTCTCCATAAGGGTGCAAAATAGACTTCAAAGCTCTACCCTCTCACCGCGTTTCTAAACTAACCTTTCATGGCTCAATCTTAAAGTAAGTCTCTCCTGGATTGACAACCACTGTCCAACAATCTTTGCTGTTCACATTCTGGGAGTAGACAATTGGCAGGTGGGGACTTCATAAGTTGTCACTGCCTGGACCAGGGTGAATTGCTCCTGATGTCTTGACATTTTCAGTCTCATATTTCAGAAGTAGGGATGAGCTTCGCGTTCGACTCAAACCCATGTTCGACTCGAACATTGCCTGTTCGATTGTTCGTCGAAATTCGAACAAAACGGGTAATTCGCGCCAAATTCGAGTGACGCGCCACGGCCCATAATTCACTGCGGCATTGCGCGCTGATGACTGGCCAAGCATGCACTATGACCCGCTTCCTTGGCCAATCACACCGCGCAACAGAGAGCCAAAATTGGCCAAAGCCAGGGTGAATGAATGAATGAAAAACTTATATAGCGCGGCACATGCGAACTGAATCGCCTCTGGGCGCTTGATGTTTCGTGTCTCATGACATCAAAAGAGCAGAGTTTTAATCTGTCTTCTGAAAGTCAGGTGGTTTTCCTCCAACCGAACGCTGGTTGGTAAAGCGTTCCATAGTCTCGGACCTTGAAAAGCAAACCTTCTTTCTCCTTTGGACTTGTATTTGGTTTTTGGCACCTTGACCAGATTTTGGTCAGTGGATCGCAGAACGCGATTAGAATTGTGAGGTTCTATCTTGTCGCAAAGATATTGCGGCGCCTTCTCATGGATGCACTTATGTGTCAGGCAGAGTGCTTTAAATACAATTCTGTCTTTTACTGGCAACCAGTGAAGGGTTCTCAGCGAAGGTGAGATTGATTCCCATGTCCTTTTCCCAGTCACCAGTCTGGCGGCCATATTCTGTACGACTTGCAGACGAGCGATTTGGTACTTTGGGAGCCCGAGGTAAAGGGCATCTGCATAGTCCAGTCTGGAATTCACGATTGTTCCCACCACGACTGCTACGTCTTCTTTGGGGATAAATGGAATAAGTCTGCGTAGTAGGCGCAACAAATGATGCGATCCGTTGACTTCTGACCCTATTTGTGCGTCCATTGTCATGAAGGTGTCGAAAATGACTCCTAGACTTTTGACTTTGGAGCTAGGGGTGATGCTTTGGACCAGAATGGGCGGCGGTGTCCAGGTTGTTGCCAGTTGACTCTTTCGGCTGGCGTGAAACATAAGAAGTTCTGTTTTGGAACTGTTGAGTTTAAGATAACTCTTAGTCATCCAGTTTTCTATCGAAGAGAGACATTTCTCTAAACTGAGATGATGATCCTTTTTGTTGCAGATGCAAAAATACAATTGCGTATCGTCTGCATAAGAGTGATAAAGTAGTTCTTGGCTACTGATAATATCAAAGAGAGGGCGAAGATAGATGTTGAACAGTACCGGTGACAGGGGGGATCCTTGGGGGACTCCACATGGCACCGTGCGTTTTTCCGACATGAAAGATCCCAGTTTCACTGTTTGTGATCGGTTTTCAAGAAAGGAGGAAAACCATGGTAAATCACCTTCTGCGATTCTGGCTACCTCGGCCAGTCGCATCAGTAACATTTTGTGGTCTACTGTGTCAAAGGCTGCGCTTAGGTCCAGCAGAACCAGGAGACAGGATTCTCCCTCGTCTGCGGCCTCGAGGGCATCGTCCCATATTTTGAGTAAGGCCGTTTCTGTCCCGTGTCCGGGACGGAAACCTGATTGAAATGGATCGAGTAGATTGTGGGTATCCAGATGCTGTTGCAGCTGTTGTACCACTATTTTCTCTATTATCTTGGAGAGAATATTTAGGCCTGTTATGGGGCGGCGGTGAGTTGGGTCCTTGGGATCCAAGTTAGGTTTTTTCAAGATGGGCTGGATTGTGCCCTCTTTCAGCAGGGATGGCACTATGCCTTCCTTAAATGACTGATTTATAAGCTGTGTGATGGGAGGCGCCAGAATGTCGGCGCATTCCTTCAGCAGCTTGGTGGGAATGATGTCATTGGGTGCTGTGCTGTTCCGCAACGCACCAATGATATTTTTGGTGGTATCGATGGAGATGGGTTCCAGAGTGAACTTAGTTGATTGTAGAAGGTTTCTGTTGGTGTTTTGTAGTTGATTGAAGAGGGGGCTGAGGGGGGTATTATTTTGCAGAATACTTACCCGGATTCTTTTGATTTTGTCGATGAAGAAATCCGATAGTTCATTACAGAACTCTTGGGTGTCTGAATTGGGGACTTCAAGACATCCCGGATTCATGGTCTCGGGGGTGGTTCATGGCGCTGTTAATCGTCATAGAAAAATGATGTTTCTTGGCTTTGAAGATTTCTTTATGATATTGTGTTGTTATTGCCTTGTAGATGATGAGGTGATCTTCTGAAGGGCTTCTTTTCCAGGCGGCTTCCGCCCTTCTGCGCTCTTGCTTCAGTAGGGACAGCTGGTTGTTGAACCAGCCGGACTTTTTTTTTCCGGATGCGGACTTTGCGTTTCGGTGCTACTAAGTCGGCTGATTGTAGCAGAGCTGCATTTATGGCATCCAGTGTATCTGAGGCTGTTAACTGAGGATGAATAGTTTCGATTCGGTTTCCCAAGGTAGATTTGAAGAGTTCCGAATGGAGCTTCTTCTGAGATCTAGCCCAGTGTATTGTCACCGGCTTGGGTGCTTTTATAACTGGTGGAATTTTGGAAATTATGAAACTAATTGCATGGTGGTCTGTCCATGGCAAAGGTTCATTTCCCAAAATGTTTATTTTCAGATTTTGTCTGAAAATTAGGTCGAGTGTGTGACCTGAAGCATGCGTGGGTCCGCATATAAGTTGCTGTAGTCCTAATCCTTCCAGGTGATCGATGCAGGCATCCGCAATGGGATCCTGTGAGGAGTTGGCCCACAGATTGAAGTCCCCGAGCAGCAAAAGATGTTTGCTGTTAAGGGTATAAGTGGATATGAACTCCGTTAATGATGGTAGAAGCTGCGATTTTGGCCCAGGTGGCCTATAGCAGAGGAGAATGTGAACAGTCTCCTGGGGGTTAGTTTGAAGTTGAAGAGTAAGGGTTTCCATAAATGGAAGAGGATTTTGAAGGACCGGCTTAGTGATTGCAATATGAAACTTATGGATCACCGCCAGGCCTCCTCCTCTTTGCCCTATTCTGTTTTCCGTTATAATTCGATAATTTTCTGGCACCAATTCTCCAAGAATGGTGTTACAGTCGTCTGAAAGCCAGCTTTCTGTGATAAAGAGGCAGTCTAGATCGTTTTGTAGTAAGAAATCGTGGATTTCTGATCGGTGTTTTACTGCCGATCTTGTGTTGATCAAAGCACATGATATGTGCTTGAGCTGGGTTAAATGGTTGAAATTTTTGATGGTCGATCGTTGATCGAATCTCAAAAGTTGGTCTATTTTTAAGGCCTTTTTGGTGACGGCTGGTAATACTGTTGCGAATTGTCTCAGACCCCAAATCGTTTCTGCAGAGTATCGCAGTTTAACCATTGTTGCCAGTCACCGGGGGGGGGGGATTAATTGCAATAGAGGGAAGATTCGCTGAATCCTCTCGCTTGGCCTTGGTCCAGAGGAAGGCAAAAAAACCCTGGCAGTGCTAAGCCAATTTGCTGCCGCAGGGAAAAAAATTCCTTCCTGATCCCTGAAAGGCGATCGGACGAAACCCTGGATCAAGTACTGTTTGGAATGGTGGGGGGAAGGGGGGGAAGAAGGGTGTCACTGTAGCTGAGGAGTACCAAGATGGTTGCCGACCGGGCCACAGGCCTCAGGTTTGGGGGCTGTTTGGCTTGGTGGGTATGAGCTGGTTGTTAATCCAGGGGAGGATGGGATCCTCCAGGGATAGGGGGATGATCCCTGACAATTCCAGGAAAATTTCCAGGCTGTCAGTGCTCCTTTTTGCGGCGCGCCGCTAGGCCGCGGCTGAAGCCGCGGTCTTTCCTAATTGCGGCGGCCACGAATAAGGCCTGGTCTGGCGCGGATGCGGGAAAGAGCCGCAGATCGCCAGAAAAAAGCGCTGCTATGCGCGGCGGGTGGCCGGGGTGATTATGGGTGACTGATTGGGGTGCATGCGGCTCTAAGAGAAGGTAAACAGCCGCAATTTGGATCGCTGGAGTGGCTGTCCTGAAAAGGACGGTCACTAGCGATTCCTGGGGGTGGAAAGATGGCCCTGAAAGACAGGGTCTTACCTGAAGAGAGGGGCCCACGAAGGGAAGGAAGGAGCCGGTCCTATGGGCTGCAAGTTGATTCATGCAGCAAAGATTGTAGGAGCCTGCCTGCCGTGTCTAGCTGGCTATCTGTCTGGTCCCTGGAGAGAGCAGACTCGTCGGGAAGCGTCCTACTCCCTCACTGAACTGACACTGTGGCTTTGGCCAATTATGGCTCAGGGCTTTAGCACACGCCCCACACTATAAAAGGCTGCCTGCTGGGCAGCCTCCTCTAGTGTGTTCCAGCGCTGGTTAAAGATCAGACAGAGAGAGAGAGATTGTCTTTTTTTTCTAGCTAGATAGAGCAGGCAGGCTAGTTAGTTAAATTTACAGTGTGTAGAGGATATATATACATCCCAGGAGTTGTACATATATTTATACACTGTATAGTTTAATTAGATTAGTTGTTCCTAATCTGTCAGGCAGTTGATTGTGCTAGCTGCAGTGTTCTCACTTACAGTGTGTAGAGGATATATATACATCCCAGGAGTTGTACATATATTTATACACTGTATAGTATAGTTAGATTCCTGATCTTCCTAATCTGTCAGGCAGTTGATTGTGCTAGCTGCAGTGTTCTCACGTGTTGTATTGCTCGTGTGCTCAGTGCAACTAAACCCACTTGGTGGATAGTGCAAGTGTGCTGCTCATTCATTTGCAACTGCACCCACTTGTTGCATAGTGCTAGTGTGCTGCTCGTTACTTTGTGATTGTGCTAGCTGCAGTGTTCTCACGTGTTGTATTGCCTGTGTGCTCAGTGCAACTAAACCCACTTGGTGGATAGTGCAAGTGTGCTGCTCATTAATTTGCAACTAAACCCACTTGGTGGATAGTGCATGTGTGCTGCTCATTCATTTGCAACTACACCCACTTGTCGCATAGTGCTAGTGTGCAGCTCATTACTTTGTGATTGTGCTAGCTGCAGTGTTCTCACGTGTTGTATTGCCTGTGTGCTCCGTGGAACTAAACCCACTTGGTGGATAGTGCAAGTGTGCTGCTCATTCATTTGCAACTAAACCCACTTGGTGCATAGTGCAAGTGTGCTCATTACTTTGCACCTTAACCCACTTGGTTTAAAGTGCAAGTGTGCTAATTACTTTCCACCTAAACACACTTGGTCTATAGTGCAAGTGTGCTAATTACTTTCCACCTAAACCCACTTGGTTTATAGTGCAAGTGTGCTGATTACTTTGCACCTAAACCCATTTGGTTTATAGTGCAAGTGTGTTCATTACTTTGCACCTAAACCCATTTCTTGTATACAGCAAGTGTGCTCATTACTTTGCACCTAAACCCACTTGGTGTATAGTGCAAGTGTGCTAATTACTTTTCACCTAAACCCACTTGGTGTGTACTGCACATGTCCTCTTCAGTTTGCACCTAAAGCTACGAGGTTTGTGTACTGACTTTGTCCTCTGCAGGCCATTATAATGTCTGGAAGGACAACAAAGAAAGGCAGAGAGTCACAAGGGCAAGCAGGCTCTGCATCTAGAGGCAACAGTGCTGGTGGTGGACACTGTGCATCCTCTTCAGCACATGGCCGTTGCACACGCTCGTCCTTTTCGGGACCTGCCCGTGTTGAGCCTCAACATGCAGACAAATTGGTAGAGTGAATGACCAAGCCTTCCTTATCCTCTCTCACCCATTCTCAGGGTACTTTGTCTGGCAAATTAGCTGCCAAGGCATCCTCTTCCCTCTGCTCAATGGCATCACTTCCTCTTTCCCTAGTCCCACCATGTCCTCCTGAGGAGTCCCCCGAACACAGTGTTGGGTACATGCTGCATGAAGATGCGTAGCGTTTTGAAGGCTGCGATGATGGAACACAGATAGAGGAAAGCAGTAATGTGAGCCCAGAGAGAGGGGGTGCCCAGGAGGGACAGCAATCTGGCAGTACTGTTCCCCCAGCTGCAGCATACTGCCAGGTTTTCGACAGTGATGAGCAGGGAGGGGATGATGAGGTCACTGACTCTACGTGGGTGCCTGATAGGAGAGGGGAGGAGGAGGCACAGGCACATCTCCAAAGAGGCAGGTCCCCCTTCAGGGCACAGCTTAAGGGCAGCACACCAACTGCATTACATCACAGAGCTACGCCTGTGCAGGGCGCTGCTGTGTCTCAGCGTTACTGCAAAAGTTCTTTGGTGTGGGCCTTTTTTGAGACATGTGCATCAAATCGCACCATTGCTATTTGCAACATATGTCTCAAGCGTATCTCGCGTGGCCAAAACATCACCCGCTTGGGCACCACATGCTTGACCAGACATATGTCGACCTGCCATGCAGTTCTTTGGCAAGCATACCTAAAAGACCCACACCAAAGAACAAAGCGGACCTCCCCTTGCCCCTCATCAGCTGGGATCTCCAACCCCACTATACCCTTAGTCCTCTCTGAAGCCTGCACTGATAGGACTGAAGGTGTAGAATTAGGTGTGTCACAACCTAGTAGTACATGCGGGCAATCTACTATCGGTACACCGATGTCAGATTGTACCAGCCAAATTCCCCTGCCCCAGCTGCTGCAGTGCCGAAAGAAGTACTCTCCCAGCCATCCACATGCCCAGCGGTTGAATGCTAGCTTAGCGAAATTGCTAGCACTTCAACTGCTGCCTTTTTAGTTGGTAGATTCTGCCCCCTTCTGGCAGCTGGGAAGGACGCAGGGCAAGGTACAGTAGTGTTGGAGGTTGTTCCGCCACCACGCCTCCAAAACACTACTACTGGTTGTGAAACACCTCTCTCCTCCACCCCCTCCTCTTCTTCTTCCTCTGTGGCCTCTTCCTGTGCTGATGTGTCCTCGGAACCAGCCATGCTCTGTAGGCGTACGAGGGGCTACGGAGGAATGCAGGCATAGAGATGCCATGAGGTGCTAGAGCTGGTGTGCTTGGGAGACAGGAGCCACACTGGGGCAGAGGTTCTGTCAGCTCTGCAGGGGCAGGCTCAGAGGTGGTTGACGCCACGCCAGCATAAGCCAGGAATGGTGGTTGGCGACAATGGCACCAACCTCCTCTATGTGACCCATGTGCCCTGTTTTGCTCATGTTCTGAATTTGGTGGTGCAGCGGTTCTTGGGCAGGTACCCGGGCTTACAGGATGTCCTGAAGCAGGCCAGGAAAGTCTGTGTGCATTTCCGCAGTTAATATAATGCCAATGCTCAGCTGACAGACCTCCAAAGGGAATACAACCTGCCCAAGAACCGCCTAATCTGTGACATGCCCACCAGATGGAACTCTACATTGGCCATGCTGCAGCGGCTGCACACGCAGCAGAGGGCCATCAATGAGTACCTGTGCCAATATGGCAGCAGAACTGGGTCAGGGGAGCTTTTTTTCCCACACGCCAGTGGGCCTTGATCAGGGATGCATGCACTGTCCTGTCACCATTTGAGGAGGCCACAAGAATGGTGAGCAGTGACAGTGCATGCATCAGTGAGACTGTCCCTCTTATTCACATGTTGGAGCACACGCTACGTGGAATAATGGACAGGGCCCTTGAGGCAGAACAGAGGGAGGAAGAGGAGGACTTCCTTACCTCTCAAGGCCCCCTTTATCCAGACAGTGGTCCTGCTTGCCTGCCTAGCACACAGGAAGAGGAGGAGGAGGATGATTGTATCATCAGCATGGAAGTGGAGCCTACCACGCAGCAGCAGCAGTCTTCAAGGGATCATTTGCAGTCCCAAGGAACCCATGGACTTTTACGTGGCTGGGATGAGGTGGCTGCGGATCCTGTCGTCCTCAGTGACCCAGAGGACTGTGCCCCGAATGCCTCAGCAAACCTACGCTGCATGGCCTCCCTGATCCTGCAAAGCCTGCGTAAGGATCCTCGTATTCGTGGTATCAAGGAGAGGGATCATTACTGTCTGGAAACTCTCCTTGATCCACGTTACAATAGTAAGGTTGCGGAGCTTATCTTGCCGTCGCAGAGGGAGCAGAAGATGAAACATCTTCGGGAGGCCTTGCAGAAAGGTCTGTGAAACGTGTTCCCAGAACCTGGGGATTACCAAATCCTGGTCCTGGACAACGTGTTGCTGAGGCTTCGGTCCGCAGCAATTTTTTAGTCCGCAGCCCCAAGGTATGACCGGTTCCAGCAACCATCGCCAGCGTCTGGTTTACATGGTGCGGGAATACCTAGGGGCAAGATCAGACTTGGACACCTTCCCCACCGAAAATCCTCTGGCTTACTGGGTCTCAAGGATGGATCACTGGCCAGAGATTGCACAGTACGCAATTGAGCTACTGGCTTGTCCTGCGTCCAGTGTTCTTTCAGAACGCACATTCAGTGCTGCTGAAAGCTTTGTGACCGATCACAGGGTGCGCCTCTCCACCGACTCAGTCGATCGACTGACCTTCATAAAAATGAATCAGGCTTGGATCAACACCAGCTACCAAGCACCTGATGCTGATGTAACTGAATAATTTTTTGGAAGTGTCAGATCCCTTTGAGACTGCCTATGCTAATGCTGATTGGCTATCCTGTTATGCTGACTGAATATCCTTTTCCTCCTCAATGATCTTGCTGATAGCTAGTAAGAACATTGTCGGTTCTGGGCACCGCCACCAGTGCCTAAGGCCCAATTTTTCTGCCCGTTTAACAGGGGCGTGTAATAACAATTTTTGATGCTTTACTTTGCATGTGGCTCTTTGCTGCGCTCCAATTACAGTATCTGTGAGGGGTTGCAGTGTTGTGGCACCAGTGGTTAAGGCCCAATTTTTCTGCCCAGGGGCGTGTAAATACAATTTTTGATACTATGCTTTGCAGTGGGCTCATTACTGTGCTCCAATTAGAGTATCTGTGAGGGGTAGCAGTGTTGTGGCACCAGCGCCTAAGGCCCAATTTTTCTGCCCCTGTTCAACAGGGGCGTGTAATTACAATTCTTGATCTAATATTTCACAGCAGGGCATTCCAGCGCCCACCAAGACTAACTGTGAGGGCTTACAGTGTTGTGGCAACACCAACACCTAGGGCCCAAATTTCTGCAGAGTATATATGTCAGGCCCCTACTTTCAAACCTCCAACTTACAAACGACTCCTACTTGCAAACGGAAGGAGACAACAGGAAGTGAGAGGAAATCTACCCCTAGGAAGGGAAATTCTCTTCTGTAAAATGTGTCTCCTGTCCACTGATGCTTTATCACAAATCACAATCCTTGTTTTTTTTGTTTTTTTAAATCATTTGTCTTTGGGACAGAAAGTGAGGTGCAATCTTCTGAACAGATGCACACAGACAGCAAAACAAATGTTACAGGGGTGATAACCCTTCTCTATGTTTTCAGAAAAGCTTAAAAAAAGATTTTATGGCTGAAGCTACACTTTTAAGAAGTACCAGTTGAAAATTACAAACAGATTCTACTTAACAACAAACCTACAGTCCCTGTCTTGTTTGCACAGCCTGTATTCTGCTGTTCAAAGTATATAGGGCCAAAGGGGTTTGTAATGACCTGGGGGGAGGGGGCGGGGAAACCCATGCTATTTTTCTCAGTGATTTTCATCCATATTGCAGGGACCAAACATTACATTAAAGCCGCAAGCAGTCTTAAATTACTTTTTTCTTATAGTAATCTTATTTTGTGCAGGGACAGTTCTAAACACGTACCACTACTATAGACACCCAGCAGGTACAATATTTAAGGGAATTTTTCTTTTCTTTTTTTTCACTTTAAGCATCATTAAAATCGCTGCTCCCGAAAAAACTACAGTTTTTAAAAAAAAAAATTCCATTGATACATGTTCCCTGGGGAAAGACACGGGTCCCCAAACCAGTTTTCCGACAATAACTTGTATATTGGGCTTTAAAATGAGCACTTTTGAATTAGAACGTTCAAGTCCCATAGACGTCAATGGGGTTCGATACGTTCGCGCGAACGTTAGGTCCGTTCGAAGGTTCTGGTGCGAACCGAACACGGGGGTGTTCGGCTCATCCCTAGTCAGAAGTGGGAGATTACAGTCTGTAGACATCTGGGCTCCAGGTTCAATGACCAAGTTACCAGTTTGTGGCCAGGACCAAGAGATCCTCTAGCACTACCCTCGGATGCCCTGGTAATTCCCTGTCGAGAAAAGTGGAAAAATAGTACTGGACCTGTAGGCTTTTCCTACTTGTATTGCTATCTTAAAGTATTGATGTTGATTTAAATGATCTGGTTTTCCAGCAGGCAGCTTCTACACCCCGGAGGATCTCCACAGTATCCTTGGCTTATAGTAAAATGTAACACATTTAAATTGAAGCTCTAAGAGGGACAGATACAACTGTTATCCCAATAAAAATTGGGAGACAATCCAAAAAGTAGCCAGCACGTTCAGGGGTTCAATAATGCCCCCTTCATCAGCACTTAATTGACAATGTGAATAGACTAAATGTGAACTGGACCTTTTATAATGCGATTTTGTTTTTCTTACTATTATTGCAAGCACAAGCCTTGTCAGCAAATGATTTGGCTGATGAAGGGGGCACTGTTTAAGCTCCAAAATGTTTTGGCTACATTTGGATTGTACCTCTGACTTTTGTTGGAATAAAGTTGTAGCTGGCTCTCTTAGCAGTGGTGTGGCACTTCAATTTCATTTTTTGTTCCTGGTAATTTGCTGGACTTCATTCGGGTTTATATGCCTTCCCTTCAATGTGAATTCTTCCTTGACTATCTCGCAAAATAGAGGAAGAGAAGAAATTGGTGATTCATTTTGCACCATACTGGCCCAGACGAACCTGGTACATAGACATTCTCATTTACTACCAGGAAATAATCTTTTGCCTGCTGCAGTCAGAGGCTTTTCAACCTCAGAGATTACTCTCACATTCTGGTCTTCCTCCATTCACCAGAATTTGGGCTTAAAGTGGAACTAAAGTCACTAATTACAAAACTGGAAGCAAGCAAGCTTTACTGCAAAAGCGACATGAATTGTCTCTTGCAATAAAATAAACCTACCTGCCTGCTCAGTCTTCTTTGGAATGTACACTGAATTGCACATGCACAGCTTAGTTTAGTTTATATTCTGCCACAGATCCTGTGTGTCGGGATGGCTGAACTCATACCACACCAACCAATGAATAAGGCCACACCCGGAATAAACTAGGTAAAAGTAGTTGGGCTCCAGCAAGGGAGCTCAAAATGTTGAAGGAGAGCCAATTATCACAGACCTTCTGCTTTAAGTTTTACCCATTCTATTCCAGAAAACTTTGGTTTAGCTTTCCCCTGTAAAAAACAAACAAACATTTGTTTAAGGTGTCTCATGGATCAAACCCCCATTATAGCACCCTGTGTTTTTTGGGATCTCAGTTTAATTTTCTGTGCCTTGCAGAAACCACCCTTTGAACCTATTAGGGAACTCTCCTTGTGTGATCTTGACTGCAAAGTGGCCATAATGTCTGTCAGACGTGTTTTGATTTAGTGGCTTATATAAACAACCTTTCCTGATCTTTCACAAGCATAGTGTGGTCTATCTAATATGTATCAGCCTTCCACCTCAATGAGGATACTGTCCTTCCTCCTTTTATGCCCTGTTCCAAAGCACCCCAAAGGGAGGAGGGGGGGGCATGTGAGGTCCAGGTACAGTTCCTAAGGTATTACTGAGGTTACAGTGGGTATATAAATCACCCCCCTTTAAAATAATAAAACATTTTTACTTTGCAGCCTGAAATTAAGGCAGTTTTTTTGTTGTATCCAGCTGTATTTACTCAGTGCAACTTAAAACATCGAATTGAAAGAACACAAACATTTGAAAAAAAAAAAAAAAAAAACGAATCACCGAATTGGAAAAAGGATCACCCCCCCCCTCCTAACAACAACAACTTGTAAACACAATCAAATGTAGGCAATCACTTTCTCGATAGAACACAAAGCCATTTGAATTTCAACTGTGATCAGCTGTGGTCATTTTCATTTGCTCAGCATTAAAAGAGCTTTCCTGGAGTATTTCAGTCCCTGGTAGTGCAACTGCAGCAAACAATCAACTATGTGTGGCAAGGCATTATCAAAAGATCTCCGGGATAAAGTTGTGCACAGGCACAAGTCAGGAGATGGATGCAATAAAAAATTCAAAGACTTTATCAATGCCTAGAAGTACAGGGAAAGCCATTATTAGGAAGTGGAAGATAGTTGATACAACACTGACCCTCTCTGGATCAGGATGTTGCTCCAAAATGGATGAAAGAGCCAGGAGGAAACAGTTCAGAGAGGCTACCAAGAGGCATACAGCAACTCTAAAGCAGTTGCAGGAATTTAGAGTGGTCATTGTGTGCATGTGACAACAATATCACAAATTCTCCACAAATGTGGCTTGTATGGGAGGGTTACAAGAAAAAAAGCCACTCATAAAGAAAGACCTCATGCAGCCACGACTGAGCTTTGCCAAAACGCACCTTGAAGATTTTGAGGCCACATGGAAAAAGGTGTTATGGTCAAATGAGACTAAAACTGAATTATTTGGCCTCAACACCAAGTGATATGTCTGGCGGAAATCCAATACAGCTCACCTCCCAAATAACGACATTCCTAAAGTAAAGCATGGAGGTGGTAATATCCTGTTATGGTGCTGTTTCTCTGCAGCAGGGACTGGAGCACTTGTCAGGATAGAAGAAAAAAAATGGATGGGACAAAATACCATCAAATTCTTGAGAAAAATCTGCTGCCCTCTGCCAGAAAGTTGTCAAAGTTAGTAGAGATGTATTCCAACAGACTAAATGCTGTAATGAAAGGATTTTTAATAACAGCTTATCTGTAAAATCCTTTTCTTGAGAGTACACCACGGGACACAGAGCCTCTATTCATTACATAGTGTGTTGTATGGTCACCAGAGGTGATTGGACACTGGCACAACCAATGAAGACAAGTTCCCCTCCATATAACCCCTCCCCTAAGGGAAGTACCTCAGTTTTGTAGCAAAGCAGTAAGGTTCCCATAAGAAGGGGGGACCTCTGTGTCCCATGGTGTACTCCAAGAAAAGGATTTTACAGGTAAGCTGTTCTTAAAAATCCAAATTTTCTTTATCGTACACCACGGGACACAGAGCCTCTATTCATTACCTAGTGGGACGTCCCAGAGCAATGCTCAATGAAAGGTGGGAGACACAGAGCAAGCAGGCCGCTAACGGACAAGAAGCCCTATACTGCTGCCTGTAGCACGCTATGCCGGAAGGCAGAATCCCCATGTTCTCTTACATCTATTTGATAGAATTTGGTAAATGTAGGGACTGAAGACCAAGTAGCAGCTTTACAGATCTGAGCCATCGAAGCCTGGTGATGCACTGCCCATGAAGCACTTATTGCCCTGGTCGAGTGCGCCTTAACAGGAAAAGGAGGAATCCTGTTCCTTAAACCATAAACTTGAATAATTACTTGTCGAATCCACCTGGAAATGGTGGATTTTGATGCCGCTTGGCCCTTCCTGGGACCATCTGGCACAATAAACAAAGCATCTGTTTTGCGTATCTGGACAGTTGCCTGCAGATAAACTTTTATTGCTCTCACTACATCTACAGAGTGCAATAACTTTTCCCCCGCTAACCGCGGCTCAGGAAAAAAGGAAGGCAAAACAATGTCTTGAGTTAAATTAAATGCCGATATCACCTTTGGAAGAAAGATAGGATGGGGGCGTAAAATTATTTTGTCCTTGTGACAAACTAAATAAGGCCCTTTATAAAAAAAGAGCTGCTAACTCTGATACTCTTCTAGCAGAAGAGATAGCAATCAAAAAGGCCAATTTCCTGCTCAAAAGAATCAAAGGAATATGGCAGATAGGTTCAAAAGGTTGCTTTTGCAAGACTGACGATACCAAGTTCAAATCCCAGGGACATAAGGGAGACTTGACTGGCAGATTTATCCGCAGTAAAAATGCCGTCACCACTGGCTGGAGGCAGATCTTCCAGAAGCTAAAGAGAGAGAACGTTTAAAAGAAGGACGCTTGTTTTTCTTCTTCTCAGGCAAAAGGGTAGTTTTACCACTCGATATCTTTTGGATATATTTTTCCAAACCATCCCCAAAGAGGCGTTGGCCATGGAAGGGGAAACTGGCTAAAAGTTTTTTTGCATGGAGCTTCCGCTGACCAATGCTTTAGCCAAAGAATCCTGCGCATATGCACCAGCGGGAGCGTAAGGCGAGATGCCTGTTGGATAGAA
This sequence comes from Rana temporaria, assembly GCF_905171775.1. Lineage (NCBI taxonomy): Eukaryota > Metazoa > Chordata > Amphibia > Anura > Ranidae > Rana > Rana temporaria. The sequence goes on from NC_053492.1 coordinate 180,063,498, forward strand.
TCTCTAATGGCATCCACTGTGAGACTAAAGGCCCTAGGCATATTCTCCCAAAATTTGATCTGCTCCGGAGGCAGATCTTTCAGCCCCTGTTTCACCTGGTCCTTTAAGACCTGACACATACCAACCACCGCCACAGCAGGTTGGGTTACTGCGCCTGCCAGGAGAAACGAAGACATTAGTAAAGATTCTAACTTCTTTCCAGAAGGATCTTTAAATACCTGTCCACTGGATAAATTAGGCTTTTATTTACAAAAGAAATAGCTGCATCCACAGAAGGCAAACTCCACTTCTTGGTAAACTTCTCCTCCATAGGATAAAGAACTTCAAACTTCCTAGGAGGAGAAAAACGCTTATCTGGGTGTATCCAGTCTGCGTAAATCAGATTCTCCAATAAAGGATGGATCGGAAAGGCACAAGCAGCCTGCAGGGATTTTAATGAACCCAGAGAGGAGACAGGTGATTCAGTTAATTCAGCAGAGGGTAATCTGAATGTAGAGCGTACCGCTTCAGCATAACATTGCACCTGTAACTTCACAACCTGGGAAGCCGAAAAAGGTCCCTCTGATATTTCTGATCCCTCTGAGTCCTCATCCCCTGATGGGGCCTCATCCTCCTCAGATTTCTCTGAAAGGAGATCCAAAACAACAGAAGGAGATCTGCTTCGCTTTTTGTCCTTTTCTGAGGACTTTGCAATAAACGCAGAGATTCTCCCTTCTAAGTTGTTCAGGGCTGTTGCCAAAGTGTCCTCAGTGACATATGCAGGCACCGGCACCACAGGAGAGGTTGCTACTCCTGATAGAGGTAATGGCTCATCCTGTATAGGTGCGTCAGGTATTGCAGGAGAGGAAGTTACCGAGCAGGCGCAGCTAGAGCCTCCTTTTTCAGGCCGCGGTGCTTTTTTGTCTTTCTTAGTCCCAGACATTTTACGAAGCAAAGCCGAGGTACCACACAAATGCATATACTACTGTGCTAGTTAAGCAATCTACATATAAGTATGCAACTAATAACACACAGCTTCATGCTAGAGTAGGTGTCTATCTTTGGGAGTGCTCAGCCAACCACATGGAGATCTTACGCTGCTGTGTCCCTTCAAGGAAGACTCCAGGCTTGTAAATCTCCTTTTATCACTTCCAGCCTGATTTGCCATCGGAAATAGCGTGCCCGCGCCCCTTGCACGCTCACATGCCCGCCCCCCTCTCATTGCTCATTAGCATAAAGCGCGCCCCCGACCTAGGGGTAATGGCAGCGATCAAACATGAGGATGATCCCCCTGCCACCTGCCTGAGAGGAGGAAAAGGCAGCCGTTCATGGCAGAGCTTCAGCAGCGGAAGGAGTGTGCTCGTCTGGAGGAGCTGACACTGTTCTGGAGCTCTTTACTCCCTTTAGTGGTGGCCAGAAAAAAGACACCTACTCCAAAATAGGAAAGGTCCTTAAGTTTAAAACTTAGGACTCTTTCCCAGCTTACCTTCTCCCCGCCGCAGGTTTTCTGACAATCAGAACCAATCTTCCCCCATCACGGCGATGTATGTGAGCCAACCTCCAGGGATATGGGTTCCTTCTTAAAGGACCATGGGTCTTTCACCTGGATGTTATAAATTGCAGCTGGATAAAACAAAAACTGTCTATCTTCCTTTTTAGGCTGCGTAGCAACAAAATATGATTATTTAAACGTTTTTTTTTATACTTATTGTAGGAGGAAGACAGAGAAGAGTTGATTAAAAAAGCCAAAATAAAATATAGTAAACCAGGTAGATATCCCCATAGGGGAGAAGATGTCCATCACCTAGGGACACCAGCAAAAAACAAAAGCCTTTGTGGGCATGCCCCGCAAAACATTTGTCAGTGTCCAGTTACCTGAAGGTAATAACCTATAGTTCAGGTATATGAATATCCAGTTTGTGTACTGTACTCTAAGCCAGGGCTCAAAATTTCAAGTGTTGAGCAACTAGCCAGGTTTCAAGGGTTACTCGCCACCAGTTTCCCCACCCAACCCCTACCCTGCTCCGCCCCTAATTCTGCCGCTAATCACGCCCTCATAAATTATCTTGTTAAATGACACTTAAATGTTTTATGCAGAATTAACTTACAAAAATAAACATTAACAACTTTATCAGTTCCCCTCAGCACAGCTTCACCTGTGACCATCAATGCAGCCTCACCGTGCCCACCATTGCAGCCTCACCATGCCCCCCATTGCAACCTCACCGTGCCCCCCATTGCAGCCTCACCGTGTCCCCCATTGCGGACTGGTGGTGGTGGTGAGAGGTGGAATGGTATCAGTGGCAGGGGGGAGATTGGAGGGTGTGATCAGTTGGAAGTGCTGGGGGGTTGCTGGGATTAGTGACAGTGCTGGGTGGGTGGGATCAAAGGCAGTGCTGGGAGGGGGGGGTGGTGGGATGAGTGAAGACAGTGTTAGTGGGGATGGGATGAGTGGTAGTGTGTGGGGGGATGAGATCAGTAGCAGTGGTTTTGACTTTCAGAGAGAGGGGGGTGAGAGAGAAAGAGACAGAGGGGGTGAGAGAGAGAAAGAGGGGTGAGAGAGAGAGGGGGTGAAATTGGATGAAATGAAGAGGAAGAGGGGATTGGGTATAAGAGAGAGGGGGTTGGGGATGAGAGAGAGGGGGTTGGGGATGAGAGAGAGGGGATTAGGGATGAGAGAGAGGGGATTTGGGGATGAGAGAGAGGGGGATTGGGGATGAGAGAGAGGGGGTTGGGGATGAGAGAGAGGGGGATTAGGGATGAGAGAGAGAGGGGATTTGGGGATGAGAGAGAGGGGGATTGGGGATGAGAGAGAGGGGGATTGGGGATGAGAGAGAAGGGATTGGGAATGAGAGAGAGAGGGGATGAGAGAGAAGGGATTGGGAATGAGAGAGAGGGTGATTGGGCATGAGAGAGAGGGGATTGGGGATGAGAGAGAGAGGGGATGAGAGAGAGAGAGAGAGGGGATTGGGGATGAGAGAGAAGGGATTGGGGATGAGAGAGAGGGGATTGGGGATGAGAGAGAAGGGATTGGGCATGAGAGAGAAGGGATTGGGAATGAGAGAGGGGGTGATTGGGCATGAGAGAGAGGGGGATTGGGGATGAGAGAGAGGGGATTTGGGGATGAGAGAGAGAGAGGGGATTGGGCATGAGAGAGAAGGGATTGGGGATGAGAGAGAGAGAGAGAGAGAGGGGATGAGAGAGGGGATTTGGGATGAGAGAGAGAGAGAGAGAGGATGTGAGAGAGATGGGATTGGGGATGAGAGAGGAGGGGTTGGGGATGAGAGAGGGGGAGAGAGAGAGGGGATTGGGGATGAGAGAGAGAGGGGATTGGGGATGAGAGAGAGAGAGGGGATAAGAGAGAGGGGATTGGGGATGAGAGAGGGGGGATTGGGGATGAGAGAGGGGGGATTGAGGAGGAGAGAGAGAGGGGGGGATTGGGGATGAGAGAGAGGGGATTGGGGATGAGAGAGAGAGAGAGAGAGAATGAGAGAGAGAGGGGATTGGGGTTTAGAGAGAGGGGATTGGGGATGAGAGGGAGAGAGAGGGCGGGGATTGGGGATGAGAGAGAGGGGGATTGGGGATGAGAGAGAGAGGGGATTGGGGATGAGAGAGGGGGGGATTGGGTATGAGAGAGAGGACGTTAACACTTGCCAGCAGCAGGCAGGACCCTTCTCCTTCTGGGTGATGGGGGTGCTCTGCTCCTTCCAGCAGATCCTTCTTAGACCGTGGAGGACTGTCCCGGGTAGCAGTACCTGGCTGCATGCATGCAAGCCCCGCCATCCTCGGGGGGGGGGGCTGATCCACCTGTCTTCCGGCCTGTTGTCTGAGCTTGAAGTGGAGAGCAGGGCGGGTGTCCCTGGCTATGTGCACCTCCCGCCGGTCCTTGGGGGCCCCCGATCTGCCTGTCCCTGGGCCGCTGTCAGAGCTTGGAGTGGAGGGGAGAGCAGGGTAGCAGTCCCTGCACCTTCCGCTGGTTCTCTGGGGCCCCCAATTTGCCTGTCCTCTGGGCCACTGTCGGAGCTTGGAGAGGAGGTTGGGGGAATACAGCCTCTGGGTGGCGCAGCCGCATCGGGGTTGCGCCTGTCACTCCTCACCTCTCTGGTGGTCAGAGAGCTCTTTCCCCTTTCAGGCTCTCACTTTTCATTGCTCCCGATCAACCCTAACCGCAGGTAGTGCTTGCCCCCTCACTCCCAGGCAGCCCAGCTCCTCACCAGACCTAATTTTCCACTCGCAGAATCAAGTAGGCGAGTGGAAAATTTGAGATCTGCTCTAAGCTATGGAATTCATAAATAAATCAAAATTCCATTTTTTTGGGTTTCCTTTCTCAAAGATGTTTGTCTACTATTTTGAGAAACATTTCATACTTCAGCTTACTGGTCCTTAAATTGTAACTAAAGTCAAAACTTTTTTCTAAGGCTGCTTTCACATTGCAGCGTGGAGCAGTGGTGACGGTATAGCCGCGCTATTTGTAGCGCGGCTATACCGTCGTGTTTACCGCGATATTCGGGCACTAGCGGTGAGGTTTTAACCCCCGCTAGCGGCCGAAAAAGGGTTAATACCGCCCGCGTTGCTCCTGCTAGCGCACCGGTTCAGTGTGAAAGCCTTCGGGCTTTCACATTGAACACTACGGGGCATGATTTTTCATGCGGTATAGCAGCGCTATTTTTAGCGCTGTACCGCATGAAAAACGCCCCAATGTGAAAGGGCCTTAGTTTTGAATAGAGTGGAGAGGAATTAGAACAACTGTCAGTTTACCATTATCAAAAGTAAAAGATAATCCAAATTTTTGCGTTGACCAGAACAGTAATAGAGGGAAAAATATTCCTATAGGGACACTAGTTCTGGTGACGCCCTAAAACAGCCTTCAAAGTCTTGACATATGGGTTATGTTCCTGTTCATAGGAGAGGACTAGGCAGAACATGTTAGATATTTAAATACATGTTACTTTAACAGAGTTGAACAGCCCCGCCCAGGGGGTGGTCCTTCCGGACATAACCCTCCTCCCTGCAGCATGCAGCCTCAGTTTTTTTTCTGCCTAGCAGAGGAGAAGGATGTGGCTCCCTTTGGGCCCACCGCCCTGAAGACATTTTTTGACAAAGCATTTTTTCTGTTTAATAATAACAACACAATTTAATTTAGACGGAAATAAGTAAAGCACAGTTGTCAGGCTATAGAACTGTATGACAGATTAAAGAGGAGTGCAATCTGTCAGCAACGTTAACAGCTGCATTTCCCTGCATTTTAAATCCTTAGCTCAAATGCTGCTGTGGCTTCAGGGTTCCAAGAATGCTGAGGAATGCAGATAGGTCAGTACGTATGTTTGATTTCGTAAAAGTTTTCAACACGTTGTACGCATCTAAATTGTGGACTTATTGCTAGAAAGACGACATGACAAAGGGATATTAGGAGTCACCAAGGAATCCATTGACAAAAAAAAACAATAGGGCCACTGACTAAATGCATTAATAAAAGGTAATGCAACAGAAAGAAAAACACTGACAATAATGATATACAGTCAACTTCCTAAATCCCAACAGGTCAAAACCACAAAAACTTTTTGGAAAGCCCAGTCCTGAAGACATTTTTTATATTATTTTATTTTATTTTGTTTTAAGATTCTTCTATCAACTGCCGGCTGGGCGACAGGCTGAATATAAGACATTATATATTCAGCCTGTCGCCCAGCCGGCAGTTGATAGAAGAATCTTAAAACAAAATAAAATAAAAAATGTCTTATAGATCCTTATAGTCTTCCCAGTTCGGCCATCGAGCGTGAGTACACCTTAGGCAAAGCTGGGTCTGCCACGACATACCCCATGACTCCTGGGGTGGCCGGTGGGCTTTTTGCTCCAGGGTCCACACATGACTGGGCTGTTTTGTTGTCTCACTCACAGTGGACCGGGCCGACAGCTACTCCGTACCATCGGTTATGGGTCTGTCAGGGACGTGCCAGCACGTCCTCGCAAGGACGGGCAAGTACAGTTCCTCCTGCCTCGGCTGGGTATTCCCGGGATTAAGGGGTTCTTCTGTCCTCCCTTTCCCTGCTCTCTGTCACCCTTTCCCCTCCTGCCCTAGGGCCCGCTGTGACAGGGTGTACCTGTGAGGGGGGCTCTGGGTCCCTGTGGGGTGCCGGGGTCCGCTTTCTCTGAGGGGGGTATGTCTCCTGCGAAGTCTCTAGCACTGGCTTTTTGAACAGAGCACAGCTCACAGTTTTTACCTCACAGTTTTTACCTCACAGATTTTACCTCACAGGTTTTTTCCTCACACACACACACACGCTGTGTATACAAGGAAGACGGGCAGCTGGGTGGTGAGTCCCCTGGGTAACCCCCCCGGTCGGTGCAACAAGGAGGGTGGACTTCTTAAAGTGGAGATTCACACAAAAAGTAAACCTCCGCTTTTTGGATCCCTCCCCCCTTCCGGTGTCATATTTGGCACCTTTCAGGGGGGAGAGGGGTGCAGATACCTGTCTGAGACAGGTATTTGCACCACTTCCAGGTTCTGACTCCTGCTGGGAATCAAGCCTTGTACGTCACCCCCTGCTGTCTTCTGGGAAACACTGTTCCCAGGAGAGCGGGGACCAGTGACGGCAAGCCGCGATCCTCGCGCATGCGCAGTAGGGAATACGGGAAGTGAAGCCGCAAGGCTTCACTTCCTGATTCCCTCACCGAGGATGGCGGTGGAAGCAGCCAAGGACCGAGAGATTGCTCAGCCTCGGCTGCTGACATCGCGGGCGCGCTGGACAGGTAAGTTTCCATTTTTTAAAAGTCAGCAGCTTCCGTATTTGTAGCTGCTGGCTTTAAAAAAAGGCCCGGATTCACGTAGATGCGCGTAACTTTGTGCGGGCGTAACGTATTCTATTTACGCTACGCCTCCGCAACTTTTACAGGCAAGTGCCGTATTCTCAAAAGAAAGTTGCGGCGGCGTAGCGTAAATAGGCCGGCGTAAGCCCGCCTAATTCAAATTGTGAAGAGGTGGGCGTGTGTTATGTAAATTAACCATGACCCGATGTGATTGACGTTTTTCACGAACATGCGCCGTCCGGGGAATATCCCAGTGTGCATTGCTCCAAAGTACGCCGCAAGGACGTATTGATTTCGACGTGAACGTAAATGACGTCCAGCCCCATTCACGGACGACTTACACAAACGACGTAAATTTTTCAAAGTTCGACGCGGGAACGACGTCCATACTTAACATTGGTACGCTGCATGTACGCCACCATATAGCAGGGGTAACTTTACGCCAGGAAAAGCCTAATTTGCGTATCTAGCTGATTTACATATTTCTAGGCGTAAATCAGCGTACACGCCCCTAGCGGCCAGCGTAAATATGCAGTTAAGATCCGACGGCGTAAGAGACTTACGCCGGTCGGATCTAATACAAATCTATGCGTAACTGATTCTAAGAATCAGGCGCATATATACGACCGCTCAGACTCAGAGATACGACGGCGTATCTGGAGATACGCCGTCGTATCTCCTTTGAGAATCTGGGCCTAAGTGTTTTTACTTAGTCCCTGAGGGCTGTCAGTGGGTGATAATGGAGTCAGTATCTGGTCTTTCTTCCCCTACATTGCCAGAGTCCGCAAACAGTGCCCCTGCACCTGCTGTTCCCATGGATACACGGTCGGCAGTCCTGGAATCATTTGTTGCCAGGGTGGAATCGGCGTACGGACGTAAGGGGGGTAAAAAGTGCCCCCGCCATCTTCTGGTGAATGCTCTGACTCAGATTCGGGCCTGGCTGTGGCTCAGGACCCCGGTTCTGGTATGTCAGAGGATGCAGACCATGAGGACCCCTTGTCCGGGTCAGTGCAAGACAGGGCACTTGTAAGTGCACTTATTGTTGCTGTGAGGGACTCTCTCAAGCTGTAAGATGCAGCTGGGACTTCCACAGACTAACCGCTCTGTGAAAGTTTTTCCTTATGTTACTTTCTTTGATAAGTTCATAGATAAGGAATGGGAACGGCTGCAGAAGTCCTTTGTGGTCCCTCAGCGCCTGGCAGTTTGTTACACTTTCGAGAACAGCATTTTGAAAAAATGGGCTTCTCCTCTGGTGGTTGACCCCCCAGTTGCTCGGTTAAGCAAGGTAACCACTCTCCCTATAGAAGGAACTCCTGCTTTCAAGGACCATACTGATAGGAGGTCCGAAGCGGTGACCCGCTTCATGTTTACCATGGGTCTGCATTGCAGCCTATTTTGGCTGCAACCTTGGTGTCTCAGACACTCACTGAATGGGCAAATGTTTTGCACCAGACTGTGGAGGAGCATCAGCTCCCTCCTGAATATGTTAGACCAGTTGGTCCAGGGCCTTGTATATGTCTGTGATGCTACCCTGGATGCAGCCCCCTTGATATCCAGAGCCTCTGTTTCTGCGGTAGTGTTGCGCCGCCTGATTTGGCTGAAATGCTGGTCTGCTGACCAAGCATCCAAAAAAGCCCTGGCAGATTTACCCTTCAAAAGGTGGGAGACTTTTTGGTACCTCGCTGGACGACATTATTAAGGATGTCACTGGAGGTAAGAGCACTCTCCTCCCTCAGTCCACCAATGGGAAGGAGCTGTGCCGTAAGCCGGGTCCTTCTTTTCCCACGCAGAAGCGGTATTTTCGTCAGTCAGGACCCGCGGGTAGACCCTCCCAGGCTGATGAAGGCTCAGCTGGGGGACAGAAACGTTCCTGGGTGCGTAAGCCGAACAAACCGGCATCCAAACCCACCACCGCATTAAGTTTTGCCCCCACCCGACTCATGGGTGGGGGGGCGGCTTCGCAGGTTCACAGCTCAGTGGACCTCCCTGCTCTCCGACCAGTGGGTCTGCGAGGTGGTCTCTTCGGGGTACAATATAGAGTTTCTTTCCTGTCCGCCAAACAGATTCTTTCTCTCAAATCTCCCTCTCCTTCTGGCTCATCGGTCTGCCCTATTGGGGGAAGTGCAAGACTTACTGAGTTGCGGGGTAATTTTACATGTTCCACAGGACGAGAGGTTTCAGGGATTTTATTTGAATCTGTTTGTGGTCCCAAAGAAGGACAGGGCCTGTCCAATCTTGGACCTCAAAGCCCAAATGCCTTTGTGAGAGTATGAAAGTTCCGCATTGGAATCCATTCGCTCGGTGGTGGCTGCGCTCCATCCGGGGGACTTTCTGGTGTCTTTGGACATCAAGGACGCATACTTGCATGTCCCAATTTGCGCAGGACACCAGAGGTTTCTGCGCTTTGCAATAGGAGAAGACCACTATCAGTTTGTGGCTCTTCCCTTTGGCCTAGCTTCAGCACCAAGAGTTTTCACCAAGGTGCTTGCACCGATTCTAGCTTTGCCGAGACAGCGAGGCATTGATGTTGTGGGCTACTTAGACGATCTTCTTCTGAGAGCAGCTTCTGGCTCAGAATTAGAGGTGGATGTGACTATTGCCAGCCAGACCCTCCGAGAATTCGGGTGGGTGTTAAACATCCAGAAGTCGGTCTTGGTATCGACTCAGCGTTTGGAATACCCGGGGTTGATTCTGGACTCCGGAGGCGAGAGTCTTTATTCCTCTAGAAAAATTGCTTAGCAAGTATGGCTAGCAAGCCTTTTGTATTTTGGGAACTACAGTATTTGTGATATTGTTTCCTGGATGGTGGTTCCACTTACAATAAGGGGTTCCTAGGACGGTTAAAGGCCCTGGCTGGGTTTAGAGCCAAAAGTGTCACTTTCCTTTCTTGATAGAAGGTCTGTGCAATCTGGTAAGCAAGCACTTTATCTATGCTGGAGGGGACTGTCACAGGAACACTCAATTGAAGGCGGTGAATGGTGCAGATGTTACCAAAGAACTTTTTTTATCACATTGGGACTTTATTTTTATCACTGGTGCTTGACTCAATATTAATTAGCGCAACTCTGTTTATGAATTTATGCTTTGGGACTGTGTTTTATCTCACAGTAGAGTTTGCGGCTGCTTTAGATGTTTTTTTTTTAAATAATTAGCATAGTTTTTTTGTTTATTTGATGCATATTACAAATACCATTGGTAATTAACCACTTGCCAACCCATAACAGTACATATACTGCTATGGGGTGGCAGCTACAGGCGTATGACACTGCCTGTTTCAGGGTGTTGGGCGAATGCTCCCACCCACCTACTCACCTGTGATTTGATACAACAGTAGACTGTCAGCAGATCCCAGCCCATGATTCATGGCTGGGTACATGCTGATCGGCTGTGTCAAATAACAGCCCAGAGCTCTGTGTTGACAATCAATACAGGGCTCTTTACAGAGGGAATGGACACTTTTTTTATTTTCCCTGCAAAGCACTGACTCCTTTTTTTACACAGGGTGGGGAGGTATTATTTGTAAGTTTTTTCATTCTCTGCTGATTTTGTACATTTTCCCACTGACAAAGAAATGATCAGTCTATAATTTTAATGGTCAATTTATTTTAAAGTGAGAGACAGAATAACAACAAAAGTATCCAGAAAAAAAACATTTAAAAAAAGTTATAAAATAATTAGCATTTTATTGAGTGAATAAGTATTTGACCCCTTCGCAAAACATGACGGGCTGGCGTTTGGTAACTCGAACCTTCAGCTCCCTCCACATATTTTCCATTGGATTAAGGTCTGGGGACTGGATAGGCCACTCCAAAACCTTAATGTGCTTCTTCTTGAGCCACTCCTTTGTTGCCCTGGCCGTGTGTTTTGGGTCATTGTCTTGCTGGAATACGCATCCACGACCCATTTTCAATGCCATGGCTGAGGGAAGAAGGTTCTTACCTAAGATTAATGATACATGGCCCCATCCATTGTCCCCTTAGCAGAAAAACACCCCCAAAGCATAATGTTTCCACCTCCATGTTTGACGGTGGGGATGATGTTCTTGGGTCATAGACCGCATTTCTCCTCTTAAAAAACACGGCGAGTTGAATTGATGCCAAAGAGCTCAATTTTGGTCATATCTGCCCACAGCTCTTTCACCCAGTTCTTCTCTGAATCATTCAGATGTTCATTAGTTAACTTCAGACATGCCTGTACGTGTGCTTTTTTTCAGCAGGGGAACCTTGTGGGCTCTGCATTGTGTTACCAATTGTTTTCTTGGTGACTATGGTCCAAGCTGCCTTTAGATCATTGACAAGATTCTCCTGTGTAGTTCTGGGCTGATTCCTTACCGTTTGCATGATCATTGAAACTCCATGAGGTGAGATCTTGCATGAAGCCCCAGACCGAGGGCGATGGACGGTTATTTTGTGTTTCTTACATTTGCGAATAATCACACCAACTGTTGCCACCCTCTCAGCAAGCTGCTTTCCGGTGGTCTTGTAGCCCATTCCAGCCTTGAGTAGGTCTACAATCTTGTCCCTGGCATCCTTGGATAGCTCTTTGGCCTTGGCCATGGTGGAGAGATTGGAATCTGATTGATTGCTTCTATGGACAGGTGTCTTTTATACAGGTAACAAGCTGAGATTAGGAGCGAGTGCTCCTAATCTCAGCTCATTACCTGTATAGAAGACACCTGGGAGCCAGAAATCTTGCTGATTGATAGGGGGATCAAATACTTATTTCACTCATTAAAGGGTCACTAAAGGAATTTTTTTTAGCTAAATAGCTTCCTTTACCTTACTGCAGTCCTGGTTTCATGTCCTCATTGTTCGTTTTTGCTCTAATCCTTCTCTGTTCTGAACACTTCCTGGTTGTCTGTTTCCTGATGAAAAAAGTCATGGGAGCTTTCTCTCTGTGGTCACTAATTAATGAGGTGTGATTACTGTGTATCTAAAACCCCTCAGCACCAATCAGTTTCATTTTCCAAACCATCATTGCCCTGTATTGGCTCTGTGTCTCTGTACATCACACAAGCAGGAAACAGCATGCAAAACCGAAACTGAAACTGTAGGTACATTATATGATTGATTTTTATCTATTTTTAATCATTTTTAAAAGGAATCAGTTAACTATTATGTCTCTATACCCTGTAAACAGTCATTTCAGCAAAAAAAAATGTTTTTCCTTTACAACTCCTTTAAAATGAAAATCAATTTATAACTTTTTTTTAAATGTGTTTTTCTGGATATTTATGTTATTCTGTCTCGCACTGTTCTAATTAACCAACCATTAAAATTATAGACTGACTATTTCTTTGTCAGTGGGCAAACGTACAAAATCAGCAAGGGATCAAATACTTCTTCCAACACTTGACCTTATCAAGGACTTCTATGAAGGCAGGAGCGCTCACCTGCCTCAGCTTAACAAGTCTAGAGAAAGGTCAGCTAAGTCTCCTTTTTCTCCTGCTACTCTTGGAGTATGACTAGACCTCCCAAACTTGGTTCCCAGGCCTCCTGCAAGGTAGAGAGTTAGAAGACTTCATCAGCATAAAGTTACGCCACCGCAGCGCCCCCACCCACTTTCCAGTTTCTTGGTCCTTATGGACTCCTAAAACAATTTCAATTTTAAATACAGATTGAACCTAGCTGCCTTTTCAGTTTTTCATTATCAACCTTCTTTTGTTACTGCACAAAATAGCAGACCTGCCTCAGCCCATTTCGAGTATCCCAAAATAGAGGGTTATTAAAGAGGATTTACTCAAGAGATAAAACGGTAATTCTGGGCACAGGTAGATAAAAAAAATAGGAGGAAAAAATAATATTAGTTGCATGGAGTTTAAAAAGACACGCGGTCATTCATCAAAACTGCAGGAGATGTGGTTTAACCTTATAGTGGTTGTAAACCCCATTCATGAAATCTGACCTGGGCACATAGATCTGTAGGGTTTACTTATCGCTCTACAAAGCACTAAATTCCTGTCTTTCTGCTGCTCCCTTCCTCTGTGATTAGCATTATAACTTCTGACAAGTTCTCCGACACATGAGATAAAAGCAGCTGGAAATTTGTGTCAGGAGGGGAACTTATGCCCCATACACACGATCGGATTTTCCGTCGGAAAAACCATGGATGTTTTTTTCGACGGAATTCCGCTCAAGCTTGGCTTGCATACACACGGTCACACAAAAGTTCTCTGAACTTTTGTCCGTCAAGTACGTGGTGACAAACAACACTTCAACGGGCCGAGAAAATTAAGTTCAATGCTTCCGAGCATGCATCGAATTGTTTCCGAGAATGCGTCTGAATTTTGCACATCGGAAATTACTACAGACGATCGGATTTTCCGACGGAAAATTGGAGAACCAGCTCTCAATCTTTTGTTGGTGGGAATTCTGACAGCAAAAGTCCGATGGAGCATACACATGGTCGGAATTTCCATTCAAAAGCTCACATCAGACTTTTGCTAGTCTATTCAAACTGCAGCTCTGCAAGTTTCTTCATTCCCCTGCCTATGTGGGGGAGGTTTGTGTCTTTCCTCCAATCAGCTCACACACAGTGTATGCTCAGACTCCACACCCACTACTGAACGAGGAAGAGCGATTTGTAACGCGATGTGCACTTTCTAAAGAATTTTTGTTTCATTTCTAGGTATCATCTGAGGCTGCTCACTTCGTTGCATATATGTGAGGGTTTACATCTACTTTAAAGTGGATAAGGATGTGGAACTCCCTACCACAAGAGGTGGTGTCAGTGATGAGTGTTGATCGTTTCAAAAAACTATTAGATGGGCATCTTACAAGTGCAATTTACAGGGATATGAGAATTAATATTGACATAAACTCACACACACACCCACACCGAGTGAACTGGATAGAATGGTGTATTTTTTACAGCCTTACCAACTATGTAACTATATATAATTATGTATCTATGGTCAAAATGTAAAATCATGTTTATTTCCACATTGTATTTTAATTATTTCTAGCCTATTCCTATTAATCTGAACGATCTTGAAATGTGTTACCATTTGCACACATTTACTTCCTTGAATTCAGTGACATGTATTCACAAAGCCCTTTGAGAAAGCACTTTTGTCTCACACATTTCAGAGACCCTGCCTTCTAAACTACAGAGGTTCCAAGAGGAGGAGTTTCAGGAAATGGAGTGAGTACAGGATTCACCGCTTGCAGGCATCAAGGTACAAGATATGTAGTCCTTAGATATCGAAAGTTGTGGAGTGAAAGCTTATGCTGTTACCATAGATTTCCTTTAATTTTTTTTTTTTTTCTCTCAAAAATTAGTTACTTTGGCCAAACTGGAATAAAAAAGGTTTTTTTGTCCCTAGCATCCAATCCAGATTTGTTTGCTTTGGTTACTGTACAAAACTTATGTATTTTAAGTTGCGTATAAATGTATGCTTATGTCCCTATGTATGGTACCTGCCCTGAAGATCAGGTTTTATTTTGAGGGCCAATTTAAAATCAGTCAGATAACACAGATGATTCCAGTGTTACCCAGTTTTACATGATCACATCTCTTTTATTTTTAATTAAAACATTTTTTTCCAAGTATTTATTCCTAAAGTACACTTTTTAGTACTTAAACCTTAGGCCGGCCATAGATGGTTCGAATCTTGGCTGGTTCAACAAGAACCGGCCAAGATTCAAACCGTGTATGGGCAGGCTGAATGTTCCAAGTTGATCGACAGATCAGCTTTGGAACAGCCAGGCTTCCGGATTTACTTGCGATTATTGCTAGTGGCTATTATAGCTACTAGAAATAATTGCTGTCTTCTCCTGAGGGGGACATCTTTCCCCGCCGCGAGAACACAATGTCTTGGTAGGAGGGATTCTGTCTGTGCTGATGGGGGAATTGTGGGAATTCATTTTCTTGCAACCCTTGGTTGCAGGAAAATAATTTGCACAGTCTGTGGTCAGATTTAGTGACATGGACTAGCCCAACAATGCAGGCACAGAATCTTGCTTGCACTTACCTTCAGATGTACTGTTGTGCAGCCCAAGTGTGCTAAATCCGGGATTGTATAAGCACTAGCTGTGACATATCCTGATTGTGTCAAGTGCTGGCCCTGACACCTTGCTATGATGAGCTATGATGTTTGTTCGGCAAAAGCAACATGCAGGAAGGTGGCAGGGCTAACACATGATACTGCTAGAAGTGTCAGAATTCATTTTTATAAAGCACCCTAGTCTTTAGAACACCTTCGCTGCAGAAGGCATTTACCATGCCCCGTACACACGAGCGGTTTTCCAGTCGGAAAAAAAATTATTTTTTTTCTGACGGGAAAACCGCTCGTGTGTACGGGGCATAACACGTCTGACACCAGAGATTAGGGGGGAAAGGGAGCATGGATTGGTGATTGCACCTTGCTGGAAGGGTGAGCTATAATGAGGCACAGTGCTTCCTTAACCACTAGCCGACGAGCCGCCGCAGTTTTACGGCAGCAGGTCGGCTGCGCGAAACGATGTAATATTACGTCATCTCGCATTGGGGCTATTAGGGGCGCATGCGCCTGCTCACCCCTGGTGTCGAGGCGCGTGCCCAGTGGGCGCGATCACCGCCAGGCACCCGCGATCGCTCGTTACAGAGCGAGAACCGGGAGCTGTGTGTGTAAACACACAGCTCCCGGTCCTGTCAGGGGGAGAAATGACTGTTCGTCTGCTTATACAATGTATGAACAGCGATCTGTCATTTCCCCTAGTCAGTCCCACTACCCCTTCAGTTAGAACACACCTAGGGAACAAAATGAACCCCTTTCCTCGCCCCCTAGTGTTAACCCCTTTCCTGCCAGTGACATTTTTACAGTAATCAATTCATTTTTATAGCGCTGATCGCTATAAAAATGCCAATGGTCCCAAAAATGTGTCAAAAGTGTCCGCCATAAGGTCACAGTACTGATAAAAATTGCTGATCGCCGCCATTACTAGTAAAAAAAAATATTAATAAAAATGCCATAAAACTATCCCCTATTTTGTGGACGCTATAACTTTTGCACAAACCAAATCGCTTATTGCGATTTTTTTTACGGAAAATATGTAGAAGAATACGTATCGGCCTAAACTGAGGAAAAAAAACGTTTTTTTATATATATTTTTGGGAGATATTTATTACTGCAAAAAGTAAAAAATATAAAAAAAAATTCACAATTGTCGCTCTATTTTTGTTTATAGCGCAAAAAATAAAAAACGCAGAGGTGATCAAATACCACAAAAAGAAAGCTCTATTTGTGGGAAAAAAAGAACGCCAATTTTGTTTGGGAGCCATGTCGCACGACCACGCAATTGTCAGTTAAAGCGACGCAGTGCCAAATCGCAAAAAGGGGCCCGGTCATTGAGCAGCAATATGGTCCGGGGCTGAAGTGGTTAAGCTGACTGGCTATTTATACATATATCCAAATTCTAGTATTGCTGATACAGGAGTATATTTTAAGTTAAATGCTCAAACAACAAAAAAGTCCATCTAAGGGGCAATTGTGAATGCATCCCAAATTACATCCTCCCATTAATTTCAAGCAAAAAAAATTGTTTTGAAGTACTTGGGGTTGATTTACTAAAGAGTATTTGCTCTAGAGCTATATGAGGGGAAGCTCTGCTGACTTCCATCTTCCCCTTGTCTCTTTCTTTGAAAGCTTGTGTAGACTCATCTAGCACCATCAGAAAGTTCAATATTATTTTAATATGAGTATCATGTAAAAATTAAGTAAAAAAGTAAACAAAAATACTTCTGATATCTTGTATAAAATAGGGGTGTTTTAATGGGGGCTATAGATTACATAAGAAATCCCTTTACTGTTCTTCCCAAGGAATCAATGCTTTCTAAATGATAAACCTTTCTGTTCTTCTGAGATTTAATTCTGTTAATTGTGTTGGGATTCTGTGATTCAAATTACATAAACAGTATCTGCACAAAATTGATTCATATGCTCTTCTGTGCTGGACCTTTGGATGTGATTGTGCACCTTATGTTGACTATGCTGAAGAATCAAGCAAACACAAGACCAAGACTCTGCTTCACTCATGCAACAGTTTCATAATTTGTTTATCCCCTACATTACCTCATTATTGTCGTTATGCTCTCTCTGACAGCTTGAAACCCACGTCATATGTAAGAATGTTAAATAGGATCTGAAGACATGCTTCATATACTTAGAAAAAAATAGTCTTCCCCTCTGCTTCTATTTCTAGGAGTTAAACTATATGAGATTAAAAAACAAGCATCCACTGTCACACTTTAACAAACTCTTTGATTGTCTTCAGGGAACCTCCATCTTTATAAATGTGACCTTCATGAGGCCTACTGTATATTAATTATTTGCATCAAAATCCATTGTGGCCACTATGAATATTTAGACATGACATTCAGTTCATACTATTTGTACAGCCGTCTTTTAAAACTGTTGTATTAAAAGTCTTTTAGAACCTACAGTACAAAAAATGTAATTACATGTAAAATTTTCTTATACCTTTGTTTTGTCTGTGTCATATATTATTCCCCTGTGCACATTCCAATGAATTAAATGTGCCATTATGTTTTACATGTAACAATCTTATTTTCAGTAATGCCTACATACAGTATCTCACAAAAGTGAGTACACCCCTCACATTTTTGTAAATATTTTAATATATCTTTTCATGTGACAACACTGAAGAAATTACACTTTGCTACAATGTAAAGTAGTGAGTGTTCAGCTTGTATAATGGTGTAAATTTGCTGTCATCTCAAAATAACTCAACACAGCCATCAATGTCTAAACCGCTGGCAACAGAATTAGTACACCCCTAAGTGAAAATGTTCAAATTTAGTCCCAAAGTGTCAATATTTTGTGTGGCCATCATTATTTTCCAGCACTGCCTTAACCCTCTTGGGTATGGAGTTCATCAGAGCTTCACAGGTTGCCACTGGAGTCCTCTTCCACTCCTCCATGACGACACCACAGAGCTGGTGGATGTTAGAGACCTTGTGCTCCTCCACCTTCCATTTGAGAATGCCCCACAGATGCTAAATAGGGTTTAGGTCTGGAGACATGCTTGGTCAGTCCATCACCTTTCCTCTCAGCTTTTTTTAGCAAAGGCAGTGGTCATCTTGGAGGTGTGTTTGGGGTCGTTATGTTGGAATACTGTCCTGTGGCAGTATGTCACAGTACATGTTGGCATTCATGGTTCCCTCAATGAACTATAGCTCCCTAGTGCCGGCAGCACTTATGCAGCCCCAGACCATGACACTCCCACCACCATGCTTGACTGTAGGCAAGACACACTTGTCTTTGTACTCCTCACCTGGTTGCCACCACACAAGCTTGACACCATCTGAGCCAAATAAGTTTATCTTGGTCTCATCAGACCACAGGACATGGTTCCAGTAGTCCATCTCCTTAGTCTGCTTGTCTTCAGCAAACTGTTTGCGGGCTTGTGCATCATCTTTAGAAGAGGCTTCTTTCTGGGACAACAGCCATGCAGACCAATTTGATTCAGTGTGCAGCGTATGGTCTGAGCACTGACAGGCTGACCCCACACCGATTCAACCTCTGCAGCAATGCTGGCAGCACTCATATGTCTATTTCCCAAAGACAACCTCTCGATATGACGCTGAGCATGTGCACTCAACTTCTTTGGTCAACCATGGTGAGGCCTGTTCTGAGTTGAACATGTCCTGTTAAGTCGCTGTATGGTCTTGGACACTGTGCTGAAGCTTAGTTTCAGGATCCTGGCAATCTTCTTATAGCCTAGGCCATCTTTATGTAGCACAACAATTCTTTGAGTTCTTTGCCATGCGGTGCCATGTTGAACTTCCAGTAACCAGAGAGAGTGAGAGCGATAACACCAAATTTAACACACCCGCTCCCTATTCACACCTGATACTTTGTAACACCAACGAGTCCCAACATCGGGGAGGAAAAATTACTAATTGGGCCCAATTTGGACATTTTCACTTAGGGATGTACTCACTTTTGTTTCCAGCGGTTTAGACATTAATGGCTGTGTGTTGAATTATTTTGAAAGTATAGCAAATTTACACTGTTGTACAAGCTGTACACTCACTACTTTACATTGTAACAAAGTATAATTTCTTCAGTGTTGTCACATGAAAAGATATAATTAAATTATTTACAAAAATGTGAGGGTTGTACTCACTTTTGTGAGATACTGTATGTGGGGATAATAACAAGGAATGACCCTGGGAAACCATCACCTTTTATTACTAAGCAATTTATTGTTGAAGTTAAAAGGGATATTAAAGCGGGGGTTCACCCTATCAACGAAAAAAAAAAATTTTTTTTTCTTTTACCATCGAGACAGGCATTGTAGCGCGAGCTACAGTATGCCTGTCCCGAATTTTTTACCCCCGTACTCACCTTGTACGCGTGGATCGAAGATACCGGGGAATGGGCGTGCCTATGGAGACGGAGGATGATTGACGGCCGGCTCTGGCGCGTCACGCTTCTCCGGAAATAGCCGAAATAGGCTTGGCTCTTCACAACGCCTGCGCATAGCCTGTGCGCAGGCGCCGTGAAGAGCCGAGACCTACTCCGGCTGTCTTCGGGGAGAGTGACGTGCCAGGGCCGGCCGTCAATCATCCTCCCTCTCCATAGGCACGCCCATTCCCCGCGGGAGCCGAAATCTACGATGTCCGATTACAAGGTGAGTCCGGGGTTAAAAAAATCGGGACAGGCATACTGTAGCTCGCGCTACAATGCCTGTCTCGATGGTAAAATCAAGCCAGTGAGGGTGAACTACCGCTTTAACAACTTCAATATAGGGCACTTATTCCCCCTTATTCCCCCTTCCTGCCCAGAGCAATTTTCAGCTTTCAGTGCTCTCACACCTTGAATGACAACAATTCAGTCATGCTACACTGTACCAAAACAAAATTTGTGGGTATTTAATCACCACTTGCAATTACACCCCAAAATACATTCTGCTATTCCTCCTGAGTATGGCGATACCGCATGTGTGAGACTTTTACACAGCCTGGCCACATACAGAGGCCCAACCAGAAGTTCTAGGAGCATAAATTACACATCTAATTTCATTCCTACCTAGCACACTTTTGAAGGAAAAAAAGGGGTGCACGGATATCTGCGCTAACTAAAACAACAATTAATAATAAAGCAGCTAGCACAGTTTGTTGATAAGCAAACACAAGTATAAAAGTCCAAAGTGCAGTGCTTCAGTGAAAAAAACAACATGTGTGTTGAAGTCCATATGATGGAATCAATATGAGATGAAAAACAGGTATGAACACCTCCACCAAGCTTTAGTGTGCAGGAAGAAAAACACTTCCTGCACACTGAAGCTTGGTGGAGGTGTTCATACCTGTTTTTCATCTCATATTGATTCCATCATATGGACTTCAACACACATGTTGTTTTTTTCACTGAAGCACTGCACTTTAGACTTTTGAAGGCCCTGGAGCACTAGGACAATGTAAACGCCCATAAATAACCCAATTTTGGAAAGAAAACACCCCAACATATATTCTATGAGGCATTATGAGTCTTTTGAACATGTCTTTTTCCCCACAAGTTTTTGTAAAGCATGGTGTCAGGGCTGTGCTCAGCCCTTCCTTCTCAGAGCAGGTCGCTCAGCTGTCGGTTATTTGCCAGTTCTAATCTTCCCACAGTGACTCACCTGGTGATGATATCCTGCTTGTCAGTCCTGCTGGCTACTTAAGCTGCTCAGTTCAGATCCTCTGTGCCTTCGCCTTGGTCAACATATCAAGAGACTCTCTGCTGCGTTCCTGTTTCAGGACTTGTTTGGCTTTGCGTGCCTTCTGGTTCCTGATCCTGTTTGCTGTTCCACTACGCTGATCTCCAGTTACCTGATTTCCTGGCCTGTTCTGAAGTACACTGATCTCTGGCTCCCTGATGTCCTGGCTTGTCTGACTTTCCGTTCCGATCTCTCTGGCTGTGTTTTGACTTCCTTTGCTCTGTTTATACCTTTTTACCATTATATTAAATAGTGTGATTTTTACTGCACTTCTGTCTCAGTATGATTCATGGTTCCTGACAGTAGGCAAAGGCCATGAATTCAGAAGTTGCAGGCAATCCACTTGTTGATAATATTTTTTCCAGATTGGATGAGCAGGATCACCACATGGATCAGTTTGCCATAGCGTTGCAGATCTGCTCCGCTTTCCCAGCAATTTAGGGCCGATCCAGTTCAATGCAGAGGGTTTCTCAACCAGGTTGAGATATATTTTCAGATGCTGCCCCAGACATTTCCCACAGCAGAAGCAAAGTAGGTTTTGTGATATCTTTCTGAGAGAGCCTTGGCCTGGACAAACCCTCTATGGGAGATGCAAAAACCCATTGTCCTGTCAGAGTTTGGGGCTTCCTTTAAAAGGGTATTTGATGTTCTCGCATGCTCCGCTTCTGCTGCCAAGAGCCAAGAGCCTCATGTCCATTAAACAGAGTACGAGAACTGTTTCCAATTACGCCATTGAATTCCGTACTCTGGCAGCAGATGTTGCTTGGATCAATGATGCCCTCGTGGCTGCTTTTTCACATGGTCTTTCGGATACCATCAAAGATGAGATAGTGGCCCAAGATATACCCACTGAGCTGGAGAAGTTGATCACATTTACCATCCTCATTGACTCCAGACCCAGAGAAAGACTCTTTTAAGGAATGCTTGCGGAAGCCTCCTTTACATTTGCCTCCGAGCTTTGCAGTCCCACCCTTGCCTCCCTCACCTCCCATGCCTCCTGGTACCGAGTCGGTCAGTGAAGTGGAACCCATGCAGTTGGGCTTCACACGTCTCTCTGCGGATGAGAGAACCTTTAGGAGTAGGGAGAGGATGTGGCCAGGCAGGTCACTTTTTGAAGTCTTGTGCTACCCGTCCAGAGAACGCCCAAACCTTGAGGTCCTGTAGGGGAGAGACCTTAGGTGGTGTTGTTTTGTCCCTAATTATCCAGAAGGATAAGCCCCTGGTTCCAGTTGCCCTTTCTTGGTCTGAGTCGTCCATCAAGATACAGGCTCTAATCGACTCTGGGGCTGCAGGCCTGTTCATTGATGCTGCTTTTGTATCTAAGCACTCGATTCCATTACAGCTTTGTGCCACTCCACTTGCCATTGAGCCTGCCCATGTGATTCATGAGACTGCTCCATTGTCCATGGCCATAGGGGCTCTTTACCATTAAATAATCCAATTCCAAGTCATTTCCTCACCTAAGTTTCCGGAGGTTATTGATTATCCTTGGTTTCAGAGGCACACCCCCTCTTTTGATTGGCTTTGTGCTGAGGTTCTTTCCTGGTCACCACAATGCAGCAATACATGTTTTCAGAAAGTGGCTACCTCTTCACTCTCCTCCCTGCCGGAGCAGTACCGCGATTTTAGTGATGTCTTTGACAAAGGTCAAGCCGGTAGTTTGCCTCCACACCAGTCGTATAATTGCGCAATTGACCTTCAACCTGTTGCCATACCCCCTTGTGGCCTCTTCCGCCACAGAGATCCACTGCTCCACCTCCGCCGCCCGGCTGCAGAATGAGTCCAGATCCCGGCGGCTAAAGTCTGCAGGTGGTCTATCTTGTCCATAAGGGCCGCTTGACCAGTGGCAATGGTCTGCATGGCAGCTGCAAGATCCGCCGCAGTTGCAGGGGAGGATTCCACGGCCTCTGTTTGAGAGGCCATGTGCGCAGTAATGGCAGCCTGCCCTCTGGTTCTCACTCTGTCCAAGGAAGCTGCTGCTGAGTTGGAACGGTGGGATTTACCGCTGGGCATGACCTGGAGTCCCCGTTGAATACCCCAGACTGATCCACAGCACAATCACAGTCTAAGCACCAGATAAAAGTAAGATACATCGGCCAGACTCCAGAAGCTCAGTTACAGAGCGTCCTCTCCTGTCACCATCTTGGACACACAGCCCAGAGCTGCACCTTTTAAATTTGAATATTTTTAAGCTATTTCAAGTGTTGATTTCACTTACATTGGATTATGCTTCTTGATATAAATAGATAATATAAGAGCACTAGTGCAGCACCATTTCAAATATAAATAATAAAAAAATGAATTCAGAAACATAGAATATATAGAATCTTATCACAAAATAATTATTCCAAAAGTGTATACTCTTATAAAGACAAAATGTGCCCTGCGCAGATCAGTGCAATATCCAGAGTTGACATAGGGCCATCCAAACAAACAGATTTAAGTGTTAACAAGTGGTCTTCTTAATGGTCTCTTCATGGGCAAATAAACCTTTAGGAATGTGCTATCCAGATACCACCTAGTGCCACTCAAATTACCTTCTGGGGAAGTTCCCTAGGGATGTAATTCGTAAAGGTGGTGTCATCGCGCTGATTGGTACTAACCGCTGGTGATCTCTGCAGAGAGAAGCTGGATCTATGGAATACATCGCACAGCTGAGTATACCGCGGATTCTTTGAATGCTGAGTAAGCTGTTAGATTTATAACACTTCCTTTTGATTGTCCTGTGATGGTTACACATTGCTCTATAGTGATTTTAATAAATATTAGCAGTGTGCACTATTTTGCAGTTTTTGATCCCTTTTTTGTCATATCACCTTTGGTGTGATCTGGTGTTTAACCCATTATCTCAACTGAGCTTCATTCCATCTGAGTCTGGTTGTAAGTTGATTCAACTTATATGATAATCAAGCATTAACAGACCACTTATAATCTAAGGGGTGTGTTTTTAAGGTGAGCAGTTTGAGTGACACTAGGTGGCATTGGCATAGCAGATTCATGGGTGCTTGGTTTGGACATGAAGAGACTGTTAAGAAGACCACTTGTGAACACCTGAAGCACCTTTGTTTGTTTGGATGGCCCTATGTGGTCCTGGATATTGCACTGTTTTGCAATGGACTACAAAACACAATGGGGTAGATTCAGATAGATTAGCGGATCTTTAGATTCACGTAATCTATCTGATTTACGTTTGAGAGTCTAGTGCAGTATTCAGAAAGCACTTACCTCGAAACTTACCTCGAAACTTGCGTAAATCCCCCGGCGGAATTCAAATTCCGCGGCTAGGGGGGGTGTAGTATTTAAATCAGGTGCGTCCCCGCGCCGATTTAACTGCGCATTCGCCGTCCGCGAATTTTCCCGGCGTGCATTGCTCCCAATGACGTCGATAGGACGTTATTGGTTTCGGCGTGAGCGTAACTTGCGTCCAGCGCTTTTTTGAATCGACTTACGCAAACGACGTAAAAATTCAAAACTCGGCGCGGGAACGACGGCCATACTTAACATAGGATACGCCTCACATAGCAGGGGTAACTATACGCCGGAAAAAGCCGAACGCAAGCGATGTAAAAAAAAAGCGACGGGCGGGCGTTCGTTTCTGAATCGGCGGAAATCGACATTTGCATATTCGTCGTGTAAAAAAACGAAGCACCACCTAGCGGCCAGCGGGGAATTGCAGCCTAAGATCCGACGGTGTAAGTCACGTACACCTGTCGGATCTAAGGGAGATCTATGCGGAACCTGATTCTATGAATCAGCCGCATAGATCCGACTGTCGTATCTCTATTTGAATCTGCCCCATGATCTTTATAAGAGTATACGCTTTTGTAATATTTTTTTGTGATAAGATTCTACAGTATATATTTTATATTCAATTTGCTTTGCTTTAAATAGCACTGCATCAGTTTTCTTCTCTTGTTCATTTAGTTTAATTGGGCGTGAAACATTTATTTAAGTCTGGTACACACTAGTCATCTTTTTTCATTCAACCCAGCTGCTGTGCTATTTGACACTAGTACAGCGATCTCGCCTGCTGTTCTATTGTGTTCTGACAGGGGGGCGCCCCCGCCAGAACACTCCGGTCAGCGCTCTCATTTATTGGCTGAGAGCACTGATCAGGAGCTGATCGGCAGACCTTTTTTGGTCATGCCCCTTCGACAGAAGCCAACCCGACTACAGTACATATGGGCTGAATGTCGGACGATTTCTATTGAGCTGGTCGATGCCACCTGACATTCGTCTTGTGTGTACTAGGCTTAAAGCTGGCTACACACTATACAAGTTTTATACAATTTTCTTATACAACTTTCCTATAGATTTACCAAAACCATAATATGAGGTCAAACCTAAACACTTTCAATTTGTATGCAATTAGGCAGGCCCTTGCACTATATAGTTGAAGGTAAATCTAAAGGAAATTGAACAACAAAAACATGTATAATGTGTATCCAGCTTATTGGTTAGCTGGCTGTTTACCAAAATTGCATTAGAATACTTAGTTGCGCATATAGTTTTTTAGGTTTAAAGTTACGCTTCTTAATATCTCTTAGTTTCATGAAGATCCAGCTTGTCTCCTGAGCAGTAGCTATGATATCTTCAGTGTCAACATACCTTTGCAAAGATTCTTATGGTGGCACCCTTGTTTTGAGAGTGTTCTCTTCCTCATTGCTCCTTGACAGAAGTGTTGGATTTGGCCACATCTTCTTGAACACTCAACATTGTTCTACAGAGTAAAAATAAATAAAAAAGTAGAAAAAAATAATACTTATTCAATGGTCTTTTCTTCATTTTTTTTTCAATCTGTATGTGGTGCCCCCCCCCCCCCCATAACATAATTCAATCACTGTCAGAGGGACAAACTAATAAAAATTCTCGATCAGCACCTGCAGCTTCTGATCAGTGTATTCTGATAGCAGAGGGAGCTGCTGTCAAAATACAATGTCATAGCGGGAGGGATACTTCCATCTACCTCATTTGTGTGGATAGAGGAATGATTTTTTTTTTGGCTATCATTTTTTTTAAAGTTGGGTATCTGACTGCTGCAAGGTATCTGCTAGTGGCTGACGAGGAGGGAAATCACTGCTACACCTGCAAGCCATGTTACAGAGTCTCCTGGTGACTGGCACCTGGAGCTCCTGGTAACAACCTGGTATCAGTTGATATCCACAGTTGCCATTCTTGTGGCAAAACTGGAAACCTAAGGAACATCTATCCTGAACAGAGGAAGCCGACTGCAGCCAACCAGCACACATTCTTCTATGCTGTTCATTAGTGGAAAAGCAAAAGGCAACACCAACAACCTACAGCCTGTCAATGTGGGTAATTGAACTGTTACTGGCTTTCGAGGCACTGCACAAAATTCACACTCATTCACCCTGAACTGGTGGATGAAAGGGACATTATTCTGGAGAAATAATTTATGCTTACTGAAATTGAAGGAATTTGTTTTTGTGTATCCTGTCCATTGGTGTTCATGGATGTGGGGCAGTGAGTTAGATGAGAGAGGTCAAATTCTCTAATAAGATTCCTATGCCAGTGCTGCTAGTTGCAAGCAGAGGCATTGCTAGATGGGTGCGGGGGTGCGGTGGGCACCCGAGTGACACCCGCTAGAGGGGTGACACATCCCGTTATTTTTTATTTTTTTTAGCTGACATGCCCAGCAGGTGACACCCGCCAGAGGGGTGACACCGGGGCCGCCACGCCGCTAAACGCCGTACTGTATTGATTGGAGCGGTGCGAGCAGGGCATCTAGCCGTGCGGGGAGGCTGCCTGTAACATTCCTCAGTCAGGCTATCCCCGTGTGAGCCGGAGTTGGTGGGCGGAGCTGTGGGTCTGGCTGCCTCCTCTTCTCCTCCCACAGACTCCTTCACTATCGATGATGCTGCAGCTCAAGCAGCTAGAGGTGAGGACACAGCAGCCCTGCCCACAAGCCCGGGTCTTCATCTGCATTCATGCTATGTAAGTAAGTTACTCTGCAGTGTCACTACATAGAGTTCCAAGATGCACTGTGCCACCACAGCCTACCTTGTACCACCCAGCCTGCCCTGTACCACCCCAGACTACCCTGTACCACCCAGCCTGCCCTGTGCAATGCCAGCCTACCCTGTACCACCCAGCCTGCCCTATGCAATCCCAGACTGCCCTGTACCACCCCAGTCTGCCCTGTGCCACCCAGCCTGCCCTGTACCACCCCAGCCTACCCTGTACCACCCCAGCCTGCCTTGTGCAATGCCAGCCTACTCTGTACCACCCAGCGTGCCTTGTGCAATGCCAGCCTTCCCTGTACCACCCAGCCTGCCCTGTGCAATCCCAGCCTACCCTGTACCACCCCAGCCTGCCCTGTACCACCCCAGCCTGCTCTGTGCCACCCCAGCCTGCCCTGTACCACCCCAGCCTGCCCTGTACCACCCAGCCTGCCCTGTACCACCCCAGCCTGCCCTGTACCACCCCAGCCTGCCCTGTACCCCCCAAACAGCCCTGTACCACCCCAGCCTGCCCTGTACCACCCAGCCTGCCCTGTGCCACCACAGCCTGCCCTGTACCACCCCATCCTGCCCTGTACTACCCCAAACTTTCCCATGCCACCACAACTTGCCCTGTGCCACCCTTACTTGCCCTGTACCACCCCAATCTGCCCTTTGCCACCATAACTTGACCTATACCACCCCAACCTGCCCAATGCCACCTTTACTTGCCCTGTACCACCCCAACCTTCCCCATGCCATCCCAACTTGCCCTATGCCACCCTAACTTACACTATACCACCCCAACCTGCCCTGTGCCACCCTAACTTGCCCTATACCACCCCAACATGGCCTATGCAACCCTAACTTGCCCTATACCACCCCAAACTACCCTATATCACCCCAACATGCCCTATTCCACCTTAAACTGTCCTATACCACCCCACTACACCAACCTGCCACTATATCACTCTATACTACCCTAACCTGCCACTATACTGCCCTATACTATCATTTACAGGGGCTGGTTTGGGGTGCGCCCTGTGTCTGTGCGCTGCCTGCTTGGTGCTGGGCAGCCTAGACAGAGGGGGGGGTGACACCATGTTTTACTGCACCGGGTGACACCAACCCTAGTGACGCCACTGGTTGCAAGCCTTCTGGTGACACCCAGGATTTATCAACCAGATTCTTTGGACATACCAAGGTCCATTGTAGAGATGTGGGTGTAACATCTGGACACCATAAGGATGGACAGAGTGATTAAATGATGGTTCTCCTAGGAAAGGATGCAGGGACAGAGTAACTGCCTTGTATGTACAGTTACCCAATTAAACAGTCACTTCCAGCGCTATGAGGTTCTTCTCTGTGGTTGGAAAAATGAGCAACAACGAAGCCAAATACTAGGCGGATGCAGCCCTCTTCAGATGGGGTGATCCAAAGTAAAACTATAAAAACAAATGGGGACAAGAAGGCGCACGCACACACCTAGTGCATTATCAAACACATTTATTAATGCAATATAACCTCTACAAGTGGATACTCACAAAGTAGCAACTGATAAAAGCCAATGATCCACAAAATGCCATACAGTGCGGACGCATGTACTCCGATAACATCATAGGGTTTTCAGGCTGACGTGTTTTTGGGGGCGGACCCCTTTCCTAAGAGCTAAGCTACTCAAGACTGGACAGCACAGGCGTTCAAATAAGGGCAAAACCCCACCCAAAAAAAAAAATAATAATAATTCCTTGACACAGACTGCCAAGGAAATAAGAGATTAAAAATTAAGAAATTAAGTAATAAAACATTCTTGACCTACAAAGTATCACTGAGGGCTTATTAAAAAGACTCAAGTGTTCAAAATGTAGTGTAGTAAAATATAATATTCTGCCGGACAAAACAGTGACTTACTCCATGCAGCACACAGAATTATGGCGGCTGGAACGCAAATGGTGTTTCCTGGAACGTGGAGGGCACCCGTGGGCCGGAAGTCCCTCATGACAGGACCACAATGCGGCTACCCATGCTATTTTATCTTGCCATGGCCAGGGAAGATCATACTACTGGCAGGAGGAACTGGTTCAGAGAACCGCCATCGGCGGACATCTGCCAATGAGACGGAACGAGTGCCCTGTGGTCCTGGGCGTCTTTGACCGGAAGCGGCTGAATACATCACTTCCAGCATCACCTTACAGGGGTGTCACAGAGAATATATATATATATATATAAAAATTATATCTCTCTCTCTCTCTCTCTCTCTCTCTCTCTCTCTCTCTCTCTCTCTCTCTCTCTCTCTCTCTCTCTCTCTCTCTCTCTCTCTCTCTCTCTCTCTCTCTCTCTCTCTCTATATATATATATATATATATATTGTGAGGGGTTAGCTTGGTAGCGGGGTGTGTGACCCCTTGGATTGCAAGTATCCAAACAGCATAAACAAAATCAAAACATAAAATAAACTCTAGCCACTCTGGGCATCTACCTTCCACACAGGAACCTATCTATGAAGTCTAACACAGCCTACCGCTGGATAGACAGTGCTGCTCATACAGCACAAACAATAGTCTTTGGACTTTTTATCGCACAGACAAGTCAATGGTCTCCTCACCTCATCAGGAGACTGTCTGGCACTGCTTTTCCTGTTCACACAGCCTTAGGAGTGATGCAGCCAATTAGTGGTTATCTTCTGGGCTACTTTATAGAGGTCCTTAATTGCCTCACTCTGAACAGCTGGAGTCTTCCAACGGCCCTTAGCCTTCCTGGCTATTTCTGGCAGCCGACGCCTAATAATGATTGGTGTATTGTCTAACAAGGCAGAAACGTATGTCCCAGCAGTGACAACACCTACAGATTTACCCGACTTCCTGTCACAATATATATATATATATATATATATATATATATATATATATATATATATATATATATATATTGTGGGCAATTAGCTTGTGGGGATCACCTTTTTCAGAATGAAGCTCAGCGTACAGGCAGTTTCTTTAAACCTGGCATGTTGCCAACTTTATTTTCAAGTGGTTTGCAAAAAATAAACAAGGCAGTAAATCAAATCCTTGCCGTCTGGCACTAAACAGTAACTGCTCTCTATACGGTGCGGGGCTGGTCCCCGTCACCCACAAAACACAAGATAAAGCAAACCTTTCTTTTTCAATCCAACAAACAAAACTCTTCTGAGTCTCAGGCCAGAGCCCTTCTGTGCTCTCTTCCTGGTCTTTTGTGTGGACTCAAGTGGATCAGAACATCAGGGCCGGAACCCAGCCTGCCACAGAGGCTGGACAAACCGGACCGGATTCAGGTTGTATTCCCTTACAATAGAGCGAATGCGAGGTGAAATGTAGCGATTATCCACTACATCACCTCGCATACCGTCATAATATATATAATAATAATAATAATATAAGAAAAAAAAATAATAATATATGTATATACTGTATATTACAGTGTGACTCAAATACAGAGCACAAGTTCAGTGATGTTAGAGAACCCGACCCCAGTCTAGTGCAATACTAATACTAATGAGGATAACAGTCATAACATCAGTGTAAATGACAGGCAGAACATGAAGTACCAAATTCCTGATGACGTACAAGATAGATGATAAAAAGTTGGGATAAAATGTATGTACTATAAACAAATACATAAACATGTGAAATCATGCAAAAAATACACACATACATGTGTATTCATATATATGTGTAAAAATATGTAAAAAAATATATATTAACACGTGCAAAGAGAATAAAAAAATATATAAAAATTAATACAATAAAAAACAATTGTAGTTGCATAAAAAAATATATACATACATACAAATACATACACACAGGCATGATGATATAGGAAAAACATGAAAATAGAAATTAAGACACTAAAAACAGAAAATGCATATCCCAAAAGAGATGATGATAAATGGTGAGTGAAGACATAAATATGGAATGACCAAAGTAATTTTGGAAATGTTAATTAATAGGAAAAAACGATAGAAACGTTAGATGGTCCCACATCTATAAGAACTGTAGGAATAGATGCGAGGGCCTTGGCACCCAGGCACATGCAATGACAATGGGGGCACCTCCACATATTGGACAACAGCCACAAATGGAACCAGGAAAATGGAAATAGGAGAAAGGGGAAAGGAAATGTAAATGGAAACACTGAGGCCCGATGAGGGCACATCAAAAGATTATTATTTAACTTATGCATTATATGTAAAAACTATAGGAAGATCCTGGAAACAGTGATAGTAGTGAGCCCTGAATCTACATAAGGGTCTGGACATCTAAACCAATATTCAGGCCAATCTGTGTCAAAGCCCCCATGTCTCACTTCTACATAATCTCCGAAAACTTCGTCCCATATCTGCATCCTCCCCAATAGTTTCCAACCCGAATAGCCTAAGACCAGAGACGTTTTTACTGTGCTTCTCCAAAAAATGGAGAGGTACTGAATGCTCGTTTAGCAGGCAGTAAGGACGAGCTTGATGTTCGGGTCGAACATAAGTTTGGCTCGAACATCGGGTGTTCGCCCATTCGTTGAAGAACAAACATTATGTGACGTTTAGAGCAAATTCAAGTGCCACGGAACGCCCGATTATGCACTGCGAGAACACAGTGCATTGCTGTATGATGATTGGCCAAAGCATGCACCTGATCTGCATACTTTGGCCAATCCCAGGGCCCTCTGCTAAGAGAGCCATAATTGGCCAAAATCAGGTTGCCTTTGGCCAATCATGGCTCAGGGAGATTAAGTCCACGCCTCACACTATAAAAGGCTGCCTACACGGCGGCCCTGTGTAGTGTTGTTGGTGTGGACGGAGAGATAGTGTGATTTAGAGTAAGGAGAGTAAGCAGGCAGCTTATTCAGTTAGCTCCAATGTATTTGATTGACTGTGTGTGTGTGTGTGTGTGTATATATATATATATATATATATATATATATATATATATATATACACACACATATACATACACACAGCACACAGATATGTGTATATATATATACTGGGCCAGATTCAGATAGGTCAGCGGATCTTTAGATCCGCGTAACCTATCTGATGTACGTTACACCGCCGCAAGTTTTTGAGGCAAGTGCTTTATTCAGAAAGATACACCGCCGTATCGCTTTCTGAATCTGGCCCATAGTTAGTATATATATATATAGTCAGTCTAATATATATATATATATTATACACACACACACTCTACATCCAGTGTAGCCTATATCTACAGTGCATTCCTGGTGTACTTTTTCTACTACACTTCTTGTGGTGTACACAGTATACAATACGGTGCAGCCGTAGTGCACTTGCTACTATTTTTCTGGTGGTGTACACAGTACACAATACAGTGCAGTTGTAGTGCATTTGCTACTACACTTCTGGTGGTGTACACAATACAGTGCACCTGTTACTACTATACAGTGCAGTTGTTACTACTTTCCTGGTGGTGTACACAGTACACAATACAGTGTAGACGTAGTGCACTTGCTACTACTTTTCTGGTGGTGTACACAATACAGTGCAGCCATAGTACAGTTGCTACTACTTTTCTGGTGGTGTACATAGTATCTAATACAGTTGAGGAAGGGAGTAATGTGAGCCTAGAGAAAGGGGTTGCCCAAGAAGGATAAGAAACTGGCAGTCATGTTCCCCTAGCTGCAGCATACTGCCAAGTTTGCTCCAGTGATGAGCAGGGAGGGGATGATGAGGTCACTGACTCTACTTGGGTGCCTGATAGAAAAGAGGAGGAGGAGGAGGCACATTTCCAACGAGGCAGGATGCCCTCCAGGAGCAGCTTAAGGGCAGCCACCCTATTGCATCACACCGCAGAGCTCCGCAGGTGCAGGGCGCTGCTGACTCCCCACTGATTTTGAGAAGTTCCTTGGTGTGGGCCTTTTTTGACACGTGTGCAGCAGATCTCACCATTGCTGTTTGCAACCTATGCCTGAAGCGGATCAAGCGTGGCCAAAACAACAGCCGCTTGTGTACCACAAGCTTGACCAGACATATTATGACCTCTCATGCAGCACTTGAAAGACCCATATCAAAGAAAAAGGCGGACTTCTCCTTGCTCCTCATCTGGGATCTCCACCACCACTATACCTCTAGTCCTCTCAAAAACCTGCACTGAGAGGAATGAACGTATAGCAATAGGTGTCCCAAGTACTTGCAGCCAATCTGCTAGAAGTACACTATCTGATTTTAGCAGACAAATTTCCCTACCCAGTTGCTAAACCGTAGAAAGAAATTCGGTCCCAGCAATCCACATGCTCAGCGTCTAAATGCTAGCTTGGCCAAATTGCTAGCACTGCAACTGTAACTCAGTGGCAGGTTCCAAAACGACATTTCTTTTCACGGAAGGCCTCCCCTCCAGCCCTCCTCTTCTTCTTCCTCTATGGCCTCTTACTCTGCAGATTTGTCCTCTGAACCAGCGGTGCTCCGTAAGCGTTCAAGGGGCTACACAAGCACTTAAGCAAAAAGATGCCATGTGGTGCTTGACTTGGTCTGCTTAGGGGACAGGAGCCACACTGGGGCAGAAATTCTCTCAGCTCTGCAGGGGCAGGTTTAGAGGTGGTTGATGCCACGCCAGCTTCAGCCAGGAAAGGTTGTATGCGACAATGGCACCAACCTTCTCTCCACCCTCCGACAGGGACACTTGACCCATGTTCCATGTTTGGCTCACGTCCTAAATTTTGTGGTGCAGTGGTTCTTGAACAGGTACCTAGGCTTACAGAATCTCCTGAGAAAAAAGTCTGTGGTCATTTTTGCCGGTCATATAATGCCAGTGCTTGGCTAACATTCAAAGGGAATGCAACCTGCCCACCAACCGCCTCATTTGTGACATGCCCACCAAGTGGAACTCAACATTGGCTATGCTGCAGAGGCTGCACATGCAGCAGAGGGCCATCAATGAGTACCTGTGTGAGTTTGGCACCAGGACAGGGTCAGGTGAGCTTGGCTTTTTTTCGCCATGTCAGTGGCTAATGATCAAGAATGCATGCACTGTCCTGTCACCATTTGAGGAGTCCATGAGGATGGTGAGCACTGACAATGCATGCATCAGGGATACTGTCCCTCTTGTCTTCCTGTTGGAGCACACACTTCGTGGAATAATGGACAGGGCACTTGAGGCAGAACAGCAGAAGGAAGAGGAGGACTTCCTTACCTCTCAAGGCCCCCTTTATTCAGATAGTATTCCTGCGGGCCCGCCAAACACACAGGAAGAAGAGCAGGAGGAGGAAGATTGTGTCAGCATGGACGTGGAGGATAACACTCAGCAGCAGTCTTCAAGGGATCGTTTTCAGTCCCCAGAAACCCAAGGAGTTGTACATGGCTGGGAGGAGGTTGTTACAGATCATGTGATCCTTAGTAACCCAGAGGACTCATAATGGAATGCCTCTGCAAACCTACGCTGCATTACCTCCCTGATTCTGCAAAGCCTGCGAAAGGACCCTAGGATTTGTGGTATCAAGTATACATTACTGGCTGGCAACCCTTCTCTATCCACGTTACAGAACTCACCCTGCCTTTGCAGAGGATGAAATATCTTCAGGAGGCCTTGAAGAAAGGTTTGTGCAATGCATTTCCAGACCCTGGGAGGTTTCAATTTCCTGGTGCTGGACAACGTATTGCTGAGACTTCGTTCAGTCAGAGAAAGAGAGGTGGAGAAGGTGGCCGGCTGACTGATGCCTTCAGACACTTTTTCAGTCCTCAGCGCCAAGGTCTGATCGGTTCAAGCAACCATCACCAGTGTCTGCATTACATGGTGCAGAAATATCTAGGGGCAAGAGCAGACTTGGAGACCTTTCCAACAGAGCATCCACTGGGTTACTGGGTCTTGAGGATGAACCACTGGCCAGATCTTGCTCAATATGCAATTGAGCTACTGGCCTGTCTTGCATCCAGCGTTCTTTCTGAATGCACATTCAGTGCTGCTGAATGTCAGTGTCCACAGACTTCGTTGATAGGCTCACATTCATAAAAATGAATCAGTCTTGGATCAGCAGCTATCAAGCACCTGATGCTGATGTAACCAATTGAATTTTCTATGGATGTGGGATCCCTTGAAGACTGCCTATGCTGAGTGACTATCCTATTCCTCCTCAATCTTGATGATGCTTGCTTCTAAGAATATTTTTGGTTTAGGGCAACACCACCACTGCCTAAGGCCCAATTTTCTGCCCCTGTTTAACAGGGGCATGCAATTACAATTTTTTATCTAATATTTCATGGCAGTGCCCATTCCTGCGCCCAACAAGAGTATCTGTGAGGGTTTACAGTGTTGTGGCACCACCACTACCACCAAAGGCCCAATTTTTTTGCCCTTGTTTAACAGGGGCATGTAATTACAATTTTTGATATAGTACTTCACAGCAGGGCTCGTTCCTGCGCCCACCATATAGTATATATATACTGCTGTTCAGAGTATATAGTGCCTGGGGGACCCCCACACCATATTGTTTTATTTGTGTGTGGTGTTCCGCTTAATATCCATACCAGACCCAAAGGGCCTGGTAATGGACTGGGGGGGGCATGCCGATCTTCTCAATGATTTTCATTTATATTGCTGGGACCTGACAATACATTACAGCAGGGGTGGGGAACCTTTTTTCTGCCAAGGGCCATTTGGATTTTTGTAACATCATTCGGGGGCCGTACAAAATGATCAACTTAAAAATTAGCACCGCACATCTGGACCCCTTTTACATTACACAGCACCGCACCTCTGGACCCCTTTTACATTACACAGCACCGCACATCTGGGCCCCTTCTACATTACACAGCACTGCACCTCTGGACCCCTTTTACATTAAACAGCACCGCACATCTGGACCCCTTTTACATTACACAGCACTCTGGACCCCTTTTACATTACACAGCTCTGGTCCACTTTTACATTATACAGTACCCTGCACCTCTGGACCCATTTTACATTACACAGCACTGCACCTCTGGACCCCTTTTTACATTACACAGCACTGCATCTCTGGACCCCTTTTACATTACACAGCACCACATCTCTGGACCCCTTTTACATTACACAGCACTCTGGACCCCTTTTACATTACACAGCAACACTCTGCACCACTAGACCCCTTTAGATTTACACAGACACCCCCCAGCTCTGTTCTTTCGTGCATTAATCATGCAGATTGAGAGACAGTGAGCAGCGCTGAACAGAGGGCAATCACCTGCTGGTTTACTTATGTTAGCTTCAGCAGCTCTCTACTCAGCGCTGCTCAATGTCTCTCTCTACCCTGCGGTACAGGAGAGTGTTTGCTTACCTTGCAGCTGGAGATGGAGAAAATTAAACTTGGCGCGCCACCACCGCCGCGCTGTAAACACGTGCACACGTCAGCGCAGAGGCACAGCGCCTCCCACTCCACCGCCTGCCAATGGCTGCCATTATCTGTTTTTTTCAGCCCTTCCGCCTGGTTGGCTGGTGTTCCCCGCCACTCCCACATCAAGGGAGACAGACAGTTCCACCAGCCAACCAGGCAGAAGGGCTGAAAAAAAAAATTTCCTGCTCGGCGGGACTCGGGGCTATTAGTGAAAGCCTTAATGGCTGAGACTCACTCAGGGCTTTTCACCGACCCATTCGGGGCTCCAGCCTCCCCAGCCCACAGCTCCAAGGACACTCAGCGGCATGGGGGGGCCGGATGAAATGATTTCACGGACCGCATGCGGCCCGCGGGCCGTAGGTTCCCCACCCCTGCATTACAGCCTCTTACAGTTTTAAATGACTTTTTTTGCGGTTTCGGAGGGAGGAGTCTAGTATTGGCGCGGATGAGGCTCCAGAGCATGTAGTGGGAATACCTGGTCTCCTAACCCTCTTGTCAGATGAACCGAGGAGAAGCAGCCTGACCCCCGGAGTACCCCTGATAGATCCTCTCCTCACTCCTCGCTCCCTCCTAGTGCACCCCCACCCGTTGTGTACCTTCTCCCTGTTACCCCCAGGAGCCAGTCACAGGGATGCTGGATTGACTCCACTGTAGTGGTGGACAGCAGAAGCCTAGACGGTGTTCCCTAGGGCGGGTGGATTCTTGTGGAGCTCCGAGGCGGGGATTTGCACCTGACCACAGCCGCGGCTTCGGCCTTCCACCTGGTCTCCTCTCCCCCGTCCTGGCCAGATACCCGGGAGATAACAGCACTCTGGAAACTGAATCGGAGGAGAGACGGCACGCAGGGAAACAGCGTGGAGAGTGGACCACAGATGGGACCCTCGCCCCCTGCACGGGAAGGAGAGGAAAAGGGGGGTAACCCCCCGTGAGGCATCCCTGTATGCGTATCAGGGCACCAATCCTGCCCAGGTCTTCAGAACAGCGCAATCGCGGCTGTTAGCGCTGCGCGCCCGCACGTGCACACTGTTGGCGCACGTGCGTGGCATTGGCGTGCGTGCGCACGGACCCGCGGTCCGCCCGACCAATCAGAGCCCTGAAGCGGGCTATTTAAACCATCTCCTTTCTCCTGGCTGGTTGCTGGCTTGTCACAGCAATTGTAGTGTACTTCCTGATTGTGAAAATCTACCTGTTTGATTCCTGATTACCTGACCTTGGCTTTGTTTCCCGGATTACTGCTTTCTCCTCACCTTGGACCTCGGCTTGTTTACTGGACTGTTGATCTCACCTGCCCCAGACCTCTTGGCTTGAACTCTGGACTATCCTGCTATCCGTGCTCCTTTGACCACAGCTTGTCTCCTGGATTACCTTCTGCTTCTTCTGTTCCTAGTTCCCGGACCTCCAGGATCATCCCGGTGTGCTGCTCGGCTACCTCCAGTGGACTGCTTCCTGATTGGCCCTGTCCCACGCACCCGGCCTTCACCTTCCTGTTGGTACCGGTGCCTCCTGGTGCGTCTTTCCCCCTGTCCTCACTCCAGGGGGCGGATCGCGCCAGGTCGCAAAGGGAGCCGCCCTCAGCATCTTGGCCTTGGTAAGTGTACTTCTGTTACCTTCTGATAATGTGCCACTCATAACTCCCAAAACACTCCCCTCAAAACATCCTCCTCAAACGGAGGACAAAGTAACAAGATCTAAACTTATGCAATAATATGCGTGGAGGTGGTGAGTACCTCAAGGAGCAATTAATATGTATATTGTATAAAGGATTACCACACCATTACTACACCATTGGAATATTGTGGACAGATAAAAGTTTACTGTGCAGAGAAGTTGTGTTTATGTAGAGACTCTGAGATTATTGGAATTGCCTGCACACATTGGAATTTTGTGCACCTATTGCTGTATAGAGTAAAAGGAACATGGTGTCAGTAGCAGGTTTTTTTTTCTCTTTTTTTTTGTTGTTGTTTTGGAGTCTGAAGGACAGAGGTTTGCAGGGACCCTACACACATACACACATACAGCTAAGCAGAGAACCTGAGAACCTAATTGCCCACCACCCCACTAACGTACATGAGAACTGGGAGCATTCCTTTCCATATGAGGAGCTGTTAAATATAAAAATGGATAGAAGAAAGAGGGAGAGGAAGAAGAAAGAGGATAGAAAGGGCAAAAAGCAGGGGTAAATATTAGGAGAGGGGCAGCGAGAGATCTGACACCTAGCCCGGGCCCAATGAACAAATACGTTGCTCATGCAGTAAATAGGTATAAGTCCACAACGGAAAAACAGCAAAGAGGCTAAAAATAGCCAGACGGAAGGTAAAGAGAGGAAGGAGAAGAAGAAGGAAAAGAAAAAACTGAAATGGAATTTATGTTTGCGGCTTTAGAAAAATTGGCTTTGGAAAATTCGCTAAAAGTAGAATTGGAGATAGTTCACAGAAATTTTGGGTATATGCTTGAACGAGTGGAGGTAGTGGAAAAATTAACAGATTGTAATTTAACCAGAATAAAAAGTTTAGAAGGAGAAATGAAATCCATGAAAAGGGACCAACAGGAGCAAGCATACAAATTAGAAGATCAAGAGAATAGGGATAGAAGAAAGAACTTGAGAATCCGAGGAGTTCCTGAGTCTACTCAGCATGAGGATTTAACATAAGTAATTATGAAGATTTTCAACCCAGTGATGGATAAAGAAATTATAAGCCCAATAAAAATTGAGAAAGTACATAGATTAAGAAGACCGAAAGAAATCTCTCAGGAAATCCCAAGAGACATCATAGTCCGATTTGAAAACTGGGAGGAAAATAATCAGTTATGGAGAAACCTAAGAGGGAAGTCACCAATAAGATTTGAAGAAAATAACATTCAAATATTTCAGGACCTCTCACAGGAAATTATAAAAAGAAGGAGATCATTAAGGCCCCGTACACACGACAGAACATGTCTGCTGAAACTGGTCAGCGGATCGGACAGGTTTCCAGCGGACAACTGTTTCCTGGACTTGCTTTAAAACAGTCCGCTGGAAACCTGTCCGCCCGGACATGTACGGTCGTCTGTACAGACCTACCGTACATGTCCGGCCGCCCGCCATCCCTCGCATGCGTCGAATGACTTCGACGCATGCGTGGAAGCATTTAAAAGGCAGGCCTGCCCACGTCGCCGCGTCATTGTCGCGGCGACACCGCGTCATCGACGCGGCGGCACCGCGGACACGCCCCGCGTATTGTTTACGCGCGGACTTCTGTTCGATGGTGTGTACAGCCATCGAACAGAAGTCCCCGGGCAGACATGTCCGATGAAAACGGTCCGCGGACCGGTTTCATCGGACATGTCTGCTCGTGAGTACAAGGCCTTACAGGAACACGGAGCTCAATATATGTTGGGCTTCCTCACATGTTTAATTGGAAGGAAAAATGTCTGTACCGTCAGATTACGATTCATAGAAGAGATACCTGAATTTTGTAAAAAGCTGCAGATTCCAACACCAGAAAATTGCTCGGGAGAAAGCTCAAGATAAGAAGGAACTATGAAAGGATAGAAAACATTAAATTTCAAGAAAAAGAATAGAAGTCCCGATACAGCTTAGAGACTTTTTTCCCCCTCTTTCTGCACCTTTGCTGATAACCTGAAGACTGAAGGGACAGGGAAGTGGGGGGTGGGGTGTGGTGAATGGGGGGGGGGGCAGCTTGAAAAGAGGAAAGTTAAAAAGGGATATAGAGACTTGGATCCTCTGCGAGTTCTGGAAACACCCCCCTACTAGTAAGGGAGGCAAGTCCGACAGTGCCATACAGAATTCCACCTCGGGCCTGAAAGAGCAAGGGGACAGGGGTGTCCCTTAGGGGAGATAGTACTTGCCCTAGACCATAAGGTCTAAATACCACCATGGGAATGGGGGGGAGAGGGGAGGGGAGGAGGGGTGGGAGGGGGGGTGAAGATCTGTAAACCCATGTATAAAATTCTACCTTACGGTTTAAGAGATATGACGAAGTGGACTTGTATATCTCAGTATAATAATTCAACTGCTGCCTCAAGTAAGCTGAACTGTATACAAAATCAATGTCGGTTGTTAAATGTATGATATACAATGTAAGGGGTCTGAATACTCCAGAAAAAAGACATATGCTGTTAAGGGAGTTACAAAGATATTCAGCTGAGATTATTTTCTTACAGGAGACATATATATCACTCGATTCAAACATAAAATTATATTCACGGACTATTCCAACCTGGTATTACGGCAATTCCCCAAACGAAAGGGCAAAAGGAGTGGCAATTGGTATGGGGAAAAACATAAGTTTTGTATTGGAGGATGGGAAAGTTGACCCAGAGGGTAGATTTTTGTTCCTAAGGGGTTCCTTGTAAAGAAAAAAATATACATTAGCAAACGTGTATTGCCCTAATAAATACCCTAAAAAATATCTAAAGGGGATCCTTGATGCTTTAATGGAATTTAAGCAAGGTCATTTAATTGTAGCAGGATATTTTAACTTCTCCATGGACCAGGGGCTTGACAGTACGTCTGGTGCACCGATCAGAGAAAATAAACAACTAAAACTGATTAAAAAAAATGCAAACGCAGCAGTTAGTTGATGCATGGAGGATACCTCACCCAAGCAAAAAGGATTACACTTTTCACTCATCGGTGCATGACACATACTCAAGACTGGACTATATACTGGTGGACCATGAAGTATTGGAGCACGTAGTAGAGACCTCAATAGGGACCACAACAATCTCAGACCACACCCTGGTAACAGTAAATATCAGATTTCAGGGTAAGGAACATAGAAAAGGAACAGGAAGGTTAAATGAAGACCTTATAGAGGATGTAGAAGTAGGTAAAACCATAACAACTGCGATCGAACAATTTTTTAGTTCCAACGATACCTCAGATATAACACATGCCACACAATGGGAAGCACATGAGGCGTTTATTAGGGGTAAATTAATTTCAATTGGAGCATGAAAAAAAAGAAAAGGAAATCAACCATGAAAAGGTTAATGACCGAATTACAAGACAGGGGGCTAGATTCAGATAGATTAGCGGATCTTTAGATCCTCGTAATCTATCTGATTTACGATCCGCTGGCGCAAATTTGAGAGGCTAGTGCAGTATTCAGAAAGCACTTACCTCGAAACTTGCGCCAGCGGATCGTAAATCCCCCGGCGGAATTCAAATTCCGCAGCTAGGGGGAGTGTAGTATTTAAATCGGGCGCGTCCCCACGCCGATTTAAATGCGCATGCGCCATCCGCGAATTTTTCCGGCGTGCATTGCATCCAATGACGTCGCTAGGACGTCATTGGTTTTGGCGTGAACGTAAATTACGTCCATGCGTATTCGCGACC
Organism: Rana temporaria; assembly: GCF_905171775.1. Classification (NCBI taxonomy): domain Eukaryota; kingdom Metazoa; phylum Chordata; class Amphibia; order Anura; family Ranidae; genus Rana; species Rana temporaria. Next base: position 180,104,639 of record NC_053492.1, read on the forward strand.
GACTTACGCAAACGATGTAAAAATTCAAAACTCGGCGCGGGAACGACGGCCATACTTAACATTGGATACGCCGCATATAGCAGGGGTAACTATCCGCCGGACAAAGCCGAACACAAATGACGTAAAAAAAAGCGACGGGCGGGCGTTCGTTTCTGAATCGGCGGATCTCCTCATTTGCATATTCGTCGCATATACAAATGGAAGCGCCACCTAGCGGCCGGCGGGAGATTGCAGCCTAAGGTCACTTACACCTGTCGGATCTAAGGGAGATCTATGCGTAACTGATTCTTATGAATCAGTCGCATAGATCCGACCGTCGGATCTCAGAGATACGACGGCGTATCAGGAGATACGCCGTCGTATCTCTATCTGAATCTCCCCCCTGGAACAGATACATAAAATACACCTTGATAGGGAAACGCACCAGAGGTTAGTCATAAAAAGGAGTCACCTAAGGGAATTAATGGAGTAGGAAACTAGAAGAGTCTTCAACCATGTAGAAAAAGAAAGGTATAGATGGGGAAATAAGGGGGGTAGAATCTCGGGCCAAAAAATGTATATAAATAAATAAAATTAAAATTAAATATAATTATGTGCTGAGCTGCTCCCCAAAATTACAGTGAGATGTAACTATGCGAATGAGTGAAAGAAAGGGGGCGCTAACAGATAAAACATCCAAGTGTAAACAAATAGATAATAATATCAATAACAGTGATTCGTTTAGGTGATAAGTAAATACAAATGTACATATTAAAAATGCCACAACAATATTTTATTGTCCATTATAGTGCAAAATCCCAATTGGGATACTGTGCAGAAAAAAGTCCATAAATTGAAGTGAATGGATAACAAATGCTTGGAAGATAATTCCACTTGGTTAATAAAAGGTTTCCACCTCCACCAGAAAAGGGTAAATCACCACAAAAGTGCTCATGGATGGCACCTTACCGAAAGATGTTGACCACATTAATTAATAAGAGATCAAATAAGGCGTAAGATAAATCATAGATTTCAGGCTAGATTCTTGCTGTCTTGATACCACCACACTCCACACCACATGAAGTAATCAAAAAAAGAAGAAAATCGCCATAGAATAATACCATTTATTTAAAATTAATTAAGAACAAGCAACGCCAAGTGGCCTCTTACTTGAATAGTGCCTTTCCCCGGCACTGAGGTTGAATGGCGTTGAATGCAGATGGAGAGGTAGGACTTACGCCGACGTATCTTCTTATACGCAGCGTAAGTCTACGGATGCGCCGTCGTATGTATGCGCCGTATTCTTGAAACCAGATACGTCTGAATTCTGGCTCCATCCGACTGACGTAAGTCTCCTACACCGTCATATCTTGGGTGCATATTTACGCTGGCCGCTAGGGGCGATTCCATTGATTTACGCGTCGAATATGTAAATGACCTAGATACGCTGATTCACGAACGTACTTGCACCCGTCGCAGTAAGCTACGCCGTTTACGTAAAGCGTACGTCCGACGTAAAGTTATCCTACCTAAAGCAGGGGTAAGTCATGTTAGGGTATGGACGTCGGAACAGCCGTCGTATTTTACGTTGTTTACGCAAGTCGTATGTGAATGGAGCTGGGCGTAGGTTACGTTCACGTCGTGCGCATTGAGCCGTCGGATCTTAGGGAGTATATGCAACGTGATTCTGAGCATGCGCGCGCATGCGCCGTTCGTTCGGCCATTCATTTACATGGGGTCACGGTTAATTTTAATACAACACGCCCACTACCTCCTGAATTTGAATTAGGCGGGCTTACGCTAGCCCATTTAGGCTACACCGCCGTAACTTAGGGAGCAAGTGCTTTGTGAATACTGGTCTTGCCTCTCTATGTTACGTCGGCGTAGCGCATATGAGATGCGCTACGCCTGCTCAAACATACGCCGCTGTCTGTGAATCTGACCCAATATGTTTTGTGGCCCGGAAGGGCTAAGAATTTTCCAAAAATTCACCAGTAATTTGTTAACCACTTCCATACTTCCACTTCATGTAAAAATATTTTTTTTGCTAGAAAATTACTTAGAACCACCAAACATTATGGCCCGGATTCACATACATTGGCGCATATTTATGCTGACGTAGCGTATCTAATATATGCTACACCAACGTCGTGCAGAGAGGCAAGCACCGAATTCTCAAAGCACTTGCCTCCCAAACTGCGCTGGGTTCCCTCGGCGCAAGCCTTCGTAGGTGGAAATGGGCGTGAGTCATGCTAATGAGGCGTGACCCCATGCAAATGATGGGCCAAGTGTCATAGAAGTACTTAAAATGAACGGCGCATGCGCAGTCCCGTGGCCGCATCCCAGTGCGCATGCGCAGAATCACGTCGAAACATCAGCTGAAGATACGTCAAATCACTGCCTACGACGTGAACGTAACCTACGACTAGCCATATTCACGTACTACGTAAATGACGTAAAATACGACGGCTCTGTTCCCTGGTCCATACATTTGCATGAGTTGCGCCTCCTATATGGGGAATAACTTTACGCCGGATGTACGACTTACGCAAACCGCATATATTATGCGCCGGGCGCAACTACGTTCGTGAATCGGCGTATCTCCCTCATTTGCATATGTGCATAGAAAATCAATTGGAGCGGTAAATGCGGCCAGCGTAAATATGTGCCCACGATATGACGGCGTAGGCAAGTTACGTCGGTCGTAGGAAGCCTATTTTCAGGTGTATCTCAGATTGTGGGCACGGCGCACAGATACGACGGCGCATAGTTACACTTACGTGGCGTATCTCGAGATACGTCGGCGTAAGTGCTTTGTGAATCCAGGCCAATATTTTTTTTTTTAGCAGACACCCTAGGGAATAAAATGGTGGTCATTAGAACTGTCACATGGTATTTGCATGGTCATTTTTTAACCACTTCCCGCCCGGTCAATAGCATATTGTCATCCGGGAAGTGGTTCTGAAATCCTGACTGGATGTCTATTGACGCCCTGCAGGATTTCATGCCGGCGCGTGTCGGTGGGGGCGCGCAGCGTGGCGATTGGTGATGCGGGGTGTCAGTCTGACACCCTGCATCTCCGATCTCGGTAAAGAGCATCCGGCGGAAGCTCTTTACCACGTGATCAGCCGTGTCCAATCACGGCTGTTATGATGTAAACAGGAAGAGCCATTGATGGCTCTTCCTTACTCGCGTCTGACAGACGCGAGTAGAGGAGAGCCGATCGGCGGCTCTCCTGACAGGGGGGGGTTTGCGCTGATTGTTTATCAGCGCAGCCCCCCCTCGGATCGCCACACTGGACCACCAGGGAAGCCCACACTGGACCACCAGGGAAGGACAAAAAAAAAAGGCAGTAATAAAAAAAAAGAATAGATGCCAATCAGTGCCCACAAATGGGCACTGACTGGCAACATGGACCCCTCAGTGATCATCAGTGCCACCCCTCAGTTTCCTTCAGTGCCACCCACAGTGTCCATCAGTGCCACCCCTCAGTGCCCATCCATGCACAGTGCCCACCTATCAGTGCCCATCTGTGCCACCCATAAGTGTCACCCATGAGTGCCCATCTGTGCCACCTATGAGTGCCCATCAGTGCCGCTCATGAGTGCCCATCAGTGGCACCTATGAGTGCCCATCAGTGCCGCCATATCAATGGCAGTAACTGAAAGAGAAAACATACTTTTTTACAAAAAAAATTTACAGAAAAAAATTAAAACTTATTTTTTTTTCAAAATTTACAGTCTTTTTTTAGTTGTTGCGCAAAAAAAAAAATCGCAGAGGTGATCAAATACCACCAAAAGAAAGCTCTATTTGTGGGGAAAAAAGGACGCCAATTTTGTTTGGGTACAGTGTAGCATGACCGCGCAATTGCCATTCAAAGTGTGACAGTGCTGAAAGCTAAAAATTGGCTTGGGTGGGAAGGTGCGTAAGTGCCTGGTATGGAAGTGGTTAAACTCGATTTTTTGGGGATTTTTTTTTTTTTCATGAATGAAAAAAATGAAAACAATAAAGTTAGCCTATTTTTTTGTATAATGTGACAGATGATGTTACGTCGAGTAAATAAATACCTCACATGTTGTGCTTTAAAATCGTGGTACAATCGCACCAAACTTCAGTACTTCAAAATCTCCATAGGCAATGGTTTACATTTTTTTTACAGGTTACATGTTTAGAGTTACGGAGGAGGGGCCTAGTGCTAGAATTAGCAGAACCCCAGACATGATCAAAAGAGTGCGACAAATGCTGGCACAAGATCTGCGACAGACTCTTAAGCCTCGTACACATGCTCGGTTTACTGGGCAAGAACCAGCAAAAAAACTGCTGGCAGAGCCCAGAATCTAGACGAGAAAAATAGAGAACATGTTCTCTATTTTCTCGTCGTGAGATTCTCAGCAGTTTTCTTGCCGAGAAACCCGAGAGTGTGTATACTTACTTGGTCGCCGTGGAAACCCGCGCATGCTTAAAATTACTTTGACGCATGCATGGTAGCTTCCTAAGCATAGGTAGGGTGCAGCAAGATGACGGCGACGGCATCGAATGTGATGAATCCATGCTCGTTGTACGCGATGACGTCACTGCGTTCTTTCCTTTCAAGAGAACCGCGGTTCTTTTGAAAGGAGAGTCTGTACACTCAGGCGGCAAGAGATTCTTGCCAAGAATCTTGTCGGGAAAAACAAACTTTTTTCCTGACGAGATTCTTGCCTGTGTGTACAGGGCTTAAGATTGATGGCGGAGGAATTTGGCATTAGAAAGGACACAGTGCACACCATCGTCCGTAAAGATTTGGGTAAGCAAAAGATCTGTTCCTGGTATGTACCGCACAAGCTGACAGATGAACAGAAAGCAAAACAGATGGAAACCTCTGGAGATTTTATTACCATGTGTGACAAGGATCCATCCTTTCTGCCATGCATCGTCACAGGGAAGGAGCCCTGGTGCCACCAGTATGATCCGGAATCCAAGCGGCATTCACTGTACTTCCCTGATCTGGCCTGCAGACTTCTTTCTGTTTCCCCGCCTGAAGAGCGTCACGAAAGGCACATGTTTTATGGATGCGGCAGCAATCCAAGAATGTGTAACAGTGGTTCTGTGATGGATTCCTAAAAAGGCCTTGCTGACAGTTTCCAGAAGCTTTATGGACGTTGCCAGAGGTGTGTTGTGAAGGATTAGCGATTGTTTTGAAGGCTGATAAAGGTAAATTGTTTGTATGTTCTGTTTTGTTTGTTTTCTGATACCATTCACCAAACTTTTTAGACACACCTTGTATTTTAATTGAAGATAGTGTCATATAGTTTTTGAGACCAAGGAGAAGGGAAGAATATCCAATAAAGAAATAACTGCTCTGGGCTTCAAAAAAATGGTAGCCTCCAGAAAGAATGGCAGCCTCCAGCAAGAAACATGAGCAATGCTGGAGGCAATTTACAGCACACACTTATCTTGGTAGCATAAATATTAATGTGGAATGTATGTTTTGTTAAAGAACTTTAATTATAATAAAACTGTTAAGGGTAAAATTCAGCTTAGAGTCATCAACACTGCTCACTCTGCTCCCTCCTTTTAGCACATGTGCACGCTACAGCGCCTGATTGGCTCCTAGTGCTGCCTTTCTTTCAAGCTATTAAAGAGGAAGTAAATCTTGATGGGTCTTCCTCGCTAATAGCGAGCATCCATTCTTCACCCTTCTCCTTCCAGGGCCACAAACTCCGGCTCTGTGACTGGCCGGATCCGCATGACGTCACTACCATGCATGCATGCGGGAGCCACCTTTAGCGGCATGACCCAAGATAGAAACGGCACAGCACGCCCTTTCTAAATCTGGCGCATGCGCAGAAGAAATCGCTGTACAGCCATTTGCAAATATCTCCTAGACCGTGCAGGTCTGGAAGATATTTCAAGCACCTACAGGTAAGCCTTAATCTAGGTGTAGCGCTCACCCCCGAAGGAGCCGCTGTTTAGTTTGGGATCGGCCTATTTAAGTTACCTTTTTGACTTGGTCTAGGGGTGATAGCTGTGAGTGTGAAAAAAGAGTAAGTGTCCAGACGTCAATTGAGTTTTCAATGCTTTATTCCAAGGCCCAACATGGCCAACATCAACATGACACACAATAGAGAAAAGTTGATGAGCGTAGAGAAACTTTAGTATCAGGCCTTGGATATGAAAGAGAGCAAGCCTGCTCTCAGCAATAATGTAACCCAATTCGTCGCCACCACAATCAGGGTGGGTAAAGTGCCCCCGGACAGGCGTCTATCTCAGGCCTGGCAGCCGGAGCGCCACTTAAGGATCACTGGGAGGAACAGGCCTCTGCCACAGGCTTGACAATTTGAGATTTGTGAAATTAGATTCAGTGAATCCTCCCAGTCAGTTCAGATAGTGTCACCCACTGACAGCTTGAGCATACCTGTCATGCAGTGTGGTGACTGGATCCCCGATGGTTTGTCTAGGCTTCCTGGACAACCTCTGATTCTAGGTTCTCCCGAGCCAATCCCCCATCGCACAGCTCCTGGCTTAGGATCCTCTCAGCAGAAGGTTGGGACCCAGCCAGTCGCTGGGGCCCCTCTCTAGGTTGGGATGAGGCTCTGCATGGTGCATGACCTCAGTACAGCAGGCCACGGTGGAGTGGCCCATGGATGCGCGCACCCTGAAGGTGGATGCCGCACCTGGAACTCTGGCCCTGCACAGAACAGAACGGCCCAAAGGCGGTTGCCCAGATATATGCCCTCCCAGCATGCCCAACGAGGGAAGAACTCCTCTGATTGGCTGCTGGGAGAAGGTGGGTCTGTCAGAACCCCCACAGGACAAATTCTGAAATTGGCAACAGCCTAAATTTCCATAAACTGTGAATGGGAGTATACTAATCCTCCCATTCCCCACTAACTTTGGCGTAGCGCCCGTACTGAAAAGTAAGGGGGCGCTACATAGGCTTAGGAAAAGGAATAGCCGCTCCAGGTGGGAACCCAGATGAATATCCTCTGTTGCAGACAACTCAGGCAAAATAAAACCTGACTGCTAACGCGTTTCACACTGAAACTAGTGCTATGTCTACGCACTAGTTTGAATGTGAAACGCGTCAGCAGTCAGGTTTTATTTTATTTTGCTGTGACTTGTAGTGCTGTCCTTCTTTTAATAAAAGGCTACAATTTGTTCAGAATGCGGCTGTCCAGAGACAATGTTGTTCCTGCTTTAATCTAGGCTTACCTGTAGGTTAAAGTGGTTGTAAAGGGTTTACAACCACTTTAATACATATTCAAGTACTTTTACTACATGTATGCAAAAATAAATTATTTATAAAAAAACATGACATTGCATTAAATGGTGTCTAATGTCAGATTTACAGGCATACTGGGGAGATTTACTGAAACTGGTGCACACGGAATCTGGTGCACCTGTGAATAGCAACCAATCACCTTCTAGGTTTTAGGCCCCATTCACATGGGGCAGACTCCATCAAACGGATCCACCTGCCCAGGGTGGAATCTGTCTGCTGATCCCCACTGGGGGGGATCAGCAGACCAGATGTTGGCGAGTGTCAGAGAACATATGTCTGCTGGCATCCACCGCTCCAAAGAGAGCAATGGTGGTTGCGATTGGGTCCACCTTAAAAATGGACTGGTGGACCCTATCAGAACATCCATGTGAAGGGGGCCTAATTGTCAATGCTTAATTGAACAAGCTGAAGTTGGAAGCAGAGTAGTTACTATGCAGAGCTGCACCAGATTCTGAGTGCACCAGTTTTAATAAATCTCCCCCATGGTATCTAAGAATGAGAGTAACATTTAAAAGTTTGTTCCAATACCACTAAACACTATAATAAATAAATGGTTTCTTGTATGGTATTTATATTGAGTTGAGGATGTTGAATACCTTACTTTTGATCGGTTAAGCCGGCCATACATTGTTATATTTTAATTTGAATTATTGTATATTCGTAAGGCAGAACATTTTTTATTGCTATTGGGGGTGAGCTTAAAGTGGAGGTTCACCCTATAAAAAAATTCTAACACTACATCCAGCCCAGTTCTGCATATAAAATGACACTGACCTTTTTTTTTTCCCCCGTAGATAGCGTTTAGCCGTGGAATTCAGCGCGGCTTCCGGGTAGGGAATCCCGCAGGAGTGGGCGTTCCTATTGACATGCCAATTGATTGACATGCTAAACGACGGCGCACACAGCGCGTCACGACTTCCCGAAATAAGCTCGGGTCGGCTCTGCTCTATTCGACGCCGGTGCGCAGGCGCCGAATAGAGCCGAGCCGACCCGAGCTTCCTTCGGGAAGTCGTGACGCGCTGTGTGCGCCGTCGTTTAGCATGTCAATCAATTGGCATGTCAATAGGAACGCCCACTCCCGCGAGATTCCCTACCCGGAAGCCGCGGTGAATTCCACGGCTAAACGCTATCTACGAAAAAAAAAAAAAAAGGTCAGTGTCATTTTATATGCACAACTGGGCTGGATGTAGTGTTAGAAATTTTTTATAGGGTGAACCTCCACTTTAAGCATGTTCAAATCCTAGTCGGAAGCCACCTGAGTGAGTTTGCCAGGAAGCTGTTACCTCTACTGGGCCAATCGTGTGCAGTCAGGCCATTCCCCACAGCCGTATGTATACAAGGGGGTGCATGTCAGATGGGGATGGGGCAATGTCTCCGCCACTCATCATTGGCCCTGTACAGGTGACTGTGACGGCTCACTCAGATGGGTTTGGGCTAGGATTTGAACATGCCTAAGCATATCCTTACTTGCCATCATTGAGTCAACTATTTTCATTAGTAAGCCCTTAAAAATTCATCCAGACCTGCTATCTGAATGGAATCCAAGACATATTAAACAGGTTTTGTAACAATATGTACAATTTTTCCCAAGGGAAAACCACATTCCATTCACATTTAGAATTTTGTTTGGGGAAAGAAATTCCCTCCTGCTCCTTTGAATTTTTTTGTCACTATTGTCGAAAACAAACTTCAACTTGACCCCACTTAAAAAAAAAAAAAAATCCAAATGAATTCAACTGGTGTACGAACACATGAATTAGTGATATGTACTGGTTTAAAAGGAAACTTCTTCTAAACTAGCGTCATGACCTGAGCACCTCTCCATTCACATCTAAATTCCTAAAACCTAAGTAGTTAATTAATAAAAAAGCCACATGCTGTCAAAAAGTGATATCACTGTCTTGATGAGGTCAGCTGGGAGGACAATACATTATATCCTTCAGGCTAATCCTCCCCCAAAATGAAAGGTCTTTAAAGCTGTAGCATTCAGCAAAAAAAAAAAAAAAAAAGAAAAAAAAAAAAGAAGTCAAGTTTAATGATAAATCTGTCCTCGGAGAACCAGCCAGAATGGATAGTATTTGAAAAGGATTTAAAAACCCAACTGTGTGCAGAAATTAGAGTTTTGCCCCTGAATCATATGGAATTACAGTTCTGGAAGCATGTGCCATGCCTACACAATACAGCCCAGAGGAAGCAGCTATTTCTGTTGGTTTTTATTAAACCAACCAAGCAATTTAATTCTTTTGTTCAGGAGAGTTCTACTTCATTGATTAACAAAAGCAGGGATATAATTTTTTCAGCCTTTTTGAAAAGCCTGAAATGTCAAGCCTTTTAAAGCAGATTATTCTGCCTCTGTGCAGTGAATACAGCCAGAGTAACCTTTTGTCTACAATTAAATATTCTAGCATAAATATAAAAGAAAATCAGAGATGGGAAAGATTGACTCACGAGAGATTGGAGAGGTAGATTCACACACTGATAGTGGAAGCAGCTTGCTTCTAATTAAATATGCGACTGAGTCTCAGAGCATTTGCTTTCAGCTGCAGAGAGGAGAGGCTGCCCAAGAATGGGAGGAAGCGCTATATCACATAATCTGTTTGTCCACAGCCTTTCCTTGGGGTTTACCGAGGTATTTTCATTTTTTTTCCCCTTACATTGTCTTTTGTTACGGGTACTAAAGGTGATCTCTCAAGGGCATGGAGCCAGCTCAGCTCAAAGTTTGCTTTCTCTTGTTTACAAACTTAAGTTGAACTGTTTTGTTATTTAGTTTAATTGTGTTCTTTAATGTGGCTTTTTAAGCTGTGTTTTATTCATTATGTTTGTCGATCTGTAGTCACTTTATGTGATTTACACCCCCTCCCTCCTGACATTTTTTTGTACATGATGCCATCATAGTGTAGGTAATGAAAACTTTTAGCATTTTTCATTCGCCTGCAGGTCATGTGCAGGATTTGACAGCTAGGGGTCTGGTGTGGACTTTGATGGCTTAATATGTAAACATCATTTAAATACAGGCTTCAGAGATTCTTTAAACAGTGTTGCCCATGCAAGTTTTATCTGTTTTTTATTATTTTATTATATATACATATTTTTTTATTATTATTATTTGCCTGTTTTTATGTTGCCTGCAAGAATTTCCTAAAAGGTACACTACCTTTTTGGTACCTAGTTGCAAATATACACAATGTTTCCTTAATTTATCAACATAAAAAAACAAGGAAAAAATTATTGAAAAAATGCATGCTAAACTCTGTGTTGAGTGCTGCATAATGCAATACTTCCAAAAGTTGAGATTTTGTTTTTTGAGTCCGGTACTTTTACAGTGTAAAAGTGAGAAATTGTAACCCACTAAATTTTTTTTTTTTTTTTTTTTACTTTCTTCAGGGGCATTGCTAGACCCTGACACCCAGGGCACATGTTCCAGGTCTTCTACTGAGTGCCCCAGGTCTCCTTTGAGATATGGAATTGATTGCATTATATAATTTTGGAACAATGTATAATTTTTATCAACTTCTTCTTTTTTTTTTTTTTTTTTTTTACAAATTCATTTTTATTTGGTTAAAACAAATATGCTAGTTTTAGATTTGATCCAAAGTGGTCATCGTGCTGTCCTACCAGCTTGTCAACATTTTAATCTCTGTGCCCAGAGATGCCCCTGACCCTGTAGGACCCTAGAAATGCCCCTAATTCTCTTGCTAATTAGGAGTTCAGTTGACATATCACATGTAACAGATATTGTCTGACAATATGCAAATAAAGAAACTTTAGAGACTTAAATCTTGATTCGCATGCTAATATCTTTAGCATACAGCTGAATGTGCTGTGGTGTCTTACACAATACCTGGACCTGTTTGTTTACGTTAATTACAACTTTCAATTGCAACTTCCCTGACGTGGTATTGTCAAGTCTCCGTAATTGTGTGGTTGTAATTGAGTGGCTATATTACACTTTCATCTGTGTCACTCTATTGCAATAAAGCTTTTTGTAATTATTAACATCTGGCTGTATTGATGTGCAGCTAATGACATGAACATATGACATAATGCAGAGATCATAATTGCTTTTAATGTAAACCTTTTCCCTTGATTGTCTCTTACTTTATTTTTAATGGCACTTGGACTACAAAACAGGTGCTTTAATTTATTTATTATTAGGTAACACTAATTTAAAATTCACTTATTGCTTGTATTTAGATAGCATTTTATCATTTGTATTTTAAATGTACCCATTATACAATGGGTAATATGTATTCTTACTTATGAATGCTTGCAGAGTTAGACCAAGAAATGAACTGTCATTTGTGTAATACTGAAAGTAAGACTACTTTCTTGTTTAGTTGGTCTCATTCACTGATAAGGCTTACATAAGAACACTATAAGGAGTAGCTATAACATAAGGCATAGCAACCAGATTTCACCATTCATTAGACTGGGGCACTGAAAAATGCCTTCTGATTCATTGCTTTGGTATAATGCAAGATGTTTATTAGTCTGTGTATAATTTCCTTTGCCTTAGTAAATACGCCTGAATGTCAGTTTTTTATGGTCAATTGTCATGTACACGTTTCTCAAGAGGTATTGAGTATGTGCAAGAAAAGCGAAAATATTCAGAAGTGTAGTAAAATGTACTGAGATTGAAAACCCTTTGAAGAACTCCCTTGCATATATTATTGTGTGAATGTAACCCCAAAACTGTTGTTGCACTGACTAAACTATGCAGAGTTTGTAAGTACCAGATGTAAACAAAATGCATTTCGGTTTTAAGATCCTCCATCTTTCAGCAGTTTGCATTGTGTCTATAAAGCAGTGGCAGAATAAATGACATCTCTCATAATGCATTGTAGTACTTTATTGTGCAACATGTGTACTGCTGATCACAAAAGATAGACCCTTTGAAGCGTATAGGATTACCAGAGGTCGCTTTGGATGTTTGCTTACGCAAGTAGACATCAGAAATTTCTGATAACAATGTCAGAATTTGATACTTGATAACAACATAATATAATGTTCCAATCCCCAGGGTCTGCTAACAGGTCATTGTTTGGCACATACAGAATACAAGACATACGCATTTTAGTAAAGTTCTAAAATAACCATGTTTAGAGCTTAAACATTATAGGGCGCACTGAGCTCCTCGTCTTGTGGTTTAACATTTTATTCATTGCAATTTACCTAATTACGTAGGTGTCACCTTTTCAATAATGTAAACCAGGGTCATTGCCTTGGTGGGCATTGGGAATGTGCACTGGTGCGAGGGCCTATTTTTAAAATGGCTTTTATGAAGAAACAAGTAGAATGTGCACTGTTGCAGGCCCTTTAGGTGGATTTACGGTTATATGGTACAGTAATGAGCGGTAAAACATCTATGCATGGTAATGTGCCGCATTCTGTAGGTTGAGGTGGCAATGTACATATACTGCAACACCTCACAACACCCAAACTTTGGTGCACTGCATTAAAAGAATTTCAGGAGTTGCAATATTATGCAGTAAAATGTGTGTTTTATTTTGCATTACTGCAGTGCATATGTGATGCCAGGATTAATGTGCATGTGCTGACGCACTGCAAAAGAACATGGGGGGGGGGGTGTAAAGTGGACCTTAATGAAAAATGTTCCCTTCAGTAAAAACAGCATGACCTGGCTCTTCCTCCTTACCGGTCACGTTAGTAGAGCTAAACCAAAAAAAAAAGGGAAAAGGTCAAATTTAAAGCAGAGTGGCAGGCATTTTTTTTTTATTTGCAATGTAAAAACAAGTTGACTCATGATGCGAGTTCAGCACTTTCTATTCTTTCGTTCTGCTACAGCTTTAATAGCTGTGGATCTCATACATGGAAGCAGCAATATTATTTATTCTCCTTTTTCTTCCTTAGTCCATTCACAGAACGCTTTGTATTCTGTAAAGGTGGAAGAGGGGCGGTTAAATTACATTGCGGCTTTCAAGTATGAGGCCGCGTACACACGGTCGAACATGTCCGCTGAAACTGGTCCGCGTACCAGTTTCCGCGGACATGTCTGACCGTGTGTATGGCCTAGCGGACAGGTTTCCAGCGGACAAAGGTTTCTTAGCAAGCTAATAAAAATGGCCGCTGGAAACATGTCCGTCGGACATGTCCGATGGTTAGTACACCTAATCGGACATGTCCGCTGGTTATGACGTGTAACCAGCGTCCCGAAATCCCGTGCATGCGTCGAATTGATTCGACGCATGCGTGGAAGCATTGCACTTCCGTGTTTGAGAACATTGGTGTCTTCTACGTCACCGCATTCTCTGTCCGCGGGGATTTTGGTCTTATGGTGTGTACACACATCAGACCAAAAGCTCCCAGGAGACATGTCCGATGAAAACGGTCCGCGGACCGTTTTCATCGGACATGTCTCCTCGTGTGTACGGGGCCTGAGAGCCACCGCTTTTATAGCTGGAGCACTGAAAATATACTGAAGGTTATACTATCTGTGTAAAAGTGTCGTTCGCTTTACTAAAAGTGAATAAAAAATGTACACAATAACAGAAAAAGTGGTAATAATGAATAAAACCAGCAGCAAAACCTAAAAGTGTTCACAATACACAAAATAAAAAAAGTGATCTGAGATAGATAGATAGATAGATAGATAGATAGATAGATAGATAGATAGAATCTCTATTAGGGCTGTTACTGATTTAAAATTCGTGTTCGATTAATCGATTATTTTTTTTTTTTTTCAACTAATTTCGATTAATTATAACGCACATACAGATCCGACTACTTTTAGCTGATCCCCTTGCAGGCTGATTCCCAGTGCAGCTACCAACCACTGGAAAAATGGATAGCAGGATACAAAACAAACACAAAGGCAGTGCTCGATGGGAATAGCATTACAACTTTTATAGTCTTCAAGTAGGTAACAAAATAAATATTGCACTGGAGATAAAATCGATGTAGCTACATAAACTGTAAAAATGGTGCGAGTAATACCAAACGGTAGCAAAAGCAATCATAAAAACATGTAGCCAAGTATGATACTGGTATAAAAATGTGTACAATAATACCACTGATGAATCCAGATGAGGAGGGGTTAACATCAGTCAGTCGGCATGTAGATGTCCCGTGAAGGGAACTATCACAGCTCCCAGTGAATGGCTGTAGAATCCTAGGTTCATAGAAGGAAGTGTAAGGCCCCTTTCACACGGGGCAAATCAGTAATGATCCGCCCCTTGAACCTCCGCTTACTCAGCGGGGATCGCTCCGTTGATCCCCGTTGAGCCGGCCGATGACAGGGTGGTCCCCGCACACTGTGCAGGGACCGCCCTGTCTTTTCTCCGCTCTCCCCTATGGGGGGATCGGATGAACATGGACCGTCTGCCCATGTTCACCCGATCCGATCCGCCAGACAGATGAAAAAGTCGATTTTTCCTCCGTCACACTTTGGCGGGTCGGATGCCAGCGGGCATGTCACCGCTGACATCCGTGGCTCCATAGAGGAGCACGGAGCGCACGTTCAGGTCCGCCTAAAAAACTGGCAGGCGGACCTGAATGGTCCGCCTGTGTGAAGAGCCCTAACAGCCCTTACATGTGGCAGATAGTAAGGTCCCACCGGCATGCAGATATGAAGGCACAGCAAAGGAGCCGTGACGTCACCGGATCTCCAACGGCACTCCCTGAAGACCTGGAAGCCAGTGGAGAGGTGAGTACCGATCAAAAGAATTAGCGAGTAATCGAGGAATTCTATATGAAAAAATCTGTGATATTCTATATACAGGTCATTCTCAAAAAAATAGCATATTGTGATAAAGTTCATCATTTTCTGTAATGTACTGATAAACATTAGACTTTCATATATTTTAGATTTATTACACACAACTGAAGTAGTTCAAGCCTTTTATTGTTTTAATATTGATGATTTTGGCATACAGCTCATGAAAACCCCAAATTCCCATCTCAAAAAATTAGCATATCATGAAAAGGTTCTCTAAACGAGCTCTTAACCTAATCATCTGAATCAACTAATTAACTCTAAATACCTGCAAAAGATTCCTGAGGCTTTTAAAAACTCCCAGCCTGGTTCATTACTCCAAACCGCAATCATGGGTAAGACTGCCGACCTGACTGCTGTCCAGAAGGCCATCATTGGCACCCTCAAGCAAGAGGGTAAGACACAGAAAGACATTTCTGAACGAATAGGCTGTTCCCAGAGTGCTGTATCAAGGCACCTCAGTGGGAAGTCTGTGGGAAGGAAAAAGTGTGGCAGAAAACGCTGCACAACGAGAAGAGGTGACCGGACCCTGAGGAAGATTGTGGAGAAGGACCGATTCCAGACCTTGGGGGACCTGCGGAAGCAGTGGACTGAGTCTGGAGTAAAAACATCCAGAGCCACCGTGTATAGGCGTGTGCAGGAAATGGGCTACAGGTGCCGCATTCCCTAGGTCAAGCTACTTTTGAACCAGAAACAGCGGCAGAAGCGCCTGACCTGGGCTACAGAGAAGCAACACTGGACTGTTGCTCAGTGGTCCAAAGTACTTTTTTCGGATGAAAGCAAATTTTGCATGTCATTCAGTAATCAAGGTGCCAGAGTCTGGAGGAAGACTGGGGAGAGGGAAATGCCAAAATGCCTGAAGTCCAGTGTCAAGTACCCACAGTCAGTGATGGTCTGGGGTGCCATGTCAGCTGCTGGTGTTGGTCCACTGTGTTTTATCAAGGGCAGGGTGAATGCAGCTAGCTATCAGGAGATTTTGGAGCACTTCATGCTTCCATCTGCTGAAAAGCTTTATGGAGATGAAGATTTAATTTTTCAGCACGACCTGGCACCTGCTCACAGTGCCAAAACCACTGGTAAATGGTTTACTGACCATGGTATTACTGTGCTCAATTGGCCTGCCAACTCTCCTGACCTGAACCCCATAGAGAATCTGTGGGATATTGGGAAGAGAAAGTTGAGAGGCGCAAGACCCAACACTCTGGATGAGCTTAAGGCCGCTACCGAAGCATCCTGGGTCTCCATAACACCTCAGCAGTGCCACAGGCTGATTGCTTCCATGCCACGCCGCATTGAAGCAGTAGTTTCTGCAAAAGGATTCCCGACCAAGTATTGAGTGCATAACTGAACAGAATTATTTGAAGGTTGACTTTTTTTTTATTAAAAACACTTTTCTTTTATTGGTCGGATGAAATATGCTAATTATTTGAGATAGGAATTTTGGGTTTTCATGAGCTGTATGCCAAAATCATCAATATTAAAACAATAAAAGGCTTGAACTACTTCAGTTGTGTGTAATGAATCTAAAATATATGAAAGTCTAATGTTTATCAGTACATTACAGAAAATGATGAACTTTATCACAATATGCTAATTTTTTGAGAATGACCTGTGTGTGTGTGTGTGTGTGTGTGTGTATATATATATATATATAATCAGATTTGTTCAGCGTTGTAATCAATAATACATTAAATATCTTGAAAAAAAACTGAATGTGGCCTGGTATCAGCCTCTTGCTGTCCCTTTACTATGAGGGCTGGGCTGTGAAAGCGAGGAGCCAACCAGTTTATATGCTGACAAAAAGCATACAGATAGGAGGAGAAAACAGAGTGACGGAGAGATGAGCTTATCACTGTGGCCTTTCTCCTTTCACTGTCCATTCACAGGCTGTTACTTCTGGGCTCAGAGGTAATTTGAATAATGCTGGTCATCAAACAAAGGGCATATTGTGTCAGAAAATTCAGAAAGAACTTTGATGTAGAATGGTTCTACTATTGCTGAATACTTTTCATTTGTTTCCTAATCACTTATCTGAAATAAGTGTGTAGATCAGCATCTGTGGAGTTGCAAGAAACTTCTCCAGCTGAAGCGCTGGCAACCGGACAGATGGGTCCAAGACCTCTGCCCCACACTTGCTGCAGTTTCGGAGGCCCAGGGTGAGAAGGAGATGGTCACTTTGGATGGGCACTCACGCAGGTGGCTAATTAAGGATCCTCCTGTGATGGGATTAGCCATGAGTTAGCTGTACCTTGTTAGCTTAACCATTGTGTGATGTTTTGGGTAAATATTTGGGTCATTGTTAATGTGGTGAGTGACCTCCTTCTCAAGTGTATAAAAGACTGTATTCTTGTTCAAATAAACAGTTCCTTTTCTGGTTTACTCTAAAACTGGTATTGCCTAGTTCTTGGGGTAACTATAGCCAGATTTACTGATCTTGTGTTCTGGAGCTTTGGGAAGCAACTTCTTTGTGGAAATACTCAGTTGGGGTGTCCGGGTTCCGTCACACACCCTGCTGGATAACCTGTCTTTACTGGCATTTTAAGGTGACATCTTCCAACTTAGGCCAAATGGCTGTACCCACCAGGCATTCAAACTCCAGAAATATGATATTAAACCATATTGCCTTCCAACAGAACAAAAGTGTAACTAAAGGAAAAAACTTTTTGTTTTTAGTTTTGGATAGAGTGGAGAGGGATTAGATCCCCTGTTTTTATTGCCATCTGTGCCCCCATTAGGGGATTCACCCTCTCTATTTGTCCTGTTTACTGTTATCATCGAAAGTGAAAAAAAAAAAATACCAAATTTTGGGTTGACATCAGAACACTAATAGAGGAGAAAGCTTACAATGGGGATACTTGTTCTGGTGACACTGGGATTCCCTAATTTTGGAAGGATTTCCTCTTATTTCCTGCTTAAGCTATGGGACAGGTATTGAAGGGAAATCTCCCCAATGACCCACAGATCGGGAAAAAATAATGGAGGTTATAACCCTCCCTTACACTATCCAAAATGGGGAAAATGCATTTACCTGTTATGTTCCTGGTCCCACAGCTACAGTTTTACTTGTTGTGCCACGGAGGAGCTCTGGAGTTATGACAATGTTCTCTGTTTTATGCATTACCTTGGACTCACCTGCTGCCAGCTGTGGACAATCTACAATCAAAATGGCCCATAAATAGCAGCACTTCCTGTCTCTCAGTACCTGTTTGTGTGGATTAGCTCCCTGGATGTTGTGATAGCTTTGTGACTCTGATTACCGTGCATGAACTTCTGCCTGAATTCCTGACTACTCTCAAGCCTGCTGATTTTGTGTATGACCCCTGCCTGCCTGACCACTCTCTGGATTTTGATTGTGTACCGCTTTGCGTGATCTGTTGCCGACCTGACCTGCCTGATTACGTTCTCGCCTGAATCCTCAGCACACAAGCTCCACTTTGGACACTACTTACCAAAAGTGCCTTACATTACAAACGGCCCACAATGACAGTGGACCCTGCTGAGATTGTTATGGCAATTTCGCGTCAGGGACAATTGATTGGAGCTCATGAACAACATCTTTCTTCCCTGGACGCCAAGTTAGATGAACTTTGTGCAATGCTTAAATCTTGCTTGCCTGGTCCTTCTGCAGCGGTCCAGACTCCTCCAATCCAACCCGCCTCTTCTGTACCACCCAAACTTCCCTTGCCTGAAAAATTTGGTGGTGATACTGAGGACTGCAGAGGCTTTTTAAATGTTTGCATTTCCACAACAACCCTGGGACTTTTAGCACTTCATCTGCCAAAGTGATTTTTGTAATTTCCTTGTTAAAAGGGAAGGCCCTGGCCTGGGTCTCTCCTTTCCTGGAACGCAATGATCCTCTGCTGCAAGACGCTGACAAATTTCTGGCTTCTTTCCAGACTGTATTTGGAAACTCGGAGCTTCTTCAGCTGAGTACTCACTTTTGGACATGCAGCAAGGTACCAGGTCTGTGGCACAATATGCTATTGAGTTCCGTACCCTGGCTGCTGAGACTAATTGGGACTCAATGGTATTACGTGCAGCCTTCTGAAAAGGTCTTAAAGATCGCATCAAGGACGAATTAGTCTATAAGGATTCCCCAGAAGGCCTTGAGAAATTCATAGAGCTGTGTATTTTGTCTGGATGTCCGGTATCATGAAAGGTGCCAAGAGGGAACTAGAACTTGCAAGCTTCCTAGGCCAGTTTACCATTTTGGCCCCTAACTTCCAAGCTCCACCTCACCCAGAACCAAAAATCTTAGTTGAACCCCAGGCACCTGTGGAACCCATGGAAGTAAGCCGTCTCCACCTAACAGAGTCGGAGAAACAAAGGAGGCGTGCATTTGGCCTATGCCTGTACTCTGGACTTAAAGGACATTTGTTATCTGTCTGCCCTTCCCGTCCAGTAAAAGGCAGGGTCTAACCAATGTTGGTGTGACCCCGCCCCCCTTAGACACCACAGGGGTCTCCGGCAGTTTTCCTGTGGCGTCACGGGTAACCCCACCCCCTCTGACGACCTGGAAAACTGCAGGAATAATGAATATTTTGGCTAATTGTTCCTGTGTGGCCTCTATAGAAGGTGTTGTAAGTTGGTACAAACAAGCAGCGATGATGAGCAAAATACACAAACCAGTAGAAACCAAAAACATATTACCTCCATCTATTTAGAGTGGTTAGTCCATTGAATTTGAACCCAAATTTCCAGCTGTTTTTTGGTTTGTCAAATGGCCTGCTTGTGTTTTTTATATGCTTGAAGATAAAATAAAAGTTTCAGTTTCAGGGTAGTGGTGCCCACCTTTTGCTCAGTAAATTTCGCACAAGTTTCTTTCCATGCAGGGATTAAGTCCAGCACAACTCAATGCTTTTAACAGGTGTCTGCCTTCTTTGTATTTAAACATTACACATCTTCTACATATTTACACTAGGAGTAAACCTCAACCATGTTCAGATATGAAGATAAAGTGTCTCTCGCGCTACTGTTCAGATATGAGTTCACACCCACCTGAGCTATCTCACCAGGAAGAGTTCATTCCTGCTTTACACATGTCTGTGAAAGGAGACCTGTCATGAGAGGATGATAATGTTTTTTTGAAAATGCTAGTTGCCTGGCTGTCATACTAATGCATTGGCTTCGGTGCTTTCTGAAACGCATATAAAGATAAGGAAATGTGACACTTTTTGACACTAATTTACAGCATGCATGTTTTCGGTCTGTGACCTAAAGTATTGATGCCAGACGCAGCAAGGAAACAATCATTGTTTGAGGGACATGTCGGAGTCAATTTAACCTCGTGACTACCACCGTATTGTAAAATGACGGCGGCAGGCACCCTTCCTCCCTCCGGGCGGACGTCCTATGATTTTGTCTTCCCAGCATTGTGGCAAGCGCACACGCTCGCCCCGATGTGCTTGGCCAGCGGTGGCGGTGTAGAAGATTACACATTGGCCAAAACTGAGGGAAAAAAAAAAAAAATTGGGATATTTTTTACTTTTTGCTATAATAAATATCCCGTGTTGTTTTTTTTTTATTTTTATAAATTGTCATATTTTGTTTATAGCGCAAAAGATAAAAACCGCAGAGGTGATAATATACCACCAAAAGAAAGCTCTATTTGTGGGGAAAAAAATGATCAAAAATTAATTTGGGTACAACGTTGCATGACCGCACAATTGTCATTCAAAGTGTGACAGCACTGAAAGCTGAAAATTGGCCTGGGTAGCAGGGGGGGGGGGGGGGGGGGAATGCCCTGTATTGAAGTGGTTAAAGAATATGTAAACCCAACATTTCATATTCCTGATATGCACCTCCTGCACCATGTACTTGTATGAGAAAGTATCCTGTTCTCTTTGTATCGCTTCCTTTGTGTGAAATCCCTGGTGTTCCTGCCAGTCCCTCTGCTTTCCTAATAGAAACTGACCACATTGAGAAGAACACGCCGTGGTCAGCTCTCTAGTTATGTTTAGAACTCCTCCAATAATCAGACTTGTCCTGCACAGTCATTCACTGGGAAGATCAGTATACCTTTTGTTTTTCCTTCCCCTCAGCTCTTTTTCAGCTGAGAACAGAGGAAATGTGATCACTTTTATAAGGGGGAAAAAAAGTATTTCTATTTTGAAACTGAATAGGTTTTACAAAGTGATAGTTTACAATCGCTTTAATAATATTCACAGGTTAGAGTCCAGGTTCCTAGCACTTTCTCACTTGATAAAGTCACCTGTGTCGCAAAGAAATAAAACCTGGAGTGGAATAGTGGAATGTGGTGGCCAGGGAAACCACTCATTCTTTTCCTGCTCAGACTAAGGCCATGTACACACGATCAGTCCAAACCGATGAAAACGGACTGAAGTTCAGTTTCATCGGTCCAAACCGATCGTGTGGGGGCCCCATCGGTCAGTTGTCCTTCGGTCCAAAAACAGAGAACTTGCTTTAAAATTGGACCGATGGACGCCTGACCGATAGGTCAAAACCGATGGTTAGTACGCAAAAGCATCTGTTCCAAACCCGCGCATGCTCAGAATCAAGTCGACGCATGCTTGGAAGCATTGAACTTAAATTTTCTCTGCACCCTCGTTGTGTTTTACGTCACCGCGTTGGACTCGATCGGTTTTTGAACTGATGGTGTGTAGGCACATCAGACCATCAGTTAGCTTCATCGGTTACCCGATGAAACGGACCTTCAGTCCGTTTTCATCAGTTTGGACAGATTGTGTGTACAGGGCCTGAGAGAACTTGCTCCATAGGAATACAAATGGACAGAGGCAAACATGGAGCCATGTACCACAAAATCCTCTCCAACTCGGGTGGAAAAATACATGCTATTCCAGACCATATATACACTATATTGTCAAAAAGATTTGGATGCCTGCCTTTACACACACATGAAATTTAATGACATCCCAGTCTTAGTCCGTAGGGTTCAATATCGAGTTGGCCCACCCTATTCAGCTTTAACTGCTTCAACTCTAATGGGAAGGATGTCCACAAGGTTTAGGAGTGTGTCTATGGGAATGTTTGACCATTCTTCCAGAAGAGCATTTCTGAGGTCAGGCGCTGATGTTTGACGAGAAGGCCTGGCTTAGTCTCATTTTCAAAATCACCCCAAAGGTGTTCTATCAGGTTGAGGTCAGGACTCTGTGAAGGCCAGTCAAGTTCCTCCTCCCCAAACTCCCTCATCCATGTATTTTATGGACCTTGCTTTGTGCACTGGTGCACAGTCATGTTGGAACCGGATAAAGCCATCTCTAAACTGTTCTAACAAAATTGGAAGCATGAAGTTGTCTAAAATGTCTTGGTATGCTGATGCCTTATGAGTTCCCTTCACTGAAACGAAGGGGCTAAGCCCAACTCCTGAAAAAACAACCCTACACCATAATCCCCACTCCACCAAATGATTTGCAACAGTGCACAAAGCAAGGTCCATAATGACATGAATGAGCAAGTTTGGGGTGGAGGAACTTAAAGGATCACTAAAGGAAAATATTTTTTTTTAGCTAAATAGCTTCCTTTACATTACTGCAGTCCTGGTTTCATGTCCTCATTGTTCGTTTTTGCTTTGAAGTTGCTGTAATTCTGCTCTGATCTCCACACTTCCTGCTTATCTGGCTCCTTATGAAAAATCTCATGGCAGCTTTTCACTGTGGTCCAAGCTGTGTGTCTAAAACTCCTCAGAACCAATCAGATTCATTTTAAAAACAAAACACTGCCCTGGATTTGTTTGTTTTTGTTCTGTGTCTCTCTCTCTACTTCACAGAAACATGAAACCAGTTTAAAAACGAAAGTGAAACTAGAGGCACATTATATGATTGATTTTTATCTATTTTTAATCATTTTTAAAAGGAATCGGTTAACTTTTACGTCTCTATACCCTGTAAACAGTCATTTCAGCAAAACATTTTTTTTCCTTTAGTGACCCTTTAACTAGCCTGCACAGAGTCCTGACCTCAACCTGATAGAACACCTTGAATTAAAGCAGGGACTGCAAGCCAGGCCTTATCCTCTAAGATCAGTGCCTGACATCACAAACACACTTCTAGAAGAATGGTCATACATTACCATAGACATACTCCTAAAGCTTGTGGATAGCCTTCCAAGAAGAATTGAAGCTGTTGTAGCTGCAAAAGATGGGCCAAATCAATATTGAGCCCTACTGACTAAGACTGGGATGCCATTAAAATTCATGTGTGTGTGTGTAAAGGCAGGCATCCCAATACTTTTGACAATATAGTGTGTATATGTATATGTGTGTGTGTGTGTGTGTGTGTGTGTGTGTGTGTGTATGTATGTGTGTGTGTATATATATATATATATATATTGTGATAGGAAGTCAGGTAAATCTGTGGGTGTTGTCAGTCGGGACATACATTTCTGCCTTGTTAGACAATACACCAATCATTATTAGGCGTCGGCTGCCAGAAATAGCCAGGAAGGCTAAGGGCCGTTGGAAGACTCCAGCTGTTCAGAGTGAGGCAATTAAAGGCCTCTATAAAGTAGCCCAGAGGATAACCACTAATTGGCTGCGTCACTCCTAAGGCTGTGTGAACAGGAGAGCAGTGCCAGAGAGTCTCCTGATGAGGTGAGGAGACCATTGACTTTTTCCTGTGTTATAGAAAGGAAAAGACTATTGTTTAGTGCTGTATGACCAGCACTGTCTACCCAGCAATAGGCTGTGGTAGACTTCATAGATAGGTTCCTGTGTGGAAGGTAGACGCCCAGAGTGGCTAGAGTTTATTATGTTTTGATTTTGTTTATGCTGTTTGGATGCTTGCAATTGTTTTCCAGCAAGATGGAAAAATAAACCAGAAACTTTGTTTTCAACCGTCTTCGACTGCCAGTCTGTAGAAGTTCAGTGTGTGGTGAACCCAACCAAGGGGTCACACACCCCGCTACCGAGCTAACCCCTTATATATATATATATATATATATATATATATATATATATATATATATATATATATATATATATATATATATATATATATATATATTATAGAATATTCTCATGAAGTTCTGGGTGAAGTGCATGGGCCATATATAGAAAAGCAAAGAGGATTGCTACACATAACATTTTATAGAAAAAGCAACATACGAAAGAAAAAATACTTTCTCAGTGTTCAACGTAACCGTTTTGGGCTACATGGATTAACACCCTTCTTCAGAATTGAACACCTCTAACAATGAGTAACTGTACAAGTCCATATATACAAATTTAGACACGTGTAATCAATGAATTAAGTAACAAAAAATACATTGAAACAATCTATTAACCAAATCTAAACATATGAATTGTAGATGAACTGCACAGAGATTCTAATTAGAAGGGCGTTATTCATGTAGCCCGAAACTGTTACATTGAACACTGAGCAAGCAATTTTTCTTCTTTTCTCTCTCTCTTGCTTGATAAAAAAAATAAATAGTAATTCAAAAGGTTTATTTGAGATCTATTTGGACTTGCTTTTTTTTTGCATTTTCAGCTGCTTACAATATGTGCCGCTTTTTGATCTTTAAACCTTACCACTATAGCTATTGCTCGGCTCCGGGTGGATCCTTTCCTATCTAGAGTCCAATGGAGTATGAAGCTGTTCGCCTGTGCCCCTGACCATTTGCCTGTCCCACGGTAATCCTTGTCTGCCTGTTACCCTGACCTCGGCCTACCCATCACCACCGTTTGTCCTGCTGGCTGCTTCCCCTCTCTCCCTGCAGAGCGTGACCTAGGGAATCTCGGGGGCGCGACTTGGATCCAGTTGCGGCCAAGACCATCCCCACCATCAGGGGCCATGGTGAATACAAAACTGGGTCTTGGACTCTGCGCCCTGGGTGATCTTGGGTTCACACTTCGTTCCTGCTTGCAGCAGTCGGCTATAGGGTTCACCACCCTGTGGTGCATCCCGGACCCCAACGGGGTGCACTTGTTGCCTGGCCACAGGTGACCTGACACACTGTCCAAAGCTTTCCCCCTCAACCTCAGCAACATCTCCAAGATACACCCCTTAGCTTCCAATTCACTCCCTGGTGATCTCTTTCCTCGACTACTACAACTCCCTACTCATTGGTTTACCTTTAAATAGGCTATCCCCCTTCAGTCTGTCATGAATGCTGTTGCCAGGCTCATCCACCTTCGCTTATGCCGCGTAAACACGGTCGGTAGGTCTGATGAAAACGGTCTGATGGACCGTTTTCATCAGACCAACCAATTGTGTGTGGGCCCTATCGGTTTTTTAAAAACTAGGAACTTGTTTTAAAATGATCTGATGGTTAAAAAAACGATAGAAAAAAAAGATCGTCTGTGGGCACGTCCATCGGTTAAAAATCCACGCATGCTCAATCAAGTCGACGCATGCTTGGAAGCATTGAACTTAATTTTTCTCAGCACGTCGTTGTGTTTTACGTCACCGCGTTCTAACACGATCGGATTTTTAACTGATGGTGTGTAGGCAAGACTGATGAAAGTCAGCTTCATCGGATATCTGATGAAAAAATCCATCAGACTGTTTTCACCGGATGAACCGATCGTGTGTACAGGGCATTAGTGTCTGCTATCCCTAACTTACAAAGCCATCCACAATTCTGCCCCCTGGCTACATTACTAACCTAGTCTCAAAATACCTACCAAATCCTTCTCTTCGTTCCTCCCAAGACCTCCTGCTCTCTAGCTCCTTTGACCTCATTCTACGCTCACCTCCAGGACTTCTCCAGAGCCTCTCCCATCCTCTGGAACTCTCTACCCCAATCTGTCCAACTATCTCCTACCCTGTCCACTTTCAGACGATCCCTGAAAACTCCTCTCTTCAGAGAAGCCTATCCAGCCCCCACCTAACAACTGTATATTTATTTTTTCCATCAGCCCATCTCCCATAGTTATTAACTTTTGCATCTCTTGACCCTCCCTCTTAGATTATAAGCTCTAACAAGCAGGTCTCTCTAATTCCTACTGTATTAAATTGTATTGTAATTGTACTGCCTGCCCTTATGATGTAAAGTGCTGCGTCAACGCTATATAAATCCTGTATAATAATAATTTACTCTCCTGCTGTCCCCCCCCCCCCCCCTCTTCAAGATAGTGGATTGACAGCTACAGGAGATTGCACTGTCTCTTGTTAGCTGTTTGTTCTGAAGTACTCCTTGTTAAAATCTGTAAATATTAGGGCAAAATGATTAGGAAAAAATGTACTGAGAAATATTTATGTGGCTGGTCTGAATATGTTTATGTAAAAATCACAAGAGTTGGATACTACTATAAGTCAAACCTGTTAGAAACCAAGACAATTAAAACTGAGCAGGTAATGAAAACATTCACAGGCAGTGCAAAAGGTATCTAACATAATGTGCAAATCTCAACTTAATTTGTTAAATTATAACCCAGCTAGACTTTTTCAAGGAAAGTATGATTAGTATATAAATTCACCTATCTCTATCTCTGCTTATTTATCTGACATACAGTGCCTTAAAAAAGTATTCATGCCCCTTGTCATTTTACAAAAACGTAAATGTATTTTATTGGGATTTTATGTGATGGACCAACACAAAGTGGCACATAATTGTGAAGTGAAAGGAAAATGATAAATGGTTTTCCAAATTTTTTACGAATAAATATGTGAAAAGTGTGACATGCATTTGTATTCAGCCCCCTTTACTCTGATACCCCTAACTAAAATCTAGTGGAACTACTTGCCTTCAGAAGTCACCTAATTAGTAAACAGAGTCCACCTGTGTGTAATTTAATCTCAGTATAAATAAAGCTGTTCTGTGAAGCCTTCAGATGTTTGTTAGAGAATCTTAGTGAGCAAACAGCATCATAAAGGCCAAGGAACACACCAGACAGGTCAGGGATAACGTTGTGGAGAAGTTTAAAGCAGGGCCAGGTTATGAAAAAATATCTCAAGCTTTGAGCATCTTATGGAGTACTATTCAATCCATCATCCGAAAACAGAGTATGGCACAACTGCAAACCTACCAAGACATGGCCGTCCACTGAAAATGACAGGCCTGGCAAGGAGAGCATTAATCAGAGAATAATTGAAGAGGCCCATGGTAATCCTGGAAGAGCTGCAGAGATCCACAGCTCAGATGTGAGAATCTGTCCACAGGACAACTATTAGTCATGCACTCCACAAATCTGGCCTTTATGGAAGAGTACCAAGTAGAAAGCCATTGTTAAAAGAAAGCCATAAGAAGTCCTGTTTTGCAGTTTGTGAGAAGCCATGTGGGAGACACAGCAAACATGTGGAAGAAGGTGCTCTGGTCGGATGAGAACAAAATGAAACTTTTTGGCCTAAAAAGCAAAATGCTATGTGTGGTGGAAAACTAACACTGCACATCACCATGAACACACCAACCCCACCGTGAAACATGGTGGTGGCAGCATCATGTTGTGGGATGCTTATCTTTAGCAGGGACAGGGAAGCTGGTCAGAGTTGATGGGAAGATGGATGGAACCAAATACAGGGCAATCTTAGAAGAAAATCTGTTACTCTGCAAAAGATTTAAGACTGCGGCAGAGGTTCACCTTCCAGCAGGACCCTAAACATACAGCCAGAGCTACAATGGAATGGTTTAGATCAAAGCATATTTATGTGTTAGAATGGCCCCGTCAAAGTCCAGACCTAAAGCCAATTGAGAATCTGTGGCCAGACTTAAAAATTTATGTTCAGACGCTCTACATCCAATCTGACAGAGCTTGAGCTATTTTGCGAAGAATGGTCAAAAATGTCACTGTCTAGATGTGCAAAGCTGGTAGAAACATACCTAAAAAGACTTGCAGCTGTAATTTTAGCGAAAGGTGTTTCTACAAAATATTGACTCGGGGGCTGAATACAAATACAGGCCACGCTTTTCACATATTTATTTGTACAAAATGTTATAAACCATTTATTATTTTCCTTCCCCTTCCTAATTCTGGGCCAGATTCACATAGAATTATGCCGGCGTATCAGCAAATACTCTGACGTAAGTCCGAATCTAAGGCCGTCGTATCTTTAAGTGTATTCTCAAACTGAGATACACTTAAACATGCCTAAGATACGACGGCCAGCGCCGTTGTATCTTGGGGTGCAATATCTACGCTGACCGCTAGGTGGCGCTTCCATTGCGCTGGACGCCGTTTACGTTAACGTCGAAACCAATGACGTACTTGCGATGTAATTTCGCGCAATGCACGGCGGGAACATTCGAGACGGAGCATGCGCAGTACGAACGGCGCCTAATTTAAATGATCCACGCCCCCTACATGGATCATTTGAATTAGGCGGGCTTGCGCCGGTGGACTTTACGCTACACCACCGCAAGTTTACAGGCAAGTGCTTTGTGAATCAAGCACTTGCCCGTAAAACTTGCGGCGGTGTAACGTAAAGGAGATACGTTACGCCGCCGCAGTTATACGAGAATCTGGCCCTATGTGTTACTTTTGTGTTGGCCTGTCACATAAAATCCCAATAAAATACATTTACGTTTTTGGTTGTAACATGACAAAATGTGGAAAATTTCAAGGGGTATGAATACTTTTTCAAGGCACTGTATATGCTGATATTGAATACGCCATATTTGTGACAGCTTTACTTAGGCCTAGTGCTTTTTGCATACACACATGGGTACCTTTGCATTACCTGAAACTGCAGCCTTTGCAAAATGAGTTCCTTCCATTATGTTTAGCTCTCATTAAATATCGCTGCTGCATGCATCACATCTGCATGATAGTTCATTCATTAAAAATGATAACAGAGAATCTTCTTGTTGATGTCCCAGTTTCCATTTTGCTTTGATTTTTATTCAGATTTCTAGGTTCAATCATCTGTTTGGTGCTTAAAATAGCTTCATGCATGTTTCAGTCTAAATAGTTCATTAATCTTCTTTTTTCAAATGTCTTTTCTTTTAGCTTGAATGGGAATTTTTCACCCCCGCTATTATATTCTATTCAGCAAACAAAAACACATCAAATCACCAAGAAAAGGGAATGGAGCAAACAAAACGTGGAGATATACAACTCGGGAAAAGGCATGTGCTGCAACTGGGAGCCCAAAGACAAGACTATTCTTGGCATGCTCTGTCCCAGACACTATCACTCCGTAGGGGGAAAAGGGACACATTCCATTCATCCTTAAATAAGAAGAATTGAAGGACAGCCCTAAGATATGTTTTTGGGTGATTACATTAAAAAGAGCTGCTTTTATTTGACATCAATTGCAAGCTGAATAACATTAATTCTTAAGGTAAGGTAAGTTAAAGGATTTTCTTTTTCTGTGTTAATATGGCTCGAGTTTGGAAATGTGTACCCATAATCGTGTCTCTAAGTAAACCACTTGGTTTCTGTATTGCTTGTTGTTACTGTTTTAGTTTTTAGACTCTGAAAACCAAACAAAACTTTTAAGAACTGTACTTGGTTAAATGATCAGACTTGGGTGTGTACATCTGTTTAGCGTATGGATGTTCAAGCATAGATGCTGAACAGATACTTGTTTTCAAGGCAGAAAAAGAAAATTGATCATGTGTAAGTGCACCAACCAGCTTTCACCTTGGCTACACTTAGTAGTAATCATAAAGAAAGATGATGTATGATGGGCAGGTTTGGCTTTCTGCATATTTCCCACTGTTCTTTGTGGTATAAATAAGTCTAAATGTGCTGTATGCATATTATTTGTGTATTGATGTCATTTAAAGTTAGTTGCAAGGATTATCATAGCTGACTGTAATAATTGCATCCATATCATGCATGTGCTTAACACATACTACTTCCATGGCCTTCTCTAGACCAGGTATGCTGTTTGAGGGCACGGCTCACTATGCAGTAATGGCACTATTCAAAATATAAGATTTCCAGTTCTTTCATATGATGCCACATTGAGGCTGGGTTAAATGCGGTTTTCCCCACATCCAATTCGCATAGCAGGAGATTGTCATTGTCATTGTTCACACATCTCCGCAGCGGCTCTGGTGAGAATTGCACAGGAGTCCTGTGCGTCTTTTGGTCCATTTGAGGTCCCAATTCAGCCCAAAATTTTGGTTTGAAATCGAACCTGGAACAGTGAATGGGGACGCACCGGATCCCTGCTGTGAGCATGAGAGAGTGGGTAACCGCTCAAAGAGAACCAGGTAATCTGATTCCTGTGGTCCGAGCCAAGGGTGCAGGCAGTGCAATCAAAATGCAGGTTAGGATGAAGGAAAAAAGCTGGGACAGCCGCACTCCAAAAAAACTCCTCCTTTAATTAAAAATCACAAAATACATGCCACAGCAAAAAACAGCACAACAAAAGAAAAGCTGACGTTTCGCACTATGCCTTAGTGCTTCTTCATAGCTTCTTCCTCAAAGCTATGAAGAAGCACTAAGGCATAGTGCGAAACGTCAGCTTTTCTTTTGTTGTGCTGTTTTTTGCTGTGACATGTATTTTGTGATTTTTAATTAAAGGAGGAGTTTTTTTGGAGTGCGGCTGTCCCAGCTTTTTTCCTTCATCCTAACCTGCTGTGAGCATGCTGCAGTGTGAACACAGCCTGAAGTTTTTTGTGTGTGTAATAAAGCGCAAGATTTTTTTTTATTAGAACCACAGTGCATTTGATTCTGTATGGAATCAGTGACGTTTTTTCTACTCCTGTCTACAATTTAAAGTGGAGCTTTTATGCCAGAGGAAACGCTTTTGCTAACCTTGTGAACATGCTGGTCCTATGGCTCTATTGTAGACCAATTAGCTTTAACACTTTGGGGGTTATTTATGAATGGCAAATCCACTTTGCACTACAAGTGCAAACTACTAGGCAGATTCAGAAAGACTTGGGCCGGCGTATCAGTAGATACGCCAGCCTAAGTCTGAATCTGGGCCGACGGAAATATAAGCGTATTCTGGTAACCAGATACGCTTAAATTAGGCTAAGATACGAGCGGCGTAAGTGTCTTACACCCTCGTATCTTAAAGTGTAATTTTTAGGCTGGCCGCTAGGTGGCGCTTCCATTGCGTTCGGCGTAGAATATGTAAATCACTAGATACGCCTATTCACGAATGTACCCCCGGCTGACGCAGTACAGATATGCCGTTTACGTAAGGCAGTTTCAGGCGTAAAGTTAGTCCATCAAATAGCTGGACTAGTAATGTTAAGTATGGCGGTCGTTCCCGCGTCGAAATTTGAAAATTTTACGTTGTTTGCGTAAGTCGTCCGTGAATAGGGCTGGACATAATTTACGTCCACGTCGAAACCAATACGTCCGTGTGGCGAACTTTGCTATGTAAGTGCAAAAATAAGCAATGCACACATTTTTTATTCTACAGTACCTAGTGTATATACATTCAGATCTGTCAACCAACAGATCATGAATCCATGTAATTGTGCTTTGTGATTGTATAATTCACAGCTGATTAGTCTGAAAACAAGCACACAGATTTGACCAATCAGGAAATCGGTAATTTGCTGATATACCTAATTTGCAAAACAATTTGCTCATTACTAATTCAAGGCCATATCAACCAATCAGATCTGATCTGGCTAAACTGAAATGTGGGGTCTGTGTGTTACTAAGATTTGTACAATGCATAGGACTTACAAACAGATGACTAAATTATTACAGAATTGTAGGCATTATGTATACTATATGCAATAGAGGCAAGTTGTCATAAAGTTTTCAGATCCATAGAACATACAGTAGTATGAAGCTGCATCAAGCTTGAATAATGTCCCTAAGCTGCATTAGCATTTGTAAATTGAGCCTATTACGTATGATCTGCTGACACTGATAAGCAGTGGTGACTGGTGCTGGAGAGTTTTTTTTTTTTTTGGGGGGGGGGGGGCGCGCCTCCACGTCCACACTCACCCTACAGGCAGACCCCTCCAGTGCTCACGGCTCCCCTGGTGCCTGGTGCCACGGCTTCTGTGTTAAACTGGTTTTCTTTCCAGGTTCTGGGTCTTCGGCCTCCTGTCCTGATTGGCCGGGCCTCTGGCATACCTAGCAATGTGATTAATGGAATAACTCATCAGGAATACACAACACAGTTCTTCTTGTAGTTTACTTGAAGAAAAGTAAAATTCAGGTTAACATTAGTCAGCCAGGACCTGTGTAAGTACCCAGGACTTGGTTGAAACAGTTTAAAGAAAACAGTCAAGAAAACTATGCAAACAACGAAAGCAATAGGTAACAATATGTACAGATTAAATAGACTCCCCAATAAGTTTTGGTGTGTGTGTGTGTGTGTGTGGGATGCTGTGGCTCAGGCCCCGTACACACGTCCAAGGAACTCGACGGGCAAAACACATCGTTTTGCTCGTCGAGTTCATTGTGAAGCCGCCGAGGATCTCGGCGAGCCAAGTTTCCTCATTGACTAACGAGGAAATAGGGAACATGTTCTCTATTTGGCCCGACGAGATCCTCGTCGGTTTCCTTGCCGAAAGTGTACACACGGCCGGGTTTCTCGGCAGAATACAGCTCCGATCGAGTTTCTGGCTGAATTCTGTCGAGAAACTCGGTCGTGTGTACGGGGACTAAGGGGAACCCCAGGCCGACCTACGATGCTTCTAGTACACACCCAGTGAAATGATCTCAATACCCGTGGTGTGTCCCCTTTAAGAGCAACCGCGGTAATGTCCTGAAGGCAAAGCTTTGAGTTTTATTATCTTCACCGGCAATGTAGGAGCTCTGTGGACAATATTTGGATGTGGTATTCTATGAAAAGCATTAAAGGTTCCTGGGAAAAGCCCCCCCCCCCTAGCCAAATCCTGTACACAGTTGGCGGTCCTCCCCATAGCGATCGATCTTAGATGCAGGTGTATCGCAGTGGCATTCAGTCCTTGAGCTGTTGCAGGGTGTCCTTCTTTAGCATGTACAGTCTGTTCCTCTGGGCTGGAGTCGCAGGCTGTGTGCCCCTTGGTAGACCGCAATTCCACACACACATAGAGTGCAGGAGATGTTCTCCTGATGGGTAAAGAGGAAGAGGTACTCACTGATCCAATGACATTTGTATTGGCCACATCCCTTGGTGACCTATAACAAAAAGAGATGATCTCCCCCTGGGTGGGATTTTAAAGGCCAAACAAAGTATAAAGGTAAAAAACGATCTTTAATGGGAAATTGGTACAAAAACTGGCACTTGATGTTGAAGCACACCGTGAGCACCTGCGGTGCATGTGAATGCAACAAATGTACACATACAAAAACAATAACACTAAAACAGTACATATGCCACAAACAATGGCAAATAGACAAAAAAGCACTCTCCTAGTGGGTGATGTGTGTGTGTGTGTGTGTGTGTGTGCCTGACGCGTTTCTGGTTGTCGACCGTCATCGGGGGCCACGGAGGAAGAGTAGTACAAATGGCAGTTCAAACCACGTAATAAACTGGATGTGGACCCCATTTGTTTAGTTATGTGGGGATGGAGTAGCGTCCAGGCACCTATTCACTTGGGGCAACGCCATTCTACACCTCACCTTTGGACCGATTAGAGTCTTTGGGTCTATTTAGACCCGAACGGGGATTCGGGCAGCGGCGAGTCTTTGGAATTGGGCAGGACGTGACCCGGCTAGTTATACACCGAAAGGTTCTGGGCCCCTCTACTTTCCACTCCCCTGGTTATGAGGGACGCTCGGACGCTACTCCATCCCCACATAACTAAATAAAGGGGGTCCACATCCAGTTTATTACGTGGTTTGAACTAACATTTGCACTACTCTTCCTCCGTGCCCCCTCTCCTGATGGGGTGCAGGCAAAAAGAGACTCTGGCCTAGTTCCTCTGACTTTTCATCTCCTCCACCACAGTCCTTTGCTGCTGTCTGATTGGCACAGGCTCTTCCAATAGGGAGTTTACAGACAACCTCCAATAGGGAGTTTACAAATAAGCAGTTCTGAGAGTCTGTTTGTAAAGAGAGAAGGGGGTGAAAAAGCCCACGCTGCTGCAGCAGACAGCTGTCCCCTAACAGATTAGATCAGTCTGGAGAAGTACCTGCTACACATATAAGACAATGTCACGAACTATGGTGAATGAGAATGGACCACAACTGCGGAAAGTTAAATTACTTTAAAGGAGACAATGTATTTCTCTATGCAGTATGACATTCAGTATTAAACCCCAGGCGTCACTCTTAATCTTAGACGAAGAGTTTGGGGTTCACTACATCATCTGTCACGCAGAGAGGAATGCTTTTAGGAAGTAGGCGAGGAGGTATTATTGCATACCTGCAAGCTCTAGTTTAAAATGCATATGTAAACATGTCTCATATACAGGGCAGTATGATGTATTCAAGTGTTAACAATTGTCATGCACGTAGCTTAAGGAGATAGCGTGTTAGCAGGGCCGATCCTCCCTATAGGCTCACTATGCAAGCCGCTTAGGGCCCCGCAAAGCTGCAAAGGGCCCCCCAAATTACTAGAGGCCCCGCCTGGTGAGAAGTCATTTTCGCCCCCTCACCCCGCTTCTAAACTCGCTGGCTGAGTCATTTCCGACAGCAGAACACACCCTTCCCCCGCTTCTCAACTTTCTTTAATGTGACATGTCCCTGTCATCAGAGCCCCCTGCTTCTCATTTTTAATGTGCCATGTCATTTTGCTTAGGGCCCCTGGGAGGTCAGGATCGGCACTGCGTGTTGTTATAAAACTTTATGGAGAAAGGCACTTGGTAGTCATATGAATCCTTTAAGAATTATGTCCCCTTAAGATATAGAGTAAGGCGTGTAGGGTACATATAATCAGGGGTCAAGTCCTGGGGGGAAAAGTGTGGGAACTCCCACCCAAGATCCACTCCCCCACCAAAAAAAAAAAAATGATACGCTCATATGCATAATTACTAAACCGCATGTTTTTTTAAGCAAGTTCTTTCTAAATCCCGCGATAACTTGCGGCAGACCTCTGGAATGTCTCCTGGGAACAATGACAAAAGCTCCCAGGAGACATTGCGGCATCGAGGAAGTGACGGAATACCCACACACTACCCAATAAATCCATATACAGGAAGCGGCCAGTAACATACAGGATTACTAAGGTTCGCCTTCCCTTGACAGTGACTCGAGCTGGGCATCGCCGCTTAGTGAAGGATTGGCTCGGGCGGCTCGGCTGCTCTCGGCTGCTCTAGTCCTGCAAAGGGAACTGCGTTCCTGCTGTGAAAAAAGTGCAGGAACTCCGTTCCCACGCGTTCCCGCAGGACTAGAGCCCTGCATATAATCTTCATAAGAACTCAAGCAACTTTTAATATGGCAAGTCCTATGATAGTAGTATGAATCCCCAGTGGTTATCTCCAAGTAAGAAGGTAATTAAACATGGCCATCTTCAATATATACAGATGGTATATTCAGTATGACAAGGTAATCCACAAGCATTGAATTAATAGTTTCAGGGGTACTTATCCGTTCGCAGAGCATGAGGCTTCTTAGTAATAAAGTAGTTTTGTAGTCGGCAATGATTGTATGGAATGAGAGTCCAGTCCAGGTGAATATGCCAGGATGTCCTCACAGCGAGTAAAGTATTGATGGTAGCGTGGAACCCAGGTTGGGATGGGTTAAATGATGGGGGGCAAGCAGCAAACGGTAGTTTGACGGTAGCGTGGACCGGGGTTCACCAGGCTACGGCCGACAATAAAGGAACGCTGTGTATTATAACAGCAAACTATTTATAGTGCCAGGAGCGTGGTTAACAAGCCGGGCACTTGTGCTCGGCACTTCCGCGTTCCAGCGCGGAACGCACTCGGAACAGGCGAAGACGTCGCTTACAGACAATAAATAAATAAATATATATATATCTATATATATATATATATATATATATATATATATATATATATATATATATATATATATATATAATATATATAATCTCTCTATATATATATATATATATATATAATCTCTCTCTATATATATATATATAGA
Organism: Rana temporaria; assembly: GCF_905171775.1. Taxonomy (NCBI): domain Eukaryota; kingdom Metazoa; phylum Chordata; class Amphibia; order Anura; family Ranidae; genus Rana; species Rana temporaria. The sequence continues at coordinate 180,140,435 of NC_053492.1, forward strand.
TATATATATATATATATATATATATATATATATATATATATATATATATATATATATATATATATATATATATATATATATATATATATATATACTGAAAAAGTATTTATACCCCTTGAAATTTTCCACGTCGAAACCAATACGTTGTTGCGCCGTACTTGGAAGCAATGCACACGGACGGCGCATGCATTTACATAAAACACGCCCCCTTCCACATTTGAATTACACGCGCTTACGCCGGCCCCATTTGCGCTACGCCGCCGCAACTTACGGAGCAAGTGCTTTGTGAATACTGCACTTGCTCCTGTAAGTTACGGCGGCGTAGCGTAAATACGATACGCTGCGCCGCCGTATCATTGCGCGCCCCTACCTGAATCTACACCACTAATGCCGGCCATAGACGGTTCAAATCTCGGCCGGTTCAACAGAGTCCATGTATAGGCAGGCTGAATGTACCCAAGTTCGATCAATCAACTTGGGTACAGCCAGCCTGTTGTATTTTACATGCAATTATTACTAGTGGCTGCTAGCATTAATCACTGTATTCTCCTGGCTCTGACCTTGGCTTACTCTCACGGACTCTGCTTCTGCTTGCTGCCAGTGTATGACCCTGGCTTGTTTCTGACTTTGCTTTGCTTCTGTTCCTGACTGATCCTCTGTGTATGACCTTGGCACCGACTCCTGACTAAGCCTTCTGCTCCAGCCCACTGTTTAGACCCACTTTCTCTACCAAGGGTCATCTAGTCTACTGTCATCATGGTCTGACTTTGCCTCCAGAAAGAGTCCCTTCAACACAGACCATCGGGAAACCATGTAGCTGGCAACCAATGCTTCTTTGGGCGCAGCACCTACTGTCGCCACTTTCAGGGGTGCTCTGCACTCAGCCGCAAGGGGAGCCCTCTCATCACATGGGCCTCTGACCAGGTACGTGACACACTGACTGTGTTAATGGGGGAACCAAGCAATTTTCTTTCCGGCAACCCATGGTTGCCGTAAAGAAAATTGCTCCGTCAATTGCCAGGTTTAGAGAACACAAGACTGCCCAAATCTAACAGGAACGGGTAGTGACACTAAATGACTAATGTCCTGAGATGCATCTGTAACAAAATATGGTGAATACTAGGCTGCACTGGAATGGATGCAAATTATTATTATGCTTTTCCTAGTAGGATCAGTGTGTGCTTCAAACATTTGCATTCTTGTTGATGTAAAAGAGTGATGCCATCCACAAACAATACGACACAACCAAATGTGTTGCCAAAAGCTTGAGATTGTTGTCATACAAGGAACTGCAACTACAAAGTACTGTAAATTGGAGTGCTTTAACAGAAAATGGAGCTTGCTGATGAACAACTCCCCAGCATGAACTGGGATAGTATAAACCTTTAAGATGAATGGGCAATGCCCTTATTGATTAGACATGCATATATAAACTGCAGAAAGACATGCTTGTAGAGGACATAAAGCAACTAAATTCTGATAAAAAAAAAAAAGGCCCATTGGGGTAGATCCACAAAAGGATTACGCCGGCGTATCTACTGATACGACGGCGTAATTTTAAATTTCCCGCGTCGTATCTTTGTTTTGTATCCACAAAACAAGATATGACGGCATCTGGGTTTGATCCGACAGGCGTACGTCTTAGTACGCCGTCGGATCTTAGATGCAATATTTCGGCGGCCGCTAGGTGGCGTTCCCGCCGAAATCCGCGTTGAGTATGCAAATTAGCTAGTTACGGCGATCCACGCACGTACGTCGGCCTGGCGCTTTTTTTCCGTCATTTGCATTTGGCTTTTTCCGGCGTATAGTTAACCTCCCTGGCGGTATGAAAAAACAGGCTGAAAGCGGTACAATTATTTGTAAGGAAATTTGGTGTTTTATACTGTAGGCCTGTGATTTTTTAGGAATAACTCAATTAAATCTGACCAAACAAGAATCTAATAGGCATCCCGGGTATGACATTTTTTTAAAAACAAAATTTTAAATTATAATATAATAAATAATTATAAATAATTATAGCAAGTAATAATATAATTAAAATAAAAATTATTCAATAATGTAATCAACTCAAAATCACTGAAATTTGCTCAGTTGCAGAATTGTTGCTGTCATTATTTTTTTTTTTTTTTTTTTATGACGAATTTCCCCGCAAATCGCTATCGCACAATTCTGCAAGTGATTATAATTTATTATCGCTGTTTTCTAGCTGATCTAAAACCATTTTTGACATAAAAAGACACCTTTGGTTGCTATGGACAATCTACAGTTTTCAGGCAGAAAAAAAGGTTTTTATTATATAAAATGACATGCATGACACTGGGCAGACCACTAGGGACAAGGGGGGTGTGTTTTTTTTTTTTACATACAGTACTGTAATCTATAAGATTACAGTATACTGTATGTATAGTGTTTGTTTACTTTTTTGAATTTGGCGCCGATCTCCGCTCCCGTGCGTCGTAACGTCGCAGGGAACGGAGATCGGCGGCACAGGAGGACGCTGTGTGAATCGAGCGAGGTCCCGCTCGCTCACACAGCGTGGTGACATCGCTGGATCCAGGAGAAGGTAAGCCAGCGCACGCTGCAGGCTCTGCATATCTACCCTGAGCGTGACTCGGGGTTACCGATTTTGGTAGAAAAAATCAACCCCGAGTCACGCTCGGGGATACCGCCAGGGGGGTTAAAGCTGTTGTTATGAGGCGTACCCAATGTTAAGTATGGCCGGCGTTCCCGCGTATAATTTTGAATTTTTTACGTTGTTTGCGTAAGTCTTTCGCGAATAGTAATTTGCGTAGAATGACGTCACCGTCGTAAGATTTGGCTTGTTCCGGTTAACGCACATGCGCCGTTAAAAAAAAAAAAAACGTTGTTTACGTCGGGTCACGACGTATTAACATAAAACACGCCCCCATTACATCCATTTGAATTCCGCGCCCTTACGCCGCAAGAGATACACTACGCCGCCGTAACTTACAGCGCAAATTAATTGAGGATTCTAAATCAAACAAAGTAAGTTACAGCGGCGTAGTGTATCTTAGATACGCTACGCCCGGCGCATTAATGCGGCGCTGTATGAGGATCTACCCCATTGAGTATATGAATCTCAGCTGAAAATGTCATGTTAATGGCACTGGTCAAAGGCAAAGTTGTAACACTTCAACAGCATCCAAGATCAGTGGTGGCTGGTGCTCAATTTTTTTTTGGGGGGGGCGCAAACGGAAAAAAAAAAACAATTGCAGCCACTGTGCCCATCAAATGCAGCCACTGTGCCATCAATTGTCACCAATGTGCCATGCCATCAAAAGCAGCCACTGTCCAATGCCATCAAACGCAGCCACTGCGCCATCAATTGTCACCACTGTGCCATGCCATCAAACGCAGCCACTGTGCCCATCAATTGTCGCCACTGTGCCCATTGTCGCCACTGTGCCCATTGTCGCCACTGTGCCCATTGTCGCCACTGTGCCCATTGTCGCCACTGTGCCCATTGATGCCACTGTGCCCATTGTCGCCACTGCCCATTGTCGCAGCTGTGCCCTGTAAAATGCCCCCCCCCCCGCCCGGCACTTACCTTTCTGGGGGTCAGCCATCCTCCTTCCACATCCCTCGATGTCTTCTCCCGCCCTCGATGACGTTTCAGCCAATCAGGTTACCGGTAACCAGAACTGGTGAACCTAATTTGGCTGAGATGCCTGTCAGTCTTATCCAAGGAACGCACGGGGGGTGCGTTCCTTGGATAAGCATTCGGAAGCCGACTACAGCCTGAGGGCTGTACTCGGAAAGCCTATCAGAGCCGCTGGCTCTGAAAGGAACTTCCACACAGCCAACCAGCTGCCGTTATTTAGGTGGCCGGCGCTCGCCATCCGGGCATCTAAATAGTCGGCGGCAGCGGCGAAAATACATAGATTCATGCAATGCATGAATCTATGTATTTCAGTGGCGGTGCAAGAGCCAGAGGGGGCGGCGCTCCGGCGCCCTCTATGGACGAACCGCCACTGTCCAAGATTTAAAGTTTTAAATAAAAGTTGCTTATTCTTGATATTCTGATATAAAAAAGGTGAAAAGTTGGTTATTTCCACATTCATGAGAAATGAACTGATAAAACATGCCAAGGGCACATGGGAGTTGAGAAATTAAAGCGGTAGTTCACCCCCCCCGACACATTTCACCATCGAGACAGGCATTGTAGCGCGAGCTACAGTATGCCTGTCCCGATTTTTTTAACCCCGTACTCACCTTGTAGTCGTCCATCGTAGATTCCGGCTCCCGCGGGGAATGGGCGTGCCTATGGAGAGGGAGGATGATTGACGGCCGGCCCTGGCACGTCACTCTCCCCGAAGACAGCCGGAGTAGGTCTCGGCTCTTCACGGCGCCTGCGCACAGGCTATGCGCACGCGTCGTGAAGACCGAGCCAATTTCGGCTATTTCCGGAGAAGCGTGACGCGCCAGAGCCGGCCGTCAATCATCCTCCGTCTCCATAGGCACGCCCATTCCCCGGAATCTTCGATGGACGACTACAAGGTGAGTACGGCGGTAAAAAATTTGTGACAGGCATACTGTAGCTCGCGCTACAATGCCTGATTTTAAGGTAAAATAAAAAAAAAAAATTTTTTCCCGTCGATAGGGTGAACCCCCGCTTTAAAAACAGAGCCCAGGATTCACTGCCCTGGAATAAATGCTGAAACTGATTCTACATGAAATACCCTCATGACCAATAGCAAAAGGTTACCTTATATCTTTCTGTGCTAGGAAATTAACTGCTTGTTGAAGAGAATTTTTTTCAAAATAGAAGTTTAAATAAAACACACCTTGACATCCACTGTAATTGAGAAACTAAAAGCAATTATTTTCTAGACCTTGAATTTCAGAAGACTTTGTACCAAACAATGGCCCTCAGCTGCTGTAATTGAATGTGAAAGGTTTACTCAAGCCTATGATGTTCAGCATTCAACTTCCAGTACTAATGTTCCATACTGAAAAGACCAACTGGGTTAAGAGTTAAAATTGTTAAATATGACCTAGCTGATGAACACAGCAAGCCAATTCAGAGGGTACAGTACACCAGACCCACAAGCTATCTTGCTCTGTTAGATGTTGGATATGGGGTAATGCAAGTAGCATGCCTTCAGTATCCTGTCTTCTTCTAATGCCAAGTAGAGAAGCTTTACAGTACAACATTACAGCTTTCGCTGTAATTTTCCCTGAAGCAATAGTCAAAAATATCTGATCATGAGTCATGTCCAAGATAGAAGACTTATTTGACTTGATAAAAAGCATATCCTATATCCCATATACTGGGCAGCCTGGCACTATTTATACAAAAAATAAACTGCCGTCACTACCCGGAAGTGCAGAATCACATTATATATATATATATATATATATATATATATATATATATATATATATATATATATATATATATATATATATATATATATATATATTATTGTGATTCTGCACAGTGCAGATGCCCTGTAGCAGTAAATGTGCCATGGGGTGGGGTCAGCAAATGGTTAAAAAAAAAACATGTCACCTGGTGTACTGTAGATCCATCATCAATCACAGTGAAGGCCTGAACAACCCGGGAAAAAAAAGGTCCACAGCCGACGAAGGCTCCTGCCAAGTGACAGCTCTGCCACCTCCTGCTGCTAAATAAAGTAAAGGGCGGGGCCACCGGGTGGCACCTCGTCCCATGTGACATCATCGACCCAGAATTTCCCTGGGAGCCTTCGTTGGGAGCGGAGCTTTTTTTTCTTCTTCTTATTTGGGTCAGTGGCCAGTGTTCATTGTGATTGACATGGGGACTATTTTTTGTGCGTTTTTATTCACTTTACCATATTTATGGTAAATGAGTAGGTGTACAATGTACCCCATACTCATTCACATGAAGGGCAGGATCTGGGGGCCCCCTTGTTAAAGAAGGCTTCCACATTCCCATAAGTCACCTGGCCAGAGTTGTGGGGAAGAGGCCCTTGTCCTCTTCAACACGGGGCAAGGTGCTTTGGGGGGGCAGAGCTCCTGCCCCAAAGCATCCCTTCATGTTGAGGGTATGTGGCGTAGTATGGTTCAGGAGGGGGAAGGTTCCTCGCACCCCTCCTTTTCTGGCCTGCCAGGTTGCATCCTCCGATAAGGGTCTAGTATAAATTTTGGGGGGGACGCCACGCCACTTTCTGTGCAGCTTGCCATGCATTTGGAAATGCATAGGTATGAATGGAGCCTCATTATTCTTGTGTAAATGCACCAATTTCACTTTTAGACCCCATTCACACCTAATGTAGTGGAAGCATATGTTTTTTCGCTTGTTTTTCCCATGACATGCATAGGGCTGCAATCGGCTGCTCTACACATGGAAACATGGGACATTTTGGTGTGTTGCGGGTTTCACTATTTTACTGAGTGTCTTGCTGCATTTGTCACTCGTTTTTACGTGGCAAAATGTTTGCTTGCTTCTGTTTTTTGTGTGCTGTTAACAATTATTGGCACCAAAAGAGTAACCAGTCAATTTTAAGTGTGAAAAGGTGGTCATACAATCTAATTGTATAATTTCTTTACAATCTTAGATTTACAAAAATGATATCATAGGAGGACACACCATCCATTCAATCACTTTGTATCCATTTATACAATCAAGCAAGCCCTTGCACTATATAGTTGATGGTAGATCTAAAAGAGAATGTACAATCAGATTGTAAAGTGTATGGTGAGCTTTACAGAACCCAGGACATACTTCTCCTGTTTTCAAAACTACAGCTCTATCCATATAGGTTGTCATCTCATTGCTCAGCTCCTGCACACTCTACCAAATTAACAATCTATGCAAGATGAAATTGACCCCTTTGTGCCGATGCCTCCTGGCCTTTTAAGAGGTTTCAGAGCCTGGAAGGTTGGGCAGAGTTTCTGATCAGGTTATCGGCTGATCTGATTGGCTGTCATGGGATAACATGATCAGAAGGGTCCAGATCCAAGAAGCGATCGGGAGCTTTCTGTTAGCCGCCGGTAACTGTGTCGAGCACACAGGGCACGTGCTCTCGGTGCAGCTGTGTTGGCTAATTGGTACGCATATATGTGGCTGCTTGGCACCAAGGCCCATCCACCAAGAGGCCGCATATTTGTGTACTGTCTGTGCCTAGGGGTTAAGGTAGAAAAAAAAATGTCTGTGTATTATTGAGAACTGATTGATCGCATAGGAAAACCACTCCCATGAGGAGATTGGTGGGAGTAATCTTCTCGAAGGGAAAGGCAGCTGCAGGGTGTGTGCTAATCAGGTCAGCTGGAAAACTTCTTCCAGTGTAACCAGGGGTCAAGTCCTGGGGAAAAAAGTGTGGGAACTCCCACCCAAGATCCACTCCCCCACCAAAAATACGCTCATATGCATAATTTACTAAACCGCATGTTTTTTTTTTTTTTTTTTATCTTCTGTACCATAGCAAGTTCTTTTTAAATCCTGCGATAACTCGCGGCAGACCTCCGCAATGTCTCCTGGGAACAATGTCAAAAGCTCCCAGGAGACATTGCGGCATCGAGGAAGTGACTGAAAACCTGCCCACTACCCGATGAATCCATATACAGGAAGCGGCCAGTAACATAAAGGTTTACTAAGGTTCGCCCTTCCCCTGACAGTGACTCGAGCTGGGCATCGCCGCTTAGTGAATGATTGCCTCGGGCGGCTCGGCTGCTCTCGTCCTGCAAAGGGAACTGAGTTCCTGCTGTGAAAACGCGTTCCCATGTGTTCCCGCAGGACTTGAGCCCTGAGTATAACAGTTTTCACATCCCAAGGTCTATCCAGGAAGTAATCGAGACTTTTTGTATACAACAAGCTGGACACTGAGGTAAGGGTTGTGTAGGATAAACAGAAAGATTTTTCATTTCTGCAAAAGAAGTATATTAATGGCATATTGGTACATGGGCTAGCTGCAATTTAGAAAAAAAAGGTGAACTTGGCCTTTTAAAAATAAATGTAAAATATATGCTACTGTGCAAAAGTTTTAGGCGGGTGTGAAAAAAAGCTGTAAAGAATGCTTTTAGAAAAGAAGTGGTAATAGCTTATTTTGTCAATTAACAAACTGGAAAGTAAATGAACAAAAGAGAAATCAAATCTATATTTTCTGTGACCACCCTTCGCCATAAAAACAGCATTAATTCTTGTAAGCACTCCTGCATACAGTTTTTTAAAGGAACTCGGTAGATAGGCTGTTCCAAACATCTTGAAGAACTAACCCCAGATCTTCTATGGATATTACTCAAATCCTTCTGTCTATTCATGTAGTCTATGACAGACTTGATAATGTTGAGATCCAGGCTCTATGGTAAGGTGACCAGATTTTTTTAATTAAATCCAGGGACATATTTTTTTTTTTACTAGTGGTGGCAATCAGCGACTCTCTGCCCATCGCCACAGCCGCCCGCCTCACAGCCTGTCAAGTGTTGCTCTCCAGGCCCCGGCTACTACTGGGTGGGGTGCAGAGGAAGATCACTCTGCTAGGGAAGGCAAGGAGATAAGCAGGCAGACTGCTGGCCGGGACTTGAGCCAAGGCAGAAGAACATGCAAGTGGATCTGAATAGGCATGCACCCGAAACTGAAGAAATATTCCCTCTGCTCCGACCAGCACACGATCATCAGAAAGGGGCACAGGTAATAGAAAATAATACCCCCCCCCCCAAGCTAGTAGAAGCCGCAGAGCGTGGAGGGTGTTAATTCAGATATTTTTTTTTTTTAATTCTGCACTGACTGTCTTTGAAATTGCCCCAGCCCCTGTTCAAATCCAATCCGGGGACAAAACAAGGGACAGACTTGGTCCAGGGACAGGGTCCTCAATCCGGGGACTGTCCCCTGAAACCGGGGATGTCTGGTCACCCTACTCTATGGGGGCCAAGCCATCACTTCCAGGACGCTGAAGATAGTTCTTAATGACATTGTCTGTATGTTTGCGGTTGTTAAATAAATTTAAGGCCAGCCATGAGCTTCTCTGATGGTATGGCATGATGAATATGTTTGTTTCTTCCTGTATTTCTCGGCATTGAGGACACCATTGATCCTGAAAAAATCTCAAATTCCATGTGTAGAAATTCAGCCCCAAACTTGCAAGGAACCTCCACCATGTTTCACTGTTGCCTGCAGACACTCATCATTATACCACTCTCCAGCCCTTTGGCAAACAAACTGACTTCTGCTACACCCACGTTTTTTAGATTTTGACTCATTAGTCCAGAGTACCTGCTGCCATTTTTCAGCATCCCGGTACCTGTTTTTGTGCACTTGAGTTGCTTAGCCTTGTTTCTGATTGGAGGAAAGGCACACACCCTCTCTCATCATAGGCAGAGACTCTCAATAGTGTTTTGTAATAGGACCTGCTCTCTGCTAATCTATTTTGAAAAACCTCCGGACAAAAGATTCAGGCTCCTTTTGTCTAAAAGTCTGAGAATTTGTCAGATATGTGCCCAGTTCAAATTTCATGAATCGGGTTTACATCTACTTTTTTACTTGGCTGACCACTGCATCCAGGGTTCTCAGCATTGCCCGTTTCTTTGTGCTTCTTGAAAAGAGCTTGAACAACTTGAAACTCCAGTCTGCTTTGAAATCTATTCCTGGGAGAGACCTTGCTGATGCAGCATAACTACCTTGTATATTGTTGCTGTGCTCAGTCTTGCCATGACCTGTGACATGAAACTTTCTTCCACAATCTCACCTTAGGAGCAGAGTTTGGCTGTTCCTTACCCATTTTTAAGCCTCCTACACAGTTGTATCTGATTCAGGTAATGATTGTGTTTCAACCTATATATAAAATTAATGAACATTATTACTTAGTGTAATTAGCTAATCATACACCTGATTTTAATCCTACAAAATCCATGACAGTGTGTAAGAATTGATGCTGGTTTGAAGTTTAGTCACAGCAAATATTGATTTGATTCAGATTTTTCTTCTGTTGGCTCACATTGCATTTTAAAATATATCAAAATAGTGCATTAATGTGCAAGATTATAACCTTGACCCATTCACTTTTTTTTTTTCGATTTACAAACATTTTTATTGGGTGCAAAAATATATGGTACAATACAATATATCATGAGACAAGAGAAATAAAAAATACAACCATGATACCAAGGTATCATGGTTGTAGTTTGACATAATAAAACCATGAATAAACAGAATTTTTCTTCTACATACAGCCGGGGTTAAACATGTAATCAGGAGTCACTTTTTGATGCACTATTTTGCACATTTATCTGGATTTAGTTAAATAATTTGCCTATGAATTTCTTAAAGGATTATAACAACAAATTTTGAAACATGTGAAATGTTTGTTATATGTTTTTGTGCCTATTTGCACATTTGATGGATATTATTAGATATAGTTGATATTTATTTTTAAAGGGATATTGCAACATGCATTGGTATGTTTATTTATTAGATATAGGTAACTTTGGCGCTACTATGTGCAATATAATGTAAAGATGTGTGAAAGTGTAACCTAAAGAAGAAAAAGGTGTTGCTCAACGCTAAATGTGTTCCCACATGAATAAGCAAAATAACAAAATATTGTGAAGTGCTACCTCTCTCTGCTTCCCAATCGTATGCAATGACATCACAGGCTGCTGCTGGGGACACAGGGCTGAGGATCTGCAGATATTTCAGTGAACCAGGGGCATTTCACCTCAACCACATAAGCAAATTACCTGTGTGCACCAGGAATGGTGCATCTGTAAATGTGAGTTTTTTTATTGTATTTTTTTTATTTATCAAAGATAGTGTTTTATACAGTAAACACTATGTCAGTTCTTTCTTATCCTTACGATACCTGTATATGAGGAATACCATTTAATGGATCAGGAGCCCTTATACAGACAGAGGAACAACAGATTGCTGGATTGATACCCCTTAAGGGGAAAGCAATACTGGACCTGTTTGTGGGTTTCCCTGGGAGGTGAGCACATAGTGTGACCAGTGGAGGGCACTTTGGTGTGCACAGCAGTTTTTTTTTTATCACTTTGACTGTCACTATAGGATATCTAGACACTTATATGACACTTACAATGCATATATTAGAGCACTCATTGAATGAAATTGATGAATCGCCATATCAAGCCTACTACTTGTATCAACTGTTACTAATTTATAGGGATGGTCCGAACACCCTCTGGTTTGGTTTGCACCAGAACATGTGAACAGGCAAAAAGTTCTAGTGAACATGCGAACCCTATTAAAGTCTATGGGACACGGACATGAAAAATCAAAAGGGCTCATTTTAAAGGCTTATAAACAAGTTATTGCCATAAAAAGAGGACATGTATTAATGCAAAAAAAAGTTTTTAAAACAACTGTTTTGTAGGAGCAGTGATTTTAATGATGCTTAAAGTGAAACAATAAAAATGAAAGATTCCTTTAAATATCGTGCCTGGGGGTCCCCTTAGTCTGCCTGTAAAGTGGCACATCTGTGCGATGGCACTGTGCAACAGTGCCACAGCAAAATTACATTTCTAAAGGAAATAATGTCATTTAAACTTGCTCGCAGCTGTAATGTATTGCCAGATCCCGGTAATATAGATAAAAAAATAAAGGAAAAAAATGACGTGCGACCTGCCCCCCAGTCCATACCAGGCCCTCTGATGTGCCCTTATAGCTTCAATGTTTTAGTTCATGAAAGTGTGCAAGCAACAATTCATATATGTAACCCACCGAACATTGAAAATGTAGAAATTCTGTCCATTCCACACTGCTGCTGGGGATTTTTCCCACTTAAAGGATCACTAAAGGAATTTTTTTTTTTAGCTAAATAGCTTCCTTTACCTTACTGCAGTCCTGGTTTCATGTCCTCATTGTTCGTTTTTGTTTTGAAGTGGCTGTAATTCTGCTGTGATCTCCACACTTCCTGCTTGTCTGGCTCCTTATGAAAAAACTCATGGGAGCTTCTCACTGTGGTCTAAGCTGTGTGTCTAAAACTCCTCAGAACCAATCAGATTCATTTTAAAAACAAAACACTGCCCTGGATTTGTTTGTTTTTGTTCTGTGGGTCTCTTTACTTCACATAAACATGAAACCAGTTTAAAACCGAAAGTGAAACTAGAGGCACGTTAATCGTTATATGATAGAATTTAATCTATTTTTAATCATTTTTAAAAGGAATCGGTTAACAGTCATTTCAGCAAAAACATTCTTTTCCTTTAGTGACCCTTTAATACTGGTGATGGGTGATTCCACCCACTGCTGTGCAATTCTTCCCATTATACACCACAGCACACCACAACTGGGGCATTGCGCCAGATGTATTGTTTGGCTTTGAGGCCAAATAATAACATTTTAGTCTCATCTGACCATAACACTTTTTTTCCATGTGGTCTCCAAGTCTTCAAGGCGTGTTTAAGGTGGTCAAATGAGACTAAAATTGGATTATTTGGCGAAAATCCAATACAGCTCACCATCCAAATAACACCATTCCTACAGTAAAAAGCATGGAGGTGGTAATATCCTGTTATGGAGGTGTTTCTCTGCAGTATGGACTGAAGTACTTGTCAGGATAGAAGTAAAATGGATGGGGCAAAATATCAAATTCTTAAGAAAAATCTGATGCCCTCTGCTAGAAAGATGTCAATGGGAAGAAGATTTACCCGATGACCCAAAGCACACAGAAAAATGACCACTCAGTAGTTAAAGGAGAAAAAAGTGAATGCCCTTGCATTTCTTAGTCAGAGCCCAGACTTGAATCCCATTGAAAATCGGTGGAATGACTTGAAGACTGCAGTCCACAAACGGTCGCCATCAAATTTAACTGAACTTGAGCAGTTCTGCAAAGAGTCTATAGGCAAAGTCTAGATGTGCAAAGTTAGTAGGGACATATCTCAACTGAGTAAATGCTGTAATTAAAGCAAAATGTGGTCCAACAAAATGCTGACATAAAGAGGATGATCCTTTTTCCAACTCGGTGATTCTGCTTTAGATTTTTTTTTCTGACATGTAGGTGTTATATCTTTCACTTGGATGTTATAAGTCGCACTGAGTAAATACTGTACAGCTGGATAAAACAAAAAAATTCAGGCTGTAAAGCAACAAAATGTGATTCCTTTTATATACCCACTGTATATAGTTTATTTGTTTTTTTACTGTTTTCTTTAATACAAAATTACATTTTTAGAGGAAATAAAATCTGTTCTTGGATTCTTGCCATTTTTTTGCCAATAGTTCATTTCATTTTAATATTATCCAGATTTTGAAATTTTACCATGTTGAAGGGCAAAAAGCCTTTCATTATTTAATTAATTTCCTGAACTTTATATTTTAGCATATAGACAAATCTCATTTACTGTATAAATCCTTACCCAGCTTTATTATTCACAGCTTGTGTTAATATTTTCATATTTTTCCTATCCTTTTAGCAGTTTAATTTAAAATCCATGTTAAAGATAATTAGCACTGATATAGATATATATTTTCTACTTTTTTTTGTGGCAAATCCATTCATATTAACATAATCATTATCGTTATACAGTACCTTTTTATTATAAAATGGAAGAGAGTTTTCCAGATGCTTTTATAATGCTCCTTAATTTTGTTTCCAATCCCCCAGTATAATTATATGGTTTTGTTGCCATGGCGACAGAGTTGAGTCTCCCACAATGTTACCATTTTGCACTGAGGTTTAACACGAGTTTCTCACAGCGCCAGCATTAGAGTAGCGGGGCATTACCAGGAAAATAATTAATTATTCAATGGTGCGTCTTGAAATGACTCTTACATTCTCTTGGTTTAAATGCATGTTATATGTTAGTAGTAAACATAATTTTAGGTTTTAAAAATCTGCCTTTACATTACGGGATCAAAAGTGACAGTCCAACACAACACACTTACAGCTCATACTCTGAAACTACTGGATATTCCTCTGTGCATCTTGTGTGACAGTGACCAAAAAAAAAAAAATTTCAAAGAACGACTATCTTATAGACACTTCCATATATTCCTCTGAGGTTTGGGTTAATTAAAAAAAAGTCTATACTTTACCTATGCAGATACATAGAGAAAGCTTTAGAAAAGCTCCAGATGTCAAGCTTACACAAGACTTTGGATCCTCTCTCTGTTTCCATTAGGGATGGTCCAGATGTTTGTGTTGAATGTGAGTTTGACTCGAACATCGGGTGTTCATTTGCTCTCAAACAAACCAAACATATGGGACATTTGCAGCACATTCGAGCCACGGATCGCCCAATAATGCACTTGCGAGATCTCAGTGCATTGACGGCTGTTGATTGACCAAAGCATGCACGTGGCCTGTCTAGGCTGCATGCTTGTATAAGGGTCTGGTATGGATATTTTAACCACTTCGTTACCGGGCCTATTTTGGCACTTCTCTCCTTCATGTAAAAATCACAATTTTTTTGCTAGAAAATTAATCAGAACCCCCAAACATTATATATATTTTTTTTAGCAGACACCCTAGGGAATAAAATGGCGGTCATTGCAACTTTTTTTTCTCGCACGGTATTTGCGCAATAATTTTTCAAACGCCTTTTTTTAGGGAAAAAATCTGTTTCATGAATTAAAAAATAACAAAACAGTAACGTTAGCCCATTTTTTTTGTATAATGTGAAAGACGATGTTACGCCGAGTAAATAGATACCTAACATGTCACGCTTTAAAATTGCGCACACTCATGGAATGGCGCCAAACTTCGGTACTTAAAAATCTCCATAGGCGACGCTTTAATTTTTTTTTACAGGTTACTATTTTTGAGTTAGAGGAGGTCTAGTGCTAGAATTGTTGCACGGGCTCTAACGCACGCGATGATACCTCACATGTGGGGTTTTAACGGTGTTTACATATGTGGGCGGGACTTGCATGCACGTTCGCTTCTGCACGCGAGCGACCGGGGCGTTTTAAATTTTTTTTTTATTATTATTATTTTTTTTTTACTTCATTTTTTTATTTTTACACTTTTTTTTACTTTTTTTTTTTTTTGATCACTTTTATTCCTATTACAAGGAATGTACACATCCCTTGTAATAGTAATCACTGTGACAGGTCCTCTTTATGGAGAGATGTGGGGTCAATAAGACCCCACATCTCTCCAACAGGCTTACAAGCATGAAATCGGTGAAAAAAAAATCACCGATTACATGCCGACAGCCGCGATTGCGTCTTTGTTTACTTCCGGGTACTGGGCGTGACATCATAACGTCGCCCCCGGTCCTCCAACGATCATAGAGATGACTGTGACCGTCTGGTCACCAGTCATCTTTATGGTACACCAACGAGCGCTGGCCGATTCGCTCTCCGGGCCCCCGATGGCACGGGAGAGCCCGGAGAAGCACCGGATGGCGGCGGGAGGGGGGGGACGTCCCCTCCCGCTGCCTAAAAGAACGATCGAGCGGCGGAACCGTCGCTTTGATCATTCTTCTGGTGCACAGAATCGCCGGCTGAAGACGGCGATATCTGAATGATGCCTGTAGCTGCAGGCATCATTCAGATATCACCGCACAAAGTCGAGGACGTCATTTGACGTCCTACGGGTCTCAAGTGGTTAAAAATGTTGGCGTGGAGTTCCCCTTAAAATCCACACCAGACCCGAAGGGCCTGGTATTGACTAGGGGGAGGAACCACACTGATTTTTTTTTCTTGATTTTTGAATAAAGCAATTTTAAATAAATGTTTTTCCTTTAGAAATTTCACTTTGCTGCGGCACTGTAAAACACATCACACAGATGTGCCACTTCAAAAAAGCCTTTAAAATTAGCACCTTTTGATTTTTCAGGGGGTGTTCCGCCCATCCCTAATCTCCATGTGATAGCAATAGGTGCTTGCGTGCCAAATTGCCAATCACCATTGATTTCTTGGGGGAAGAAGGGAAGTAAGTCGCAAGGTCCTCCCCATATTTCAAATATTGAGCATTTCTTTTCTCTTCTGATGGGAGAATGAAACAGAGGGGAAGCACAATAAAGGTATTTTCTACAGGTCTTGGATGATTCAACATTTCTTGACCTCAGAGAATGGCTTACTGCATTTTCTGATCTTAAATGTAAGCTATCAACATTTATCACTTTTTCACTATATAGTTACAAGAGACTGTGCTACTAGATGGACTACCACTTAAGTGCATGTCAGCTGAATCTAAAAATATGATTGGTCATGCCTTTTTAAAGGTGTTTAAAGGTCTTTTTTTAAGCTAGCATGGTGAGGTTTGTTGCCTTAACTGTTGATATTTACATTTTCTGTGCTGTCAGTGGTACTTCCTATAGTAGGGAACACTCACCCATTGCCATTTAGAATAGAAGGGCAAATGTTTTCACCTTCCTCTGGCACACACAGTGGGGCTGATTTACCAAGCCTTTACTCCATGACTCATGGACTCATGGAGTAAAAGCAGGAGTAGCAGCCGTTTTGACATTTACTATTGAAATACGCTGCTAGTGCAGTGTATTTCAATAGTTACTAAAGTGCTCAGTGCGCCCAGGAGAGGGCGCATGGTGCGCCTGATAGACCTGGCACACGGCACATTGAAATGTAAATATCGGGAATTCGGGCGGGAGATTATTAGGGGGGAGGTGGGGTGATGCAGGGGAAGTGAAGTGACATGTGTTTGAATGTGTTTGGCGGGCCGAATTGAAAGTGAAAGTGTTTTTTGGAAACCGATCCCCGTACGCTTGCACAGTGCGCCTGAACCTCGGGAGGTTCATTTTCATACTGGGCATGCGTACAGGGAAATTTCAGGGATTCCCGTGCGCCTTGTCAGTACGCCGCGAAAATCTTGGTAAATACCAAGCGGCGTACCCGTGATTGCGCTGCGTGACGCGGCGCACGGGAATCTCCGATCAGTTTTCATCCTGCGCTGACCATGAAGGGGAACTCCGCGCCAAATTTCAAACTTGAAATCGGCGCGGGTCCCCCTCTAGGGGTACATTAGGCTCTTAGGCTTGGTCTAGAATGTGAGGGGTTAAACCCGCGCTGAAAATCGGTGCGGGGTTCCCCCCCAGATCCAAACCAAGCCCTCATCCCAGGCACGCAGTCTGGCACGGACAGGAATGGGGGTGGGGACGAGCGAGCGCCCCCCCTCCTGAGCCGTACCAGACCGCATGCCCTCAACATGGGGGAGTGTGTGCTGTGGGGGAGGGGGGCCAAAAACAACAAAACATTAGTTCTTGTCCATTGTTGGTCATGTTTTAGCTGCCTTTTTGTACCCTGTTTGGAAATAATGAAAACGATTATTTCTGATGGTATTTAAAAACCGTAGTAGAATAGAGGGTTATGGATTATAACTCATTCCAGATATGCACATCTACATCTTAAAGAGCTAGTAAAGGTTCCCGTTTTCTTCGTCTTCTGGGGTCCCTCAGTGGCCGTCTCTGCTACTCCCCGCAAGAGCTAACCCCCATTCTGGGAAGCACTCTCCCAAGGGGATTAGCTTGTGGGCGCACTCCCGTGATACAGTTGGCAACCATACTGTATCACTCGGCCCCGCCCCCGGCATGCCTCGTCATTGATTTGATTGACAGCAGCGGGAGCCAATGGCTGCGCTGCTATCAATCATCCAATAATTGAGCGGAGAAGAGCTGAGAAACCCTGCCGAGAAGCCAGCGCGTTCACGACGCAGGATTTTTGACGACTCAGATAAGTAAACGGAGGGACGACTCGGATAAGTAAACGGAGGGAATTTAATGCATAGGATGCAAAAGGCAAAATGCATTTTCCATGTCATGCTGAGCTGTATCCCCTGATCTGTATCATGCTGAGCTGTATCCCCTGATCTGTATCATGCTGAGCTGTATCCCCTGATCTGTGTCATGCTGAGCTGTATCCCCCTGACCTGTGTCATGCTGAGCTGTATTACCTGACCTGTGTCATGCTGAGCTGTATCCCCTGATTTGTGTGAGGCTGAGCTGTATCCCCTGATTTGTGTGAGGCTGAGCTGTATCCCCTGATTTGTGTGAGGCTGAGCTCTATACCCTGATTTGTGAGGCTGAGCTCTATACCCTGATTTGTGAGGCTGAGCTCTATACCCTGATTTGTGAGGCTGCACTATATATTCTGTCCTGTGATGCTGGGGCTGTATACTCCTGACACTATGGGTGGAAGCAAGTGGAATACAGGGGACAGAGTGGGTGAATTATATAAGGGGTGTGGCTTATGGGAAGTGGGAGAGGTCAAAAAGAAAGGGTGCCCCCCATTCTAAAACTTCACCAGCTGCCACTGCCGCGTGCCACTTAGTTCGAACCTCTAGCGGGGCAGTCTTTAAAGTGGCATTCAACAGCTGGGAGTAGATGTCTGAGATCAGTCCCTTGGGGCCTTGTGATTACAGGATCCCAGTCTAAGGTATTTAGTAAGATGCATGGTGAGTTTTTTGATCTTGTAAATTTTTTGGTCACAATTTTTTGGAAATTTACAGATTTTTTTTTTTTTTTTTTTTCACAAAGTGAAAGTTATTTCTCACAAACAGCATAGACATACTTATATTGACATCCCAAAACACATTCTGCTATGACTTCTGAGTATGGGAATACCACATGTGAGACTTGTTCACAGCCTAGATACATAGGCCCGGATTCACGTAGAATGGCGTATCTTTGTGCGGGCATAACGTATCCTATTGACGTTACGCCTCCGCAACTTTTACAGGCTAATGCCGTATTCTCAAACGAAAGTTGCGGCGGAGTAGCCTAATTCAAATGTGGTAGATGTGGGCGTGTGTTATGTAAATTGTATGTGACCCCACGTAAATTGCGCTTTTTACGAACGGCGCATGCGCCGTCCGTGAAAGTATCCCAGTGCGCATGCTCCAAATTAACCCGCAAGAAGCCAATGCTTTCGACGTGAACGTAAATGACGCCCAGCCCTATTCGCGAACGACTTACGCAAACAACGTACAATTTTCAAAATTCGGCGCGGGAACGACGTCCATACTTAACATTGGTATGCCGCATGTATGCCTCATATAGCAGGGGTAACTTTACGCCGGGAAAAGCCTAACGTAAATGGCGTATCTGTACTGCGTCGGCCGGGCGTACGTTCGTGAATTCGCGTATCTAGCTGATTTACATATTTCTAGGCGTAAATCAGCGTACACGCCCCTAGCGGCCAGCGTAAATACTGTATGCAGTTAAGATACGACGGCGTAAGAGACTTACGCCGGTCGGATCTAATACAAATCTATGCGTAACTGATTCTAAGAATCAGGCGCATAGATACGACGGCTCGGACTCAGTTACGACGGCGTATCTGGAGATACGCCGGCGTAACTCGTACAAAAATCCGGGCCATAGAGGGGAACAAAATCCAAGCATAATTACGCATCTAATATCCTGACTTTCTAACACATTTTTGGAGGCACTGGAGCACCAGAACAATAGAAACACCTACAAAATGTCCCTATTTTGGAAACCAAACACTAAAAGGCATTTTCTGAAATCCATTGTGAGTCTTCTGAAAATGTTATTTCTCTTTCGTCAATGGACTCTTGACTGTAGGGTTATGTTCCGTCTACTAGGAGAGGACTAGGCAGACATGTTAATGGCTAAAGCATGTAATCTTTAGCACAGCTGAATTAGCCCAGCGAAGGGGGCGGACACTCTGGTCATAACCCCTCACACTGCACTAAGCAGCTGAGTTTTTTCTACCTAGTAGAGAAGGCCCTGGCTCCCTTCGGGCCCGTGGTCCTACAGAAATTTTTATTTTAAGCCTTTTTTTTTTATTTTACTTTATTTTTGATCCTGAGATCTTCTATCAACTGCTGGCTGGGCGACAGGCTGGTTAATATAGATCCTTGTAGTCCCCTCAGTCCGGCCATCGAGCGTGAGCAGGCCTTAGCTATGCGCTGGGTCGGCCACGACATACCCCATTGCTCCAGGGGTGGCCGGTGAGCGTTTTTTGCTCCAGGGCTCACATATGACCAGGCTGCTTGCTGTCTGCGTCACAGTGAGCCGTGGCCAGCAGCTACTCCGTACTGCTCGGGTGTAGGTCTGTCAGGAAAGCGCCAGTAGTCCTCACAGGGATGGGTAACTACCTTTCCTCCTGTCTTGGCAGGATGGAACAGCTGGGCCTTCCTGAGGGGGGTCGATCTGGGGGTTTCTGGTCCTCCTTTCTTCCGTTCCTGAGCCTCCCCTCCTTCCCTTGCATGGGCCTGCTGTGACTGACCTGGAAGTTGTTTCATCCTGTCTAGGGGCTGCTGAGTGTCCTAGGTCCACTATCTCTGTGGGGGTCTGTCATGGGGGTTCCTCCGCGCTGGGGCCACTACGTTTTCTGGCCTTTTCGTCTGCCTCAGGTTTCCTCTGTGCTGTTTTTTTTCATAATTCTGAGCCATGTTCTTGTGGTCGCGCTGCTGCTATTAGAAAGTGGCTGGCGGACATTTTCTTGTAGCCGCGGTGTGACAGGCAGCTAATGCGGGCGGCCATTTTCCAGGAGCTTGCGCTCTTTTTGTCTGAGGCGGCCGGCGGCCATTTTGGAGTCACTTTGTTCTACAGACCTCGGCCTCTAGTGCTACATTGTCTTTAAAAACGGTCGCAAACAGCGCAGTTTACCTCAGACTCTCACTGTGTACTACTGGAGGGTCGACCCCGGTGCTGTGCAGCTCTCTTGGTCAGGAGGGTGGGCCTCTCTTATTTGTGTACCTTGACTATAGTCCCTAGGGCGGTCAGGTGAGCGGGTCAGCATGGCGTCAGACATTCCAGTGGTAACAACCGGTGCCCCTGCGGTCTCTGTGGACACTTGGTCGGCAGTCCTGGAATCTTTTGTTGCCAGGGTAGAAGCGGTGTGTGGGTGCAAGTTGGGTAAAAAACGCCCCTCCCCCACCATCTCCTGGGGATAGCTCTGACTTGGGCCCAGCGGTGTCTAAGTTGAACAAGGCAACCATGATTCCGGTTAACTGAACCCCTGCATTTAAGGACCCTGCTGACAAGAGGTCCGAAGCAGTGGGTCGGTCCCTGTTCTCTATGCTGGGTTCAGCTTTGCGGCCTATTTTGGCTACGGCACTGGTGTCTTAGACACTTACTGAATGGGCAAGACTATTGTGCCAGGAGCTGATAGAGCATCATGCTCCTCCAGGCTGCATGGAACTGGGTGAGCAGTTGGTGCATGGACTCGCGTATGTCTGCGATGCTGCACTGGATGCAGCTCCCTATGATCTTAAGAGCCTCAGTAACTGCGGTGGTTCTGCAGCACCTGATTTGGCTTAAAGACTGGTCTGCAGACCAGGCCTCCAAGAAAGCTCTGGCGGATTTGCCTTTCCGGGGCGGGAGACTTTTTGGTTCCTCCATGATGACATTGGGGGTAAGAGCACGCTCCTTCCCCTAATCTAGAAAAGGGAAGGAGCCACGCTGCAGATAAGGGCCATCTTTTTCTGTGCAAAAGCGGTATTTTTGTCAGTCGGGTCCCACAGGAAGGCGCCCTCAGACCGACAAAGGGCCTGCTGGGGGTTCGCAAGCCAAACAAGCCTGCGGACAAATCTGCGACTGCATGAAGGTTTGCCCCTACCCAACTCTCGGGTGAGGGGAAGTCTGCACGAGTTTGCGGCTCGATGGACCTCCCTGATTTCTGACCAGTGGGTCTGCGAAGTGGTTTCATCAGTGTACAAGATAGTTTCTCTCTCATCCACAAAACGGGTTCTTTCCCTCAAACCTTCCCATTCTGGCTCGTCGGGATGCCATATTTGGGGCAGTGCAGGACTTGTTAAGCTGCGGGGTAATCCTACCCATGCCACTGAGGGAAAGGTTTCAGGGTTTCTACTCAAACGTGTTTTTGGTCCCAAAGAAAAACTGATCCTGGAGCTCAAGGCTCTCAATGCCTTTCTAAAGGTTTGGAAGTTCAGGATGGAATCAGTTCGCTCTGTGGTCGTTGCACTCCATCCGGGGGATTTTCTGGTGTCCCTGGACATCAAGGACGCATACTTGCATGTCCCCATTTATGTCAAACATGAGAGGTTCTTGCGCTTTGCGGTCGGGGAAGACCACTACCAATTCGTGGCTCTTCCCTTTGGCCTGGCATCTGCTCCAAGAGTTTTTACCAAGGTGCTTGCTCCAGTCTTGGCCCTGCTGAGAAAGCGAGGAATCACTATTGTAGGCTACTTGGACGATCTGCTTCTGAGAGCTGATTCAAGCTCAGAATTAGAGGAGGATGTGGCTATAGCCAGCCAAACCCTCCGAGAATTTGGTTGGGTGCTGAATTTCCAGAAGCCTTTGGTACTGACTCAGCGCCTGGAGTATCTGGGTCTAATTCTGGACTCCTCAGAGACAAAGGTTTTTCTTCCCTTGGAGAAATTGCAGACTCCTTTAAACGGCAGTGAAGCTACGCTTTTGTATGCGAGTCCTGGGTCTCATGGTAGCCTCCTTCGAGGCAGTACCGTATGCTCAATTCCACACTCGAGTCTTGCAGTAGGAGATCCTTTCCAAATGGGACAAGTCTCCTTTGTCCCTGGATTGTCAAATCTGGGTAAGCCAACTAGTCGGGACTTCCCTGGTCTGGTGGCTGAGATCTGCAGCTCTCCATGCCGGAAAATCCTTCCTTCCCTTCCACTGGACGGTGATCACGATGGACACCAGCCTGACCAGTTGGGGGGGGGGAGGGTCTGGGGTGTTCAGTCGACACAAGGTCGTTGGACACAGGAAGAATCTCACCTGCCGATCAATGTAATGGAACTACGTGCGATCAGGATGTGCCTCTCCACATGGTCACAGAGCCTACAGGGGCATCCAGTCAGGATCCAGTCAATGGGGCGAGACAGACTTGGATCTCCTGGCCTCTCCTGGCCTCTCCTGGCCTCTCCACTCAATCTAAAGGTGTCAACATTTTTGGCCAGGTCCAAGGATCCTTGGGCGGACGCGACAGGCGCGTTGGTGGCCCCATGGGGACAGTATCGACTGATCTATGCTTTTCCCCCACTGAAACTGCTTCCTCGTCTGCTCCACAGAGCAGAGGCTGAGGGGATCCCGATGATCCTAATGGCCCCAGATTGGCCTCGGCGTCCCTGGTATGCCGACCTGGTGAAACTGGTGGCATATGCTCCCTGGCGACTGCCGTTGCGGGAGGACCTTTTTGTCACAGGGTCCCATTCTTTATCCCGCTTTACAATTGCTGGCTTTAACAGCATGGCTGTTGAAAGCCAGGTACTGAGAGAATGAGGCCTGATGAATTCGGTCATTTCCACCATGTTGAGAGCACGGAAATCTTCTTCTAGGTAGATTTACCATAGCACATGGAAGGCCTACATCTCTATGTGTGAAGAAATGAAGTATAATCCTTGTACATATTCGGTTTCTAGGATCCTGCTATTTCTGCAGCGTGGTGTGGATCAGAAGCTTGCCTTAGGCACCATTAAGGGACAGATTTCAATGTCCTTTGGCGTCCCACTCACTTGTGAGTACGTTTGTTCAAGGGGTGAGTCATGTTGCTCCTCCGGTTCGACCACCGCTACCTCCGTGGAATTTGAATCTGGTGCTCTCGGCACTTCAGAAGCCTCCCTTTGAGAACATCAGGGAAATTCCTCTTCTGACACTCTCTCAGAAAGTGGCCTTTTTAGTGGCCATTACATCTATCAGACGGGTCCTTGAGTTGACGGACTTGTCTTGTAAGTCCCCCCTACTTGGTTCTACATAGGGATAAAGCAGTGCTACGCCCACAGCCTTCTTTTCTTCCGAAAGTTGTTTCAACTTTTTTATCTAAATGAGGACATTGTACTTCCATCCTTGTCCTCGGCTGTCACATCCCAAGGAGGCTGCCTTACATTCCCTAGACGTGGTATGTGCTCTGCGGGTGTATCTGTCTGCTTCGCTTCCGTTTCGGAGGTCAGTCTCACTGTTTGTATCGGTGTCTCGCCCAAAGAAAGGCCTGTCGGTCTCGTCGGCCACCATTTCCCGGTGGATCAGACAGATCATGATTCAGGCTTATGCCCTAAAAGGGTGGGTGCCTCCCTTTCCTGTCACTGCGCTTTTGACCAGGGCAATTGGTGCTTCCTGGGCTTTCCGACATCAAGCATCTGTCTCACAGGTGTGTAAGGAGGCGACTTGGTCGTCCGTTCACACTTTCACAACATTTTATAAGGTTGATGCTTGCTTTGGCCGCAAAGTTTTGCAGGCGGCAGTTTAAAGTTACATCTCCTCGGGGGGCATGGCCAGGATGTGAAGGAGAGAAGACGTGTGATCGCTGAGCTCCGCTCCTACCTCCATCCTGACTTGCTTCCAGCCTGGATTCCTCCATACAGCAGCCACCTGTCTGGCACCCAGCACCCTGAGGCCACCTCCGTTGTCTCCGGGTAAGCTCCGCTTGTCCTCGGCGGCCGGCAATCAGTCCGGCGGCCATCTTGCCCAAGAGGCTCCCCACACTCGCCATGTCTGCCAGCTCCCAGCCTCCCCTGATCCGATGACCTCACACGCTGCCTCCCATGCCGAGCTCCTGGCGGCCATCAAGGAGGGAAGGGACTTGGTGATGGTCAAGATAGACCACCTAGTGGCGGATGTCAGCTTGATCCGGCATGACATGGATAAATTTAGGGCCCGAGTCACGGAGGCAGAAGGCCGCATTTCGCAGCTAGAAGATACCAACAGGGCAGATTTCAGGGACCTCCATGCCTTACAGCTGCAAGTAAAAGCCCTGCAGGAGAAGTCCATCGACACAGAGAATAGGCTCAGGAGGAACAACATCCGAGTCCTGGGCATCCCTGAAAAGGTGGAGGGCCCGAGGCCTGCTGAATTCACAGAAGCCTTCCTTGTCTCGCTCCTGGATCTGACTGACATGCCACCTACTTTTGTGGTGGAAAGGGCTCACAGAGTCCCCCCTACACCTCTGATCCCTGGGGCCCCTCCTCTGCCTTTCCTGCTTTGCCTGCTCAATTATAGGGACAGGGATCGGATCCTGGCGGCTGCCAGGGAGAAGCGTGACCTGCTATACAATGGGGCCAAGATCATGCGGTTTCCTGATTACTCCCCAGAGGTGAAACATCGCCGCCGCTCCTTCACCGAGGTGCTGAGACACCTAAGGGACAAAGGCCTCAAGTTCAGTCTGCTTTATCCCAGCAAGCTGCGAGTGATCGACGGGAACTGGACCTGCTTCTTCGTGGATCAAGAGGCAGCTATGTCATGGTTGGAGGGTCGTTGGTGGATCTTCCCTCACAGCAAGTATCTCAGCTTGATACACTGACAGTCACACCTTACGTTTGCCAGAATTTTTTCCATGGGGACACTG
The DNA here is from genome assembly GCF_905171775.1 of Rana temporaria. Taxonomy (NCBI): domain Eukaryota; kingdom Metazoa; phylum Chordata; class Amphibia; order Anura; family Ranidae; genus Rana; species Rana temporaria. The sequence continues at coordinate 180,165,585 of NC_053492.1, forward strand.
GGGTAACCCCCCCCTTTTTTTTCTTATTATGGCCGTTGCTGATTCAACCCCCCTCTCTTACCACCAGTCTGTGTGGGGCCGCCCGCATCCTTTGAGGGGTCACTCCTGGCTGGGGGATCGGGTTCCATTTGCCCCTGTATACTTCCAGCAAGTTGGATTTTGTTCAACTGGGGAATCTTGCCAGGCACTTTTATAGGAGTTATGTTGCTCAGTGCTCTGATCTGGACACACATCACTTCAGTTCACAGACACAGTAGCATTCCAGGATGGCTATCCCCTTTCCCCCACTTTTTTGTGTTTTTTTGCCCGGGGGCCAGTGCCTATTCCCTCCTTCCCCCCTCTTCCCTGATCCCGGACACTGACCGCAGGGTCATCTGCTATATAACACTGTCTGGCTGCAGAAGTGGGTGACCTGGCACCTGCCGTGTAGGGCCCCTAGTTTCGGGGCTCACTTACACAGTATACTCTATAAATTGTTGGGGTGAGAAACTATTCCCAGTCTTCTGCCTTTTTGGTGAGGGATGGGACATAGTAGGATAGGCACCCTGTGCCTGGGAAGTTTAATGCTAGTTTTGTTTTTTAGATCTTTTATGTGTGATGTTTTTTTCTGTTCCGTTTATGTTGTTATGCTTAAGTGCTGTCAATATTAAATGCAGTGTGACAGGGATTGTGCTGCTCCTGGGGTGCCCCATGGTACATCATCAACATTATCCTTTCTTTTTCTTGCCCCCCCCTGCTGGATGGCTTACCACTTGCCTAACTCCTTTACCATCCTTTCCTGGAATGTCAGAGGCCTCAACTCTAAGTTCAAACGAGCCCTCCTTTTTCAGTATTTGAAGTTCCACTCCCCTCAGCTCATTCTCCTCCAGGAGACTCACCTTATGGGCAGCAAAATCCTGACTCTTAAAATACCTTGAATACAGCGAGCAGTACACGCCACGTATTCTACATACGCTAGGGGTGTGTCGATCCTTATCCACAAGAATTTCCCCTGTGTGATCGAAGAGGTCCGCACTGACCCCCTTGGTAAATTTGTGATATTGGTGTTCATGTTTTGGGCGCAAAGATATATTGTCGTTAACTTTTACATCACTTCCCCAGTGTATCTGCTATACTATATGATGTGATTGAAAAGATCACGCCGTTTTGCCCGGGGAAAGTTTTGGTAATGGGGGACTTCAATGCCATTTTGTCACCAGACCTAGATAGACCTACGCCGTCCATACACCGGTGGGTCTGGAGGTGGAAGCACCCTGCCACGAGGGCCTACTCGTGTTTTTCAGCTTCGTACAAGACCGCATCTCGGATAGATTTGCCCTTCTCCAACCCCGCACTGTTGGCAGGTGTGTTGGAGGCGGACTATCTTCCTAGCGGTCTGTCGGATCATAGCCCTCTGGCGGTAGTACTCCGCTCACTGGCATCCTGGAGTGCGGCGCTCTGGAGGTTGGGCGCCCAGTGGGTCTCTCATACGGATATCTCTGAAGCTTTGCCCCCCTTGCTAGCTGAATTCTGGGAACAGAATGCAGGATCCTCTTCCCTTGACATTATCTGGAATACCTTTAAGGCCTACACTAGGGAACAATACATCTCTTCCATTGCCAGCGTTGAAAAACGGCACTCGGCTTCGACTCAGACGTTGGAACGGGCGGTTACTGACCATACAGACACGTACAACACTGACCCCCACCCCGGATTATTTTGATCTGTTAATGGCAGCTCAAATGGAACTACAATTACACCTAACGGAGATCGCGCGACTAGAAACATATAAAGGCAAACAAAGCGCTTTTGAACAAGGAGATCGTAACGGCCGTTTGTTGGCCATAATGGCCCAACATGACCAACCTCTCACACTAGTATCAACCCTACAGACTCCGGGGGGTGAGACGGTGTCCTCCCCCTTGGACATCCTTCAGACCTTGAATGACTTTTACAGGACTCTGTACTCCTCCAGCCTGTCCACTGATTTCTAGCCTGAGATGTTAACCGACCTATTAGACCCGTTGGTGCTCGGCTGGCTCTCCGACCATGAGAGGGAGACACTGGTTCAACCATTTATGACCTTGGAGGTTCAAAAAGCCATCCAGTCCTTTCCTCCTGGCAAGGCGCCTGGACCCGATGGACTCCCAATGGACTTTTATAGGGCGCATGTGGACCTCCTGGCCCCCCTGCTAGCACAACTATATACCACATGTTTGGCAGATGGCAGTTTGCCTGCGTCCATGTACCATGCTTACTTGACGCTGATTTATAAACCCCCTAAGGACCCCACTTCATGCGCTTCGTACCGACCCATAGAACTTCTGAACACCGACTTTAAGATCCTAAACTTCTGGCCCTTCGGTTATATCCCATGTTGCCCTCAGTGATAGACCAGGACCAGACGGGTTTCATGCCCTGGAGGTCTACGGATGTGAATCTCAGGAGGCTTTTCACTAACATTCACGCTCAACAACTCAATGTGGGAACGCGGGCAGTGGCTTCCCTAGACGTAGAAAAGGCCTTCGATACAGTGGAATGGCCCTTTCTGTGGGAAATTTTGCGCAGGATGGGCTTTCCTCTGCTCTTTATAAAATGGCTCCAGGTGATCTACAGGTCCCCCACTTCCTCGGTGCGTCTGGGTGGTGGACTATCCGTCCCCTTCAGACTCTTCAGGGGAACTAGACAGGGTTGCCCTCTTTCTCCGGCCTTGTTTGCCCTTGCTATTGAACCGGTGACGGAAGCACTCCGCACTTCACCGCACATTAAAGGTCTCCATGTGGGGTTGCTGGAGGAAAGGGTGGCCCTGTACGTGGACGACATGTTGCTCTTCCTCAACGATGCTGGTCCTTCACTGCAGGGAGCACAGACTGTTCTTGACACCTTTTGCTAAGGTCACCGATCTTCCTCCCCACCTGATAGTCCCCTTCGCTGGGTCGATTCTTTTAAGTATTTAGGAGTGCACATCTCCGCCTCAGCATCAGATTATATACCGTTGAACATTAGAACACAGAAAACAAACTCTCCTGCACACAAGTAGATTGTCGAGCAATCAATAATCCATGGAAAAAATACCAACAACGGTGCCACCGGCCTTGCTGCCCTTCATGGATGGGGATATCCTAGTAGCAAACAAGAAAAGAAAAGACAAAGGCGCACCAGCCTAGTGTATTACCGTTATACCAACTTTAATGAAATAAAATATATACAAAACCTACTCACAACTGTGGTAGAAAAAAATCACAGTATAAGCTTAATGGACATGAGCTACAGCAAGTAGACCTCGAACCACATTCTAACTGGTCATGGAGGAAGTGAAAAGGGTCATCGCCGGCTGATGCGTTTTACTTCCTCCATGACCAGGTGGAGTGTGGTTCGAGGTCTACTTGCTGCAGCTCATGCCCATTAAGCTTATACTGTGATTCTTTCTACCACAGTTGAGTAGGTTTTGTATATATTTTATTTAATTAAATTTGGTATAACGGTAGCTTCAGAGAAAAGGATTTTACGATGAGTACAAAAAATCCTATTTTTTTTCCCCAAAAGTTTCTGGAAAATTCATGAAAGAGAAAATTTAAATATGATTTTTTTTTTCTTTTACTCGAAGTTGACAACTTAATAATATATTTCTTACACTCAGCATGGGCATACTTAGTTACAATCCAAAACACATTCTGCTCATTCTCCTGAGTATCTTGTGTATCACACAAATCAACCATTTATATGAAAACTAATCTAAACGGTGGGTCTAATGTAGTTACTATTAAGGTTTTTTTATTTTTTATTTATGTATATATTCTGTGTCTGTGTGTACATACTGTGTATGTATACTGTATGTGTGTGTGTATACTGTGTGGCCCCATAATCTCCTATTGCCTGGGGGCCCCATAATATCCTATTGCCCGGAACCCCTATAATCTCCTATTGCCCGGGAGCCCCATAATCTCCTATTGCCCGGGGGGCCCCGTGAGTTGTCAGTCCACCCCTGCTGGTATTCTAGGCTTGCTTGGTTTATAGGAATTAGGACTGCTATAGGTTACTACAGTGTACACTAAGCTATATTCCCTGATCACTCGTAAAGAGGTGACCATTACAGTACATTATTTTTGACACAATTGGTTGATTTGTGTGTTGTTCAAGTTACGATGTCTGGTACATAATCAGTCCAGACACTAAAAAAGTCTTACATATGTGGTATCCCTATACTCAGGAGGAGTAGCAGAATGTGTTTTGGGGTATATTTCTAAATGTAGCACCCTCTACTATAGGTAGGTGCTAGAGTGAGGAGTTTGTGAGGTAAGCTGCCAGCGCAGGTAAATTTAGACAAGCCTATGCTTCAGGCTTGTTTTGATCTAGGGGCAGGGAGTGGTTAGTGTAGCAGTGGGTGTGACCACCTGTGTTTTAGTTCTGGGGCGCCTCCCCTGCTTCCAGGGAGAATGTTTGTTTTGGAAGAGGGGCAGGGCACAGGACTGGAGTCACAGGGAGCTCATGTGAGAAGCCCTGACCAATTTCCAACTGGAATTGGCAGGGGGCAGGCCTCCCATATAAGCTCAGGTCCATCCTACTGGAGGGTAGTTAGTTGTTGGCCAGGAGACGTGGTTAAGCAGCAGGGGCCCCATCCCCATCTGGGGGGTGTGGGAGCCCAATAGAGGAGCCCAGGAGAGCTGGGAGGGAGCCTCATCCTTACCTGGTCATGGAGGAGGTGTCCTGGAATAGAGGGGCTGGAGAAGGTATTGGAAAGCATGCCCAGTTAAAGTTCTCCATCATGGACTCAGGGCAGGAGAAGGTCGTGAGTGTGACAGTGGATTTCTGGAAGAGGCATGCCAGGGGAGCTGGGTGCGAGGCCAGAGGAGAGACACTGGGATTTGTGTCAAATCGATGCGGGAGTAGGATTTGCAGGTCGGATAGCTGGGATCAGTAGTCCACCCACTAATATAAGCTGCTAAATTACTAGGCCGCTAGGGTGACCATGTGTCCTGAATTGCCCGGGACAGTCCCGCATTTTGCAGGTCTGTCACGGGCACCTTCATTCCAGGACAATACAGTATCCCGAAATGAAACTGAAACAGCCACCCCTCCAGGGCCAATATGATGCCCCCAAAAAAGGCTGCCACATCACTGCTTTACTCACTGACCGTACTTGTCCTGGCCAGGAATGCCTGGAGGAGCACAATCCCCACCCTCTGTTTGTGATTGGAGAAATCATAAATCCCGCCTCTTGTGTCCAATCACCGTGCTGTGATTCGTTACAGCACAAGCTGATTTTTGGGAAGGGGGGTGTCCCTGAATTGTAGTTTGGAAATGTGGTCACCATATAGGCCGCTGGGGAGAGGTACTGCAGACCTCTGGCCTAGTAACAACACAGCTAATTACAGCCAACATCTGGAATTATTTAAAGTGATCTCTTTTGTCAAGTGAAGATGATGGGACAGGAAGACTAATAGTTTACAGTGGAAGTTTTGTGCAGGAGGAGAGAAGTCCTGGGAGCAACAGTCTGCAGAAGATGATTGCAGAGGAAAAGCAATAGTCTGCATGGGAGATGCAGGGGAAGTGACTGTAAATATTAGAGTTCATCAGTTCTTCAAGGCTCAATCTATTTTACTAAGTTCTTTAAATATGATGGCAAAGCAAACTGTTCTATGGGCATCCCATATTCCCTTTCCCCCAACCAAGTTCTATCCCACAATAAACAAAAACAAAACAATGCAAATTACTGTTCATTGTCTGAGGTGATAGATGGAGGTCTGGCAGCAGGGTGATATGGTGAATCTAGTAGCAACCATCCGATACATAAGTACAGTATACCCATTCTGTGTGTGATAAATATCTTTTTAAATTGTGTAAAAAAAAAAATTAATTTTCTTTCCGCAAATACCTTTTAGTGTTTGGTTTCCAAAATAGGGTAATTTTGTGGGATTTATCACTGTCCTGGTGCTCCAGGGCCTTAAAAAATGTGATAAGCAGCCAGGAAATTGGATGCATAATTTATGTCCCTTGAATGTCTGAAGGTGTTCCTTGAATTTTGGGCCCTCTATGCATCTAGGCTGTAAAAAGTCTCACACATGCGGTATCCACAAGTTCAGAAGACATAGCAGAATGTGTTCTGGGGTTAAACTGTAAGCATGACTGTTCTCTGTGTGAGAAATAACTTGTTAAAATTAAAACTTCTGTAAAGAAAAAACATTTTATTTAATTTCTTTAAAAAAATGTTTGTAGCCTGCCCTAAATTTATGAAGGATTATTTACAAACATTTTTCAGTCCTTTTTCATTTTATAAAGCAACAGATAAAAACCCCAGTGGTGATTAAATGCCACCAAATGGAAACTCTATCTAACAAAATGATAAAAATAGCATTTGGTGACAGTGTTGCATGCATGAGTAATAGTCATTCAAAATGTGACAGTGTTGAAAGCAGAAAATTGTTCTGGGCTGGAAGGGGTGAAAGTATCAGGACTTGAAGTGGTTAAGCCACTCCCATACAAATTGGTTGAAACAGACCTATTTTGCCAATGCATGATTTACACTGCTCCATGGTTGCAAGTACCCAGCTGCCATTACTTTTCCTAGCTGTCATCCCTGCTCTCTATCTTCACATGGAGGAAAACATGTCCCTGTTACTAGAGTACACTTTTGGCAGCAGGGTAAACGTTACCACAAACACCTGATCCTGTAAGTAGTTTTATTTATCATTCACCGCTCTGGGTTAACATGGTGCCTAGGAGTAAGACATCATATTTTTTCTGGAAAACTTCTGAAACTTTTTCTAAATATGGGGACAGTTTAGTCTAAAAGTGTGCTGTCATCTTTTTGGAATTTTTTTTCTCATCTTTTAACCTCTTCTTTTTTTTTTTTGCAGGAAAACACCTGCCATGTATTTCTGCATTTTAAGTCTTTTTAGTTTAACTGCTCATGCATAAATTGCTCCAATACAAATTAGTCTCAGCTATTTGTATTGTAGGAAAACTCCTGCCATGTGTCTGAATTTGTACCAATTTAGGCAATATTTCTATTTTTTTTTTTTACAAATAGCCACAGTTACAGTAGTAATGTTAATATTACAATTGTTAAAGTGGAGGTTCACCCAAAAAATCTATTTTTAACATTAGATTGGGCCTAATTACGGGAAGCAGAATCGGGTGTTTTGTTTAAAATCAATGCAGTACTTACCGTTTTAGAGATAGATGTTCTCCGTGGCTTCCGGGTATGGGCTGCGGGGCTGGGCGTTCCTATTTGATTGACAGCCTTCCGATCCGTCGCATACAGCGCGTCACCAGTTTCCGAAAGTAGCCGAACGTTGGTGCGCAGGCGCCATATAGAGCCGCACCGACGTTCGGCAACTCGTGACGCGCTGTATGCGACCGACGGAAGGCTGTCAATCAAATAGGAATGCCCAGTCCCGAAGACCATACCAGGAAGCGGCGGAGAACATCTATCTCTAAAACGGTAAGTACTGCATTGATTTTAAACAAAACACCCGATTCTGCTTCCCGTAATTAGGCCCAATCTAATGTTAAAAAAATTTTTTCGGGTGAACCCCCGCTTTAACACATGTAAAACTGTTAGTCTTAGATGACTGTAAACTCCAGTTTGGAGATGACCTTGGCTTGTGTGCCGGTGCTGCCAGATGTCACAGTTACCAGACCAAGGAAAATAAGTGATGGGAGGGTTTTCAACCTTCCCAAAACCTGTAAGGTTCCTATGGTAGTGAGCCCTTGTAGACAGCCAATTTTAGGGTTCCCCAGGGTGTGCTTGCTTCCTCACCAGGGCCCCTGATGGTGGGGATGAACTTGCACCAGACTGGAACCAACACACAGGCCCAAGGTATGCCCAGCTGAAAATGCGGAGGCCACTTGGGGTGCAAAGTGCAGGTGGCAGAAGACAGAATAGGATCTGGAAATTGAGCCGAGGTCAGGGCACACGGCAGGCAGGCAGGCAAACATGCTGGACAAAGCTGGGGTCGGTACACGGGAAGCCAGAAACAGAATACAAGTAATACGTGGGAAAGCAGAAAACACGAAAAAACTAGGACGTTGCTCAGACAATGTGAGCTGCACTGAGCGTGTCTATATGTAGAGAAGCAGACTGGGAGGAGGACCAGGAAGTGATAGAAGGGAAAGGGATATAAATCCACAGTAGAGCAGGTGATGCCCAAAGGTGAACACAGACAGCAGCACATGTGAGTAGGACCACAGGTCTAGCGGAAGCACTGAAGTAAAGAGGTAAGAAATTCACAAGCAGAAAACTGCAGGCTAAACCGTGACAAAATCTATGCATTATACACAGGTGGGGTAAGAAGCTGCAGGATAACACTGTCCTCATTGACACATACGTGATATTATAGCTTTGTTTTGTTTTTTTTTGTAAAAAATAACAAACATGTCATACTTACCTATTTTGTGCAGTGGTTTTGCACAGAGCAGTACCAATCCTCCTCTTTCAGGTCCCTCGCAAATGCTCTTGGCCCCTCCCTCCTGCTGAGTGCTCCCAGAGCCAGCAGCTTGTAATGGGGGCACCCAAGCTGGCTTGTTCCTGAGCTCCTGCTGCTGTTTCAGCCAATGAGGAGGGAAAGTTCCCGGAAAGATGAGGCTCTCATGCACATTGCTGGAAGAAGATCGAGTAATTAGGGGGCTTTGGGGGGACTTCTGCCAGAGGAGGTTTTTTACCTTCATGCATAGAAATATCAAGATCCCCCCCATATCCCCATAGACTTCAACAGGATTCGGAGAAATGTTTGGATTTTCTTAATCTTGAGAATATTTCCTGTAGGGGTCCTGAATCGAACCCAGGCAGAATCACTCATCATTACTGGTAAAATACTAATGCAGCATGAATAACTAAATGCTGTGTGCTAGCAATCAGCTTTAATAAGGTCTGTAGCAGGAGCGCTCTCCTGCTATTCAAAGCTACAGGTCAAGACTCGTGGCAATGAGCGTTCCTTTGCACGTATTATGTTACCAAGCTCTTAAGCTGGCAGTATTCAGAGCAATTTTCTAACCATTTCAACCACTTTCAGCCAGATTTCAATCACAAAAGCCATATGACAGATCACAGCAACCTGCTAGCAACCGTTTTTTTTAAAGGTGCCTGCTAGCAACAATTGATACATTTGTGTTTATATGTCAGAAGTGTCGGTAGGATACCTTGATCCCTTTACTAATTTTTGCAATCAGATGCTGGTTAAAAGTGGTCTAAATTGCTACCAGAATTATAGTACATTGTAAACACTGATTGCATAAAAGAGAAAAGGTAAGGTGTTTCTCCTGCCCAGTAAGAAGTTTAGATCTAGGCACTAGAGTACGTCTACACTAACTACAAAATATGTTTTCTGCAGTGTGAACCTGACCCTTTGTAGATAAAGTGTAGTTACAAAGTGTCTCTGATTCTGTGGGACAATCTGAAGGTTTGCACATTGTCCTGCAAGATCCAGGCGACCCAGCACTCTGCTGCGAGTCTATTATCTTTCTGCATCTGCAAGTGGTCTTTTACAAAGATATGTCCCAATTCTTAGGCCCCATACACACGAGAGGATTTATCCGCAGATACGGTCCAGCGGACCGTTTCCACGGATAAATCCTCTCAAAGATATCCGCTGATTTCGATGGGATGGAGTGTACACACCATCCCATTGAAATCCGCGCGGAAATCCTCTGCCGATGACGTGTCGCGCCGTCGCCGCGATTATGACGCGGCGACGGGCGCGACGCTGTCATATAAGGAATTCCACGCATGTGTCAAATCATTACGACGCGTGCGGGGAATCCCTTTGGACGGATGGATCCGGTAAGTCTGTACAGACGAGCGGATCCATCCGTTGGAATGGATTCCAGCAGATGGATATGTTGTGCAGCACAACAAATATTCGATCTGCTGGAATCCATCCCAGAGGAGATTTCTCCGCGGAAACAGATCCGCTGGCGTGTACACACCATAGGATCTATCCGCAGAAACCCATTTGCTGGGATTTATCTGCGGATGGATTCTATCGTGTGTACGGGGCCTTAGATTTAGTGGCTGCATTACTTCTCTTTTATTCTAAAGATTTTTCCCCCCTTATCCTTACCTGTTATCCACCCAGTAAGCCTGATATTTTTCACCTTCCTGTAAAGTGGAACTTTAAAAAAACCTCATGAATAGGCTGGCTCTTTATTTCTTCTGCAATAAAATAAAGGTATCTATCGGTGTGCAATCTTCTGCAGAAAGTACACTGAGCTTCTCATGTGCAGCTCAGTTTAGATTTCTGGCATGGTATCACTGGGCTGGGATGAATGATTCCAACCCATGCATGGAGTGACATCATCCCGCAGTGGCCAAAGACAGGTACCTGGATGTCGGAGTATTAGAACAAAGGTAAGTATTGCTTTTGATCATTCCACTTTCACAGACCGAACTTTCCAGTTAAAGTGGCCGGTAGCGTGTTGAAACAAACCATTTATCACTTAAATTGGTCAGTATTTATTCAATTATATAAAATCTTTATCCCAAAAAAGAACTGTTGCTGTAATGCTGTAACTGCTTTAAAAGGAAATGAAAATCGTTCATCTGGGCCAGCTTGGCCCACACAGACTATTTACAAAGTGAAAGTGCATATGGAGTCGGACTTAAAAGGTAACTCCATTTTCCTTGGAAAAAACTAAATAAATAATATAGCGTATAGAATTGAGACTTAGGTCATATTGTAATTGAATGTTATTAAAAAATACCTTTCCTTTTCAATATGCAGTGCTGTAATTTTCTGTAGAATGCAATGCAATGGCAACCTGGAGGTGTTCTGAACACAGACTGTTAGGTAGATTCACAAAGAGTTAGGCCGGCTTATCTACAGATAAGCCGACCTAACTCTGAATCTAAGCCGACCTATGTTTAAGTGTATTCTGTAACAGAGATACACTTAAACATATCTAAGATAGGACGGCTTGCGCCGTCCTGTCTTAGATTGCAATGTTTTGGCTTACTGCTAGGTTGCGCTTCCTTTGCGGCCGGCGTAGATTATGTAAATGAGCATTTACGACGATTCCCGAACGAACGCGAGCCCGCCGCAGTCGATTAACGTTGTTTCCGTAAGCGATAGGCCACCTAAAGTTATTCCACCTATGAGGTGGAATAACAATGTTAAGTATGGCCGCCGTTCCCGCCGCGAGGTTCGAATTTTTTACGTCGTTTGCGCAAGTCGTCCGCGAATCGGGATTTACGCCGTTTACGTACACGTCGAAATCAATAGGCCCGTACGGCCTACTTAGCCGCAATGCGCACTGGGAAATGTAGTCACCCGGCGCATGCGCAGTGTCAAAAAAGTCAAACATGAGGTCAAGCCTCATTTTCATACAACACGCCCCCCTCCAAGTCATTTGAATTAGGCGCGCTTATGCCCGCTAGTTTTAGGCTACGCCGCCGAAAATTAGCAGGTAAGTGGTTTAAGAATCACTACTAGCCTAACTAATTTACGGCGGTGTAGCCTAAAAAGACTAGGCTAGGCCGCCCTAAAGTTAGGCGCCCCTACGTGAATCTACCTATGTGTTCCTGCTTGTGTGAGTGGCTCAATGATTTTCCTAAAAGTCTGCCTAAAGATAGAAGTCAGGGGCCAGATCCTCAGCCAGCGGCGCAAATTTAGTTTGTCCGAACTTATGTCATTTAAGTTACGGTGCCCTAAGTTGGTGTCGTAAGTGCCGTATCCACAGCGCATTTGCGTCTAAATTTGCGCCAGCGTAACTTAAATTCCGAGGCGTAAGGCGGGCTTATTGCAAGTGGGAAGGAAGTGGGCGTGCTTCATTGTAATGAGCCGTGACCCCATGCAAATGAGGCGCCGGCCGTACTGCGCATGCGCGCACGAATCTGGACCTCACTGGGCATGTGCAGAACTGGTCTCGGCGCAATCAGTGACATAGGTAAAAGGCCAAGCGTACTTAGTTTGAGGATCGCCCTGTGTATAAAAAGCCCCACACAAACACACTTCCCTTGCAAAAGTATATCCCATTGTTTCCCTTCCATGAGCAATTTGCTTCTGCTCTGTTTGTTGGTGTGTTGTTAAGTTGTGTTTGTGAGAAAACTGTTTGAGGAGTTGGAGAGTCTAGTTGGTGTTTGTTTTTGAGAAGTGTATTTAGTTAATTTGTTTGTTAGTGTTTTTGCGGATTGTTTTTTGGTGCTTGTTTTTTTTTTTTTTTTTGTGCGTGTTTGTTTTAGAATTTTATATTAGCTGTGTCCTTGTGTGTTTAGATTTTTGTCAGTTTTTTGGGGTGTATATTTTTGTCTGGTTTTTGGGTGTGTATTCTTGATTGTTTGTCGGGTGTGTTTCTTGTTGCTGGGTGGTGTATGTGATGGCCCCCAAACGCAGGAAGCTTAATTTCACCCTGGGAGAGAAGCAAATTCTTGCTCGGGGCATTGTGAAATATGGGCGATTTCTGCATGGCCCTGAGAGCCAGAACACCACCCCGGCCAGGAGGAGGCAGCTTATTCAAAGGATCACGGACCAGATCAATGCGGCGGGGGGGGGGAGACCAGGACCCCCGCTGGCATACAGAAAAAAATTAATGATCTGAGGAGCGTCGTCCGGAATAAGATGGCAAGGATCGATGCCCATACCAGGGGCACTGGAGGAGGGGGACCCTGCCCAGTCAGACTGACGGAGGAGGAATGGGCAGTGGCCCAGTGTTTCCACCCACAGCAGGTGGTGGGCCTGCCTGGCTATACGTCGATGTTCCTAGGAGGACAGGTACGTTGTTTTTTTTGCTCTCTGTTGATTAGCATGTGTGGGTGGGGGAAGGGAAGATGTGCCAAGTGTGTGGATCCTCAAACCTGTGATTGTTTTGTGTCCTCCACAGATGGCCAGGAGGTTGCAGGCCAGGAGGTTGCAGGCCCATTGGGCCAGGCTGCTGCACCACCCCCAAGACAGGCTGATGATGAGTCCCAAGAAGGGCAGGATTCCCCAGGGGAGGGGATTGGCCAAACCTCCCCTCATGAGGAGGTTGAGGGGGAGGAGGTTGAGGGGGAGGAGGATGAGGGGGAGGAGGACGAAAATATGCAGATTGGCCGGGAAGTCCTCCTGGCCTCTGATATGATGACCTTTGAGTCTTCCCCTGAGGCTACCCCTGAGGCTGGCACCAGTCAGGCCACCATCAGGGGTAGCCCCTCCCACTTCTCCCCCAACAGGCCTCCAGTCACAAGGGTCACTCTCTCCCCTCCTCCAGGCCCGCAAGACTCAGCGGCAGTCAGGAGGCCGACCCAGGAGACCGTGGCTGTGGGCGAGCGTCTGTCGGCCAGTGTGGTGAAGGACAATGCCCGGCAGACCCGCACTCTAGGGAAAATGCTACAAAAACTTACCCAGATGGAGCACAGCCAGGGTCAAATGATGGAGGCACTCGGTGATGTGGCCACCAACTCAACGGCGGTCATTACATGCTTGAACGACCTACAGACCGCCACAACACGCGTGGCCCAGGAGCTGAGTGCCCTGACCCAGGCTGTGCAGGACGATACTAGGTCTGGCCAGGCCAATGCGGCTGCCCTCACTGCCTGTCTCACTAGAATTGCAGGGGCCATGGAGGGCAGGCCAGCAGGGGCGGATCCTCCTTCCCCAGCTCACCCCCCCCAGGAGGCTCCTCCTTCCCCAGCTCACCCCCCCACGAGGCTCCTCCTTCCCCAGCTCACCCCCCCAATGGACATCCTCCGCGACGGCGTGGCCGTGGCCGTGCCCCTGCCCGTGCCCTTGCCCATGCCCCTGCCCGTGCCCCTGCCCCTGCCCAGCCAAGGCATAGCAATCGCCGCTGCTAATTAATTAGCAGGGATACTTTTGTTTTTGTTGTTTTTCTGATTATTTTGTAATTTTTATTATTTAATTTGGTCTTCTGTACTTATGATTTGATTTATGTGTGTGAATGATGTGTGAATGTGGGGGGGGTGGCATTCCTGATAAAATAAGGGTGTCACCCTCAGTTTTGGTGGAGTAGGGATCCCCAGGACCAGGGAGAAGTGCAATCCCAGGTTCCTGAATTGTGTATGAATGCACAGTGACATAATTGGAGCCGTGGCGTGGCGTTACTGCTCCCAAGTACCAAAGGGGGGGGTACTTGGATCTAATCCAATTCGATGTGCATGTGATGTGTCTGTGCTAGGGACCACAGTGGTGTGCATTCATGCATTCTCATTGTGACTTTATTCATGTGCATTTACAGGGAAAAAATACATTCTTATTGTGACATTATTCATGTACGTTTACTGGGAAAAAATGCCTTCTGCGAGGCGTCTCCTGGCTGCTGTGCCCTCAGCAGACCGGGTAGAGTTGGTTAGGGGGGGATTGCCTTGGTCGGGGGTCAGGTCAGCACGTAAGTCAATCTCCAGGCCCCTTCTCATGGCAAAGTTGTGGAGTATTCAACATGCCCCGATTATCTGGCACACAAAGTCTGGGGAATACAGCAGTGTACCCCCAGACTTATCCAGGCATCTGAAGCGGGACTTCAGAAGCCCAAATGTATGTTCAACCACTCCCCGGGTACGTATGTGCGCCTGGTTGTAGCGTTGCTCTCCTGGGGTTTGGGGGTTCCTGAATGGGGTCATCAGGTGGGGTCCCAGGGCATATCCAGAGTCACCTGTAAGGGAAAAGACAGGAGGATATTATTCATGCATGTGCCCCTTGTGATGTCAGCATCATGGGGGGGACATACCTGACACACGTCACTCACCAATCAGCCAGCTGTCTCCATACATGTTCTGTTCCAAATCTCTGGAGATCTGGGTCTGCCGGAAAATATAACTGTCATGGCAGGATCCCGGAAATTTAGCACAGACGTGCCAGATGAGGCCATGGGCATCTACGATCACCTGCACATTTATGGAATGCCAGCCTTTACGATTCCGGAACATGTGCTCAGTATCATGGGGGGGGGGTTGTAGTGCCACATGGGTACAATCAATGGCCCTGATGGTGCGTGGGAATCTGGCAATGTGATAGAAGTCTTTCATGGTCTTCAATCGCTGGTCCTCCTGGGTGGGTTTTTGAAATTGATTGCCCATGCGCCGCAGGATTGCAGGGACTACTTGGTGCACACACCTGCTCATGGAGGATTGTGCCATCCCAGCCACACCTCCACTTGTGCGTTGGAAAGAGCCAGTGGCAAGAAAATGCAGTGTTGTCAGTACTTTGATGAGTGGCTGCAGTGCATGGGAGCGTTGTGTTGGGCTGGTGAGATCATCCTGAAGGATTGTGGTTAATTCCAGGATGGCTTCACGGTTGAATCTGAAGTTGCGGAATACCTCAGAAGCAGTCATGCCAAACACATCTTGGCGTGGGCGGTATACCCTCTCCTGTGCCCTCCTCCTCCGTTCCCTCCACCTTCTTTGCGCCTCTAAAGACACTAATGCAGCTAGGATCATGGATGGCCCTGGCATGTTGGCAGACAGATTGTAGTCCAGCAAGTGTGTGTGTGCTGAGCTCTTCCTCAATGGTGTTGCTTCAGCAGACATTTACACGGCAGGTGTAAAATTAGGGCTGCTTTTATAAAGTGTAACTTCCCGCCGGGAAACTAACAGGTGCGCACAGGGCGTAATCTACGGCGCACACACTTAATTCTGTGGATCGCCCTATCTCCCTCATTTGCATCTTTGCCTATCAAAAAAAGCGGCGTGCCTAGCGTAATTTGCGCCCGAGGATGCGCCGGTGTAATTATTTTAGGTAGGACGGAAAAGCCGGAATTTCAGGCGCATCTCGTTTTGAGGATCAGGCGCAAAGATACGCGCCGTGTAAATTTAGAAATCTCGAGTTAAGTCGGCGTATCTCTTTTGAGGATCTGGCCCCAGATTTTTAGCATCCCCTGCAACAAAAATATAATTTTTGGTGAGATACTCCCAAAAGCCCAACTTAAAGCCCTGCAGGTGCAGCTGACTGATAGATTTTCACTCCCATACTGATTCACTCCGTACATGGACAAAAACAAACAGCTATTCCTTCAGAATAACAAAAAGTTGGAATCTGCAACAAAGTTTATTAAAAGTTTTGCAATGTACAAAGATCATCCAGACTGAGGCCTCGTACACACGGCCGAGGAACTCGACGTGCCAAACACGTCGAGTTCCTCGGCGAGTTCAGCCCTGAAGCCGCCGAGGAGCTTGGCGGGCCGAGTTCTCCCATAGAACAACAAGAAAATAGAGAACATGTTCTCTATTTTCTCGACGAGTTCCTCTTCGGCTCCATTGGGCCGAAAGTGTACAGACGACAGAGTTTCTCGGCAGAATCCGGCTCTGACCGAGTTTCTCGCTGAATTCTGCTGAGAAACTCTGTCGTGTGTACGAGGCCTCAGAATGTTTTTTTTTTTTTTCTTAACAAAAGTGGAGTTACTCTTTAAGGATAACTATTAAGCCGCATACACACGACCATTTTTAACTTTCTGGAAAAACTATGTTATTTTCAACGTGATTCTTGTCAAGCCTGCCTTGCATACACACGTTTGTGAAAAAAAAAAATGCTCGAGCAAAGCGTGGTGACGTACAACACGTACGACGGCACTATAAAGGGTAAGTTCCATTTCGGATGGCGCCACCCTTTGGCTGCTTTTGCTGATTTTGTGTTAGTAAAAGTTTGGTGAGAGACACTTTTCAGTCTTCGGGCTTTTCAGTCTGTTACAGCGTGACGAATGTGCTATCTCCATTACAAATGCTCATTTTACCAGAACGGGTGCTCCGTTCTCATAACTTGCTTCTGAGCATGCGTGTTTTTTTCACGTCGTTAAAGCCTACACATGACTGTTTTTCACGACGTGAAAAACGACAACGTGAAAAACGTTCTAAATTTTTAATGGCCATTTTTCATGTCGAGAAAAATGCTCTGGAGCCTACACACGATCGTTTTTAATGACCATTTAAAAAAATGTAATTTTCACGTCATGAAAAACGGTCATATGTACGCGGCATAAGAATCTGACAACACTTTGGGCTATGACCAACCTTCTCCAAGCCACAAGCAGATGTGAAAAATAGTAATAGTTTCTATCTATACAGGAACATTGGAAATTAATTTACAGACTGCCAACAATGAAAACAACATTATAGCAATAACCAGGTAAAGCAAACTAACAATATAGTTAATCTCAATCTTTAAAAATAAGCACCTTAAATATATCTAGGCTCCATTTACACTAAATCGCCATGATTCTGTCCCTGATTCCAAACCATGTGGTAATCGGTGCAAAATTCTTTCACGCTTGTTTGGGTGCCATTCACTCGAAATGGCTACCCAAACGTGCAAATTTGCATATATATAATATAATATAATATATTATAATTTTACAATAGTAACATTTTAATAAACCCCCTTCCTTTTGCTAGGAATAGGATTAATTTTTATTTTTGTCGCGGAAAGTAAAACTTCATTAAAGTAGCTTACAACAGGTAATTCAGTCTGCTTACTTTCAATTAAATATTTACATCTTGCAGTGTGTCCCTTTTAATTTCTGTGTGATTTCACCAACAATGGTCAGATGGCATTTTAGGATGAAAATAATTTTGAAAAATTTGAAAAAACATTAATTAGTAATATTCCTTTTATTTTTCTTGATAATAATCTCTTAGGGGATAGCCATTCACTACATTTTTAAACATTTTCAATACATTTTTTTTTCATGTTATATGGCAGTATTCACATTCTAAGTAACTGATTTTGTGGTTGGCTTAGGTGGGGGCAAAAAGTTTGGCTTTCAAGTGCTTGTAAGCTCTAACAATATATTTCTCTTACTTTTTCCCTTTTGTGTTGCTGAATATACCATTGAAGGCTGCTCATCCAGTCAGAAGTCTTATGCCTTGTGCACACAATTGGACTTTTGACCGTGCAAAAGTCTGCCGTGAGTCCGTCGGAAAAAAAGAGAACAGGTTCTCTATCTAAGGTCCGTCGGACTTCCGAAAAAAAAAAGTCAGATGGAGGCTACACACGGCCGGACTTTCCTAGAAAAAAAGAAAATCCGGCCGAGTGTACAAGGCATAATGAGCTCATAACTTCCCGTACTCTGTGTCTCTGGACACACAGAAGTGTTATGGAGTCCTAACAGTGATGTGTAGCCCCAACACACTCTTTTCCTAGGGTGACAACACTGGAAGGATGCAATTGGGAGGACAACTGGTTAAAATAAAGGAAAAAAGTGAGAAAAAACGAATGCAGCCACCACATCTAAGGCCGGCCATACACTGAGCAAATTTTTTTTTCTGCAACCAGGAAATTTGCTTTATTTCCCCCCTGGGAGAAGACAATGGCCCAGCAGGAGGGATTCCTGCCTCAACACAATTTCTTTCCTGCAACCCATTTAAACACAAAACAAAAAATTCCCTGCCCCCCCTCCCCCAATACATACAAGGGCATTTGGGTCTGGAAAGGCTTAAAATGAAAACCCCCCCACGTGAAAATTCTTCCCCAAAATCTTAAAATATTGTGCCCCTCCCACGCACTAACAAACCCCTAGCCAAACACAGCAGGCCAGCCCATGAAGGGGGGGGGGGTGTATGCTTGGGAGCAGAAGGGACTTGGGCACCCCAAAAGTCAACCACCTTGTTCCCATATTCAGGGGCACAAGGGCCTCTTCCACACAAGCCTAGGCTGGGGTTGTGGGGGGCTGCAGACAGGGGGTCTTTACTAAATTTGGAAATCCCCTTTAAACTAGTGGGTACAAGGTGCTTTGTGCTTGGTATTGGGCTGAGCCCAACATGCCCCAAAGGCAGCCAGCTATGTTGAGTGCATGTGGCCTGGAATGGTTCGGTAGGGAGTTGGGATCCCTCTTCTCGCAACTTTCCTTGCTGGCCCTGTTGTTTGCTCTGAAATAGTATGTGGTTTTGATTGGTGAAGGCAGCTCACAGCTTACAGAGTGTGGAGTTCCCCTTTAAAAATAAAAACTCGCCCCAAAGAATTGTATGCATTAGAAGAGGGAGACACAAACATTGGAGTGTGGAGTTCCCCTTTAAAAGCACATACTAGCCCCAAAGAACTATATATGCATAAGAAGGTACATGTAACATAGACATGTGCACAGAATTTTTTTTTGTTTTTTTTTGTTCTGTTTCGTATCGTTCCGTAGGTTCGTTCCCGTTCGTTTTTCGTAAGACGCCCGTTTTCCTGTTCGTTCCCGTTCGTTATTCGTACGACGCGATTTTTTCGTATTCCGATCGTTTCGTATTTTGGTTACCGTTTTATTTTCGTACATGCGGGATGGTTCGTTATTCTGTTTAATTCATGTTCGTTACTTGTTAGACAATAATTTTCGTGAATTTTCGTTATTTTGTACTTTCGTAAATATATTGCGGGATTCGCGGCACTTTCAACACGCAGGTCATCCATATTAACTATTGTTAAGCCCCATACACTTGGTCAGACTTTTTTAACAACAAACATAAAAACTATCGTTTTACCGAACGTTCGTTCGTTTTTAAACTCCATCAGAAAACCATTTTTGGGTTCCAGGTTCAAAAGTCTAGCCAACTGATCTCTCCCTTCAGACGAAAATCCACAGAAAAGTTTATTTGGCTCTTCTGTACTACTCAGCACAAAAGAGAAGCTGCTTCACTAACTAACTACACTCACTGCCCAATCAAAAAAACGAAAATGACATCTTATAACAAAAGATTTGCATTCTGTATTTTGAAACCAAATTACGAACAGAAAAAAGGAATTCAGAATACAGAATACAAATCTTTTGTTATAGATGTCATATGAACATACAAACAGAAAAAGGAATCAAACAAAATACAGAATGAAAATCTTTTGTTAGATGTCATATGAACATACGACTGAAAATCAAAATACGAACAGAACAAAGATTCAAACAAAATAAAGAAGTCTTTTGTTATAGATGTCATATTCGTTCTTTTGCCGTTTTCGTTTTGTCGTATTTTCGTCGGATCGTTCGTTCGTATTTGCGGTTGTTCATTATGCGACTCATTCGTAATCCCGTCGTTTTCGTATTTTGGTGCTTAAATTTTTTCGTATGTACACATTATTCTGCGGGTACGAAAATTAACATTTTCGTACGAAAATAACATTCGTACGAACGGGAATGCACATATCTAATGTAACATGTTAACATGACCTGTGTGCAAATATCCTTAAAAAAGACATAAAAGTGAACCAGCATTAAAGCGGAATTCCAGTCCCCCCCAAAAAATTTAACGACTGCTCTGTAATTTTTAAAACCTGGAAAAAACATTTCTAACATGGCAT
Organism: Rana temporaria; assembly: GCF_905171775.1. NCBI lineage: Eukaryota > Metazoa > Chordata > Amphibia > Anura > Ranidae > Rana > Rana temporaria. The sequence continues at coordinate 180,185,747 of NC_053492.1, forward strand.
ATTTTATTGCTCTTTCATTTTCTTGAAAAATAATCTTTTACTCACAGATCTCGGAAGCAGGCAGGTTCCATTTTGGCTGTGGGCATCTGAAGCCGTTCTGTGTTCATTTCCTGGACTTTTGTGATGCCTGTGCTATAGCAATGTCGATTCATGTAACATACGGAGGGAGCTGGATTCATGGGACTAGAGCCATTTGAGAAGCGGGTGGGGGGTTGCTGCTAAAGTTGTTAAGCGGGGGGGGGGGGGGGGGGGGTTTGGGTGCTGCCGCCGAACGAGAAAAAAAGTTGTTAGGCGGGGGGTTGCTGCTGCTGCTGCCGCCGCCGAACAAGCACTTGTACGCTGCCACCTTGGACCTCCCCTTTTACCGCTGGGAGGTATGGTAGCAGGTGCTGTCAAGTCGTCGCCCCCCCCCCCCCCCAGACAGCGGCCGTGTGGGAGGAGGCGAGCTGCGGGCTGTCAGAATGTTTCGTACCGCTCGCACCCTCCTCCCTTTCTCCTGTCATTGGCCATTTGCATCATCTGCAAATAACGCAAGATCTCGGCAGTAGGCAATATCCCAGAAACTCTTGTAATCGCCTAGGCTATTAGGGGCGGAAGTCAAGAAGAAATAAAGTTAACCCTCCTGGCGGTATTCCCGAGCGTGACCCGGAGTCACGCTCGGGGTAGCTATGCAGAGCCTGCAGCGCGCGCTGGCTTACCTTGTTCCTGGATCCAGCGATGCCACCGCGCTGTGTGAGCGAGCGGGGCCTCGCTCGATTCACACAGTGTCCTCCTGTGCCGCCGATCTCCGTTCCCTGCAACGTTACGACGCACAGGGGCGGAGATCGGCGCCAAATTCAAAAAGGTAAACAAACACTATACATACAGTATACTGTAATCTTATAGATTACAGTACTGTATGTAAAAAATACACACCCCCCTTGTCCCTAGTGGTCTGTCCAGTGCCCTACATGTACTTTTATATAATAAAAACGGTTCTTTCTCCCTGCAAACTGTATATTGTCCATAGCAACCAAAAGTGTCCCTTTATGTCAAAAATGGTTTTAGATCAGCTAGAAAACAGCGATAATAAATTATAATCACTTGCAGAATTGTGCGATAGCGATTTGTGGGGAAATTCGTCATAAAAAAAAAAAAAAATAATGACAGCAACAATTCTGCAACTGAGCAAATTTCAGTGATTTTGAGTTAAATACATTATTGAATAATTTTTATTAGAATTATATTATTATTTGTTATAATTATTTATTATATTATTTATAATTTTGTTTTTAAAAAAATGTCATACCCGGGATGCCTACTAGTCTCTTGTTTGGTCAGATTTAAGTGAGTTATTCCTAAGAATTACAGGCCTACAGTATAAAATGCCAAATTTCCTTGCAAATAATGGTACCACTTTCAGCACCTTTTTTCTGAAAGAATCATACCGCCAGGGAGGTTAAAAAGGTATTTCTAGGTAGAAAAATAAATAAGTAAATGCCAATGTGAAAAGGATTAGCTCAGGAGATTGAATATAGATTAAGTTAAAAAAATGGGTGGAACTCCTCTTTAATAAAAAAAAAAGTCAAGTTTGGAGGTGCGCCTGTTCAACCCACGCAAATGTTACTTGACTTTTACTAAGATTTTGCCGACGCAGTGAACCAACGCACTTGAACGTGTGCAAATGCCGCTTGCGCATGCACAGTGCACATATAGACCTCACGCAGTTCTTAACGTACTTGCAGGCGCAGCAGGGTTGTTCTGAAAAAGTTACTTTCTCATTCTATTTTGGGCATATTTGTTACATGGACAGTTGTTACTATTCTTCCTCACATCACCCCACATCACCCCATAATATTGGCACTTCCAGCTTCTTTTAATTTTGATTTGAAGATGCCGTGCGCCAGGTCCATAGTGGCGCACTGATCACATCCTCCCTTGCACAGAGAACACTTTAGTAAATGGGAAATATCACTGCGTTACCGGCACAAACGTTTCGTAAATGCCAAAACGGCCGTTGCGCCTCAGCTCCATTGTCAATCATAATTTAAAAAGTTCCTGTATAATTGTGTAAACTGTGTAATTGTATTATTGATCAATTAAAATGCCAAATTTTAGGTGAGTGGGCGACTCCTGGTTTATCCAACACTGATCACTACGCAAAATTCAGAGTTGTGCTTTTAAGTTCAGTGATGATATAGTAAAGAAATGCCCCTTTACATTGGTGTTAAGTAGAGAAGTTCCCCCGTACATTGGGGGTTAGTGAGGAAATGTCCCTGTACATTGGTGGTCATTAGAGAAATGCCCCTGTACATACTGTAAGTCAGGGGTGCCCAACCTTTTGAAGAGTGAGGGCCACTTAAGCGACTTTGTAACCGGTCACAATGAGCGGAACGGGCAGATGACAAGTCCATGTCCACTCTGCATATGCAGAGCAGACACAGCCCACTCTATGGGCCCTTCAAAACGATCCATCCAGATGGAAAGGGGATGGATCCTCCTTTTTTTTTTTTTTCCGGATTGGATCTGAGGAAAAAATGGAGGGTCCGATTGGGTTGGACCGATTGTGTTAAAGGGGCCCAAGGCTGCTTTTTACACTGATACGCTGTAGTTTACCCACACCACGGGAGCAGCACAATGCACATGTGGCTTTCCTGCATGTTAGCTGCACTTCTTCATAGAATTGTATAATATCATGCAGGAGTGGGGTACACTTTCTGAAAGCGCACTAAGCCTGCAGGTAATAACAGACGTCTATGGCTCAGTGCAGGTAACCCACAGGTGTACTGCGCTGAGCCATAGAGCCACTGCGCTGCACCTGCGGATTAGTTTGAAAGCAGCTCAGTAACCACTGCAGAACAGATATGCCCATATGTACACTGTGGGCCAGATTCAGATAGGTTACGCGGATCTAAAGATCCGCTGACCTATCTGATTTATGTTACGTCGGCGCAAGTTTTTGAGGCAAGTGCTTTATTCAGAAAGCACTTGCCTCAAAAGTTGCGGCAGCGTAAATCCCCCGGCGGAATTCAAATTCCGCGGCTAGGGGGTGTGTAACATTTAAATCAGGCGCGTCCCCGCACCGAATGAACTGCGCATGCGCCGTCCGCTAAATTTCCCAGCTTGCATTGTTCTAAATGACGTCGCTAGGACGTCATTGGTTTCGACGTGAATGTAAATTACGTCTATCCGTATTCGCGAACGACTTATGCAAACGATGTAAAAAAGTCAAAATTCGACCCGGGAACGACGGCCATACTTAACATAGGATACGCCGCATATAGCAGGGGTAACTATACGCCGGAAAAAGCCGAACGCAGACGTAAAAAAAAAAAAGCGCCGGGCGGTTGTTCGTTTCTGAATCGGCGTAACTCCTCATTTGCATATTCCTTGCGTATACAAACGGAAGCGCCACCTAGCGGCCAGCGTGAGATTGCAGCCTAAGATCTGATGGTGTAAGTCACTTACACCTGTCGGATCTTAGGGAGATCTATGCGGAACCTGATTCTATCAATCAGGCGCATAGATCCGACCGAGGGAACTCAGAGATACGACGGCGTATCAGGAGATACACCGTCGTATCTCTATCTGAATCTGGCCCTGTGATTTTAGTAATAAACTTACCTTTAATAACAGTTTTCCATTCAGGTTCTCTGTTGCTGTCCCAGGTGGAGTGCATTTGGTATCGGGAGTCGGCGCTATACAGGAAACATCAGGTTATACGGCTCTGCTCCACAGCCACTTGCTTCCTCTGATGCTGACCTCATTAACAACCTGTGGCAACCTGCGGAAGGAAGTCGCAGGCCACTGGTTGGGCACCCCTTCTTTAAGTGGTTAGTGTAGAAGCGTCCATGTACATTGGTGGTTACTGCATATCTAGCTAAATAGATTTTATTGTGGCGGTTACTTACCTGGGAAAGGTGAGCCTCTCTTGCTGCTGCAGTGCTGCTGACTGTGGCTCTGCCTAGTGATGTCAAAGCCAGAATTACGAACTTCCGGTTCCGGCGCCGTATGTAGGGGAAGCAAGCTCCGGAGGCTCCGCACCCACCGCTTGGATAATCAGCTTACAAAACCCCAACACAGCTCCGGATTGCGGTGACCTGCATCCCTGCTCACTCCACGGGCCTCAGTGGATGGAACGATACCTCACACAAGCCCGACAACATGGCCGCTGCAGAGAACGCACGTGGCGCTCCCTCATTGCAAGGCAATCAGCAGCCAAGCTCTCACAGCAACCTGCCGGACAGCGGATTCCACCCCGAGGGGATGGACACTTCGCTCCCTGCTATACCGGACCAAGCCAGCACACATGAACGAATCGCTAAAGCGGTGGCGGCGCTGCTCTCACCTACCATCACAGCGGCGGTCGACAGGGCGGTAGCAGAGGGAATACAGCAGCTCCGGAAGGAGATAGGAGAACACACTGCGAGGCTGGAAATGGTGGAACACAGGGTGTCCTCCATAGAAGAAGACCAACACTCCATGGAGACCGTCCTGGAGCGATTCACACAAGACCAACAGCACCTCCACGATCGCATGGAGGACCTCGAGAATCGCTCCAGGAGAAATAATTTGCGAATAATCGGCCTTCCTGAATCACACAAACAGAGTTCTCTAATGGACATCTGCTCCGCGGCCATACCGCAGATTCTAGGCCTCAATCACAGGTGTGTTGTGGAAAGAGCGCATCGCATCGGCGCCCAGTCTGAAAATCACACCCGCCCCAGGCCTGTTATTGCAAGGTACTTAAACTACGCTGACCGCACGGACATGCTGCAGGCCTTCCGTAAGTCCCGCTTGATAGAATTTGAGGGCCAAAAATTTTTATTATTTGCCGATTACTCGGCGGAAGTGTCACGCAAGCGAAAGGACTTTCAGTCTATTTGTGCTGAACTTTATAAAAACGGAGTCCGCTTCACGCTAGCCTACCCAGCTGTTCTGCGCCTACAAGCACCAGATGGAAAACAACACACATTCCAGTCCGCAGAGAAAGCCAGAGCTTTTCTTCAATCTTTATCCACCGAGCGTGAGCCCACCGCCACATATGCAGATCGTGTGAAGCAAGGCCCTAGAGACCAGAGGAGCCCGCGCAAAGAACCTCCGAAACGCCTCAAGCAAACACAGTCTTCCGACCATCAGGAATCTGGTTGATAAGTATTTACCCCTGCTTTGATCCCAGTGACACCTCTTCAACCCCCTTGATACTGTGCACTCTCCCCAGGAGCCCCAGCCATTAGAACTATAGGGCTGCAACTTGGTGCATCACCACCCATAGGTGCATGCCAAGAGAGTCTCAGTCTATACGAAAGGGTGTGGTTACTATACGCCTCCACAGTGGGTAATGTTGATATCATTGCTGATTTTGGTTCTGTTAATTTTATTTTTTCATTGTTTTATCGTTTTAATAGCTCACTAATGCAGTCCATCTTTCCACGAATACTTGCCCTGTTTACACAGAGGCCCGGCCAAAATGGCTGCTAATGTGACAACTGTTGGGTTGTTATAACATTGTATAGCATTCTTCTAACGAGCAGCTACTATGTACTCCCACCGCAGGGTCACCCGCAACCACCGCCAAGTATTGTTTGACCTAACGGTAAATATACCAGTTCTTCCCAATGAGGCTTTGTTGAGACAACTGTCTTTTCTACTAGCGGTGTGGCGGTACATTCGGTGTGGGGATTACATACGGAAAAAAGCGAAGTCAACAATATGATTTGTGGTTATTTTGATGTTAATTTCTCCTATCTTTTCCTTTCTGTCTCTCTTGACACTTTTCTTTTTCCCATGAGAGGATGGTCCTACCAAGGCAAGCTCAAGAACCGAAAGTACGTGGTAGCATGCATATCTAAAGCCAACTTACAGAGACCGGGTAAGAGATATACAAATTCACACACCTTTAACCCCTCTTTACATTTCTCATGACCCATCTGCAAATAGTGTCCTGGAATGTCAAGGGGCTTAGGTCACCGATAAAACGCATGAAAATTCTCAGACACCTTAAAAGACTAAAAGTAGATGTTGCTCTACTTCAGGAGACCCACCTAGAGGGCAAAGATTTTTTCCGAATGAAAAAATTATGGGTAGGGGAAGTGATAGGATCGGCATCGGTCAAACGTAAGGCAGGCACGCTCATTCTAATACACAAGGACTTGGTATACGAATTAATTTCTGTTACCAACGAATCTGACGGGAGACGCACCTCCATACATCTCAAACTCCCATCGGGTGACCTACGGATCTCTAACATTTATGCCCCCAACTCTCCAGACCAGGACTATTTCACAAAACTGACTCCTCAGTTACATCCACATGACTCCATTCCTCACCTAGTGGGGGGGGACTTCAACTCAACGCTAAATGACCAGGAGGACAGATCTCAACCTAGACACAGACCTCGAACATCGCACCCACTGCGCCCCACCCCTTTCTGTCGCATGGCCCAGGCTTTAAACTTGACCGACACATGGAAAATGCAACACCCTATAGATACGGGTTTTACATTTTTTTCGCCGGTACACAAATCCTTTGCCAGGTTAGACTATTTCTTGTGCACGCAAACGCTCCTACCACGCATACAAGACACGGCCATACATGACCTAGCGATCTCGGACCATTCTCCGATTTCGATCTCGCTCAACTCTTATAGACCGGCTTCGCCTGTCATACAGTGGAGATTTCCAGCTTATTTGGCTCACAATGATGACCTCAAGGCAATGCTTAGCTCGGCGTGGGAGGAATACTCACAGGACAATATCCAACACTTAGACAACCCAAACTTATTTTGGGAGGCGGGAAAATCATACCTGAGGGGTAGGATCATATCATACGCTGCAGGATACAAAAAAAATGCACAAAAGCAGTACATAGAAGCTAGCAACCACCTGCGTCAGGCGCAACAGTCCCTGAATGACTGTCGCACAGATGATAATATTAAGATATGGTTGGCAGCCAAAGAACAATTTGATAGCTGGGCAGAAAAGGTAGAACGGACAAAACAATCGGCGACACAACTACTTTTCCATAAATTTGGGAACAAAGCTGGGAAACTTCTAGCCAGACTCACTAAAAGCCCTTACACACCAACACACATCGACAAGTTGAGAAACCCCGACGGCTCCTTATCCACAATACCCGAGGATATTAATAGAACACTAAAACATTTTTACACCAAACTATACAGTGCAGAACGAATAGATATGAATCTAGCAGAAACCTTATTAAAAGATACCAAACTCCCACTGATAGACCCAAGCCATCTAGAAAAATTAAATGAACCCATTACTTCTGAAGAAATAAAACGAGCCATAGGGGGTCTTTCCAATGGAAAGGCACCCGGCCCGGACGGGTACACATCCGAATTTTACAAATTGTTAGGCCCAGACCTCATACCTGCTCTTCACTCGGTCTACAACCACATATGGGTAGGAGGCCCTTATCTCCCCACAGGCCACCTGGCCAATATTAAACTCATTGCAAAAAAAGGAAAAGACCCACTTGATCCAGGTTCCTTTCGCCCCATATCCCTACTAAATGTTGACTCCAAATTAATGTCTAAGATAGTAGCCACCAGATTAGGAGATATAATGCCATCCCTTATACACAGCACCCAATCGGGATTCACAAAAGGAAGATCCGCGGCAGCCAACATTCGTAAAGTCATGATGGCCCTCGAATATGCAAAGACACACCCATCTAACAATACGGTAATAGTCACCCTAGACGCCGAGAAAGCTTTTGACAACGTAAGTTTCAACTGGCTTTCTCTGGTCATGCAACGCATTGGTCTGAATGGGTCGTTCTATTCCTTCATACAGAGTATGTACTCAGCCCCCTCTGCCACAATCACTGCGGCGGGTATACAATCCTCGCCTTTTCGCCTACATAGGGGGACGAGACAGGGCTGCCCTCTGTCACCCCTACTTTTCAACCTGGCTATAGAGCCCCTCTCACGCCTCCTCTCTTCGTCCCCTCTTTTACATGGCCTACCCATAGGACGGGAGGACTTGAGAGTGGCTCTATTTGCAGACGACATACTGATATTTTCTTCATCCCCCTCCACAGACATCCCAGCCATACAACATATTTTTGAAGATTTTCGCAAATGCTCGGGACTCAAAATAAATTTCTCAAAGAGCGAGATCCTCTCGCTAGGCACTGCCCCTCTCCAACACACTCTCACTCCCTCCTCTCTCAGAACAGCTGACACTCATATTACATACCTCGGCCTGAAGATTGGTAGAATACCATCCTCTCTCTACACATTGAACTACCCTCCTTTAATTGACAGAATAGTAGGTGAACTTGAAACTTGGGGGGACTTGCCTCTCTCGCTCTTTGGGAGATGCGCACTATTCAAGATGGTCAGCTTTGCTCGCTTACTTTACCCCTTGCAAACGCTACCCTTATTGTTGAAACATAAAGATGTACAACTAATTAACAAAGCCATAACTAAATTTATTTGGAAAAAAGCAAAGCCGCGGATAGCCATGACCAAACTATTTCTCCCTAAGCGTGAGGGGGGCTTGGGCCTACCCAATATAAGGATGTATAACTTGGCTTGCCTACTGAGAGTTGGGTTGGACTGGATACTGGGTTTGTCAAGATACTCTAATTTCAAGCTAGAATCCTCACTGGTTAAGCCGTATGATCTGGCAGCTGTGCTCCATTGCTCACTCCAGAAACTACCAGCGATGATCAAACACAATTCACTTTTTAAAGACACTCTGGTGGCCTGGCGGGAAACCAGAAAGAAACTGGGCTTATCCCCCGTATTTTCTAAGCACCTCCCAATATGTGGTAATCCTATGTTTACACCCAGTCTCCAGTACGAACCCTTCGCTAAATGGAAAGACAAGGGGCTGGTGGGAATCCACTCCCTATTTCAAGATGTGACAGGCACTATTAAGTCATTCTCTCAATTATCGCTCGAATTCCACCTTCCCCAAAACCATTATTTCCCCTACATGCAATATGTAGATTTTGTCACCAAAGTCTGCCCAAAAAAGACAGCACGTCTCCAAACTTCGTTCATTGATGTCCTTCTTAAGAGTAAGAACTATTCAATCTTGGCTATCTACAATCCCCTGCTTACTAAACTTTCAACCCGTTTGCAAAATACGTCCATGTCATCCTGGGTCAAAGAGCTGCCAGGTGCGCTGGAAATAGAAGATATTATACGTGGCCACAATCTCACTAGGTCTGTCATTCAATGTGAATCTTGGAGAGAGACCCAATTCAAGATCATGCACAGGGCATATTACCCTTTTTCCACGTTAAAGTCGCCTGAAATAGGCCCTGCTTGTCCATGGTGCTTGACAAACAAACCGACCCTACTCCATAGACTTTGGAATTGTCCACAAATTGTCATCTTCTGGTCCTCAGTCATTCGCTTTGTGAACACAGTAACGCAATTCTGCCTTATGTTGGAACCAACGCTTTTAATTTTTGGATGCCCTCCTCGCATGGAACCGTACTCCTCCACCTACATCCGGCTGCCTCAAAACACCAGACACTGGATACTTCTAGCCCTACTCACAGCCCGCAGGACTATCCTCCAACTTTGGATCGCCTCATCTCCACCCACCATCTCCATCGTGATAAAGGAGTTGAAATCGCTGTTACTCAATGAAAGTTTGGACATGTTCTCTACCCCCTCATACTCCAAAGTCAAGTTCGATCTCAGATGGTCGGCTTTCATTACGCATTGCCTATCTACTCCAGAGAAAAGTGCCTTGTCTTCCGGTTCTTTTGTCTTCCGGGACCCAGACACCTCATCTAAACCCCCCCTACCCAAGGGTTAACAGCTTAATTATATGACCCCCCCCCCTCTTCCCCCCCCCCACCCGTAGTACCTTACCACTGTCTAACTGGATACATGTATATTCTGTAAAATGTGTTATTGACCCAGATGCTTTGTTACAATTACACGCAATGACCTCCTCTCCTTCTGTACCCTCTCTTTATTTCTCCCTCTTTTCTTTTTTTCTATCTCTACCTATATCTATCCACACCTTTTTAAGGAAAACCGACCTCTGGTTATAAAGCAGATGTAAAACAGCTGACATTCCTACACTTTTAATATGCTCTAAACTACTTGCCTTTATAGATAACAATGTCCACCTTTTGTAATGTTGTTAAATACCAGTAGATTGGATAATATGTCTCAGCTTTTCTTTATTCCTTGTATATCCTGTAAACTCAATAAAATATTTTGAAAAAAAAAAAAAAGCCAGAATTACACAGGCACTGTTAACTGTGGATTGCCCATGACTGCAGCCATGCTGGCTACCCGCACACTATTTTGTGCACCTAAAATGGCCCTCTTGGTATGCCTCTGGTTCCATCCATTCTACTTACCTTTTATGGTCTTTATAGATACGCACTTAATCAAAGCCTAAAAATGAAGCAAATTACCGAAAAATTCGTTTTAGAGCAAATCGCATGGTCTATGAGGTTCAAAGATGATTCTTCTATACAGCGTTCAAAATATTCCACATCAAAAGTTAGTGAAGGGTCAGTACGCCCAAATGGTATCTAACTCCTGACTTCACTGGTGTTCTCTGCCATAGTTCTTTGCCATAGTTCTTGGTTCTTTAATCACCCGGTTTGGAGTCTTATGGCCCGTACACCTGATCTGAAAATCAGGCGACAGTTCATCCATTATTTTTCTTTGCATGCTAGTCGCATATCGAAAAAAGAGAGGTTACTAAAGTGATGAAAATTCTTGTATGACAGAATAAAAAATCGGAAGTGATGTCATTGTTGCAGTGTATTTTCTGACAACTGTACTGGTTAAACGAAAATAGTGCGATCTGGTATCGTAGGAGAAAAAGTTTTGTGTTTGTCCGCTCTAATAATATCGTATGAACTGTCATGATCGGCTCTCGAAAGCTCTGTACTAAAGATCTGATTATCATACGATCGCTTCAAAAGCGGTATTTTTGATCTGATTTTTAGATTGTGTGTACAGGCCATTATACCTGCTAAAAATTAGTCCAAAACATTTTTGTCCACAGAATTTTCGAACGATTTTCGTATAGTATGTATACAACTTTCGACAGCCGAATGGACAATGTCTTTTATTTAATGTGTATGTGTTTCATACGATTTTTTTATACGATTTTCATACAAGAAAAGACCGAAAAGAAAGACTGTGCATGATCAGAAACAATAAACAACAAAAAAAGCCTTTGTCCTACGAGAATATTCGTAAGCATTTTCGTACAAATACAAACACACCTCCAAGATGACCACTGCCTTGCTAAAGAAGCTGAGGGTAAAGGTGATGTCTCCAGACATAAACCCTATTGAGCATCTGTGGGGCATCCTCAAATGGAAGGTGGAGGAGCGCAAAGTCTCTAACATCCACCAGCTCCGTGATGTCGTCAAGGAGGAGTGGAAGAGGACTCCCATGGCAACCTGTGAAGCTCTAGTGAACTCCATACCCAAGAGGGTTAAGGCAGTTCTGGAAAATAATAGTGGCCACGCAAAATATTGACACTTTGGGCCCAATTTGAACATTTTCACTTAGGGGTGTACTCACTTTTGTTGCCAGCGGTTTAGAAATGAATGGCTGTGTGTTGAGTTATTTTGAGTGGACAGCAAATGTACACTGTTTTGCAAGCTGTACTCTCACTACTTTACATTGTAGCAAAGTGTAATTTCTTCAGTGTTGTCACATGAAAAGATATAATAAAATATTTACAAAAATGTTCCTTTTTATATGACTCCCATCACAAAATATATTTGCTGTGGATGCCACGGCCATAAGTCTTTAGGCATTGTATGCCATTGTGAAGGAACTTGCTTTATTGCGTGAATGCTGTCTAACCCCTTGTTTGTATAATGTATAATTGTTGACAGTTATCATTGATCACCTAAGTTCAATTATAAGGCTAAGTTTATATTTTTACAGTGATATTTGTTTTATTATATTTTACTAAGTTTTCCTTACAATTTAGGAATTTCTTAACCACTTGCCTAAAGGCACTTTTACCCCCTTCTTGCCCAGGCCAATTTTCAGCTTTTAGAACTGTCACACTTTGAACAACAATTGAGTGGTCATGCAACGCTGTACCCAAATAATTTTTCCCCCACAAATAGAGCTTTCTTTTGGTGGCATTTACTCACCTCCTGTTTTTTTTTTTGCTAAAAAAAACAAAAAAATACCAAAAATAAATCTTAGTTTCTTGGGCTACACTGATGGGCACTGATGAGGCGGCACTAATGGGCACTAATGACGCGGAACTGATGAGGAGGCACTAATATGCAGCACTGATGGGCACTGATAGGCAGCACTGATAGGCGGCAATGATATGCAGCACTGATAGGCGGCAATGATATGCAGCACTGATAGGCGGCACTGATGGATAGCAATGATGCGCACACATAGGCAGCAATTATGGACAGTAATGGGTGGCACAGATAGGCAGCACTAATGGGCACTGATGGGGGTCACTGATGGGTGGCGCTGATGGGCACTGAAAGGCATCAATGATTTGCATCACAAATGGGCACAGATTAACCTCACTAATGGGCACAAATTGGCATCACTGGGCACAAATTGGCATCACTGATGGGCACAGATTGGTGTCACTGATGGACACAAATTGGTATCATAGATGGGCACAGACTGGCATCACTAATGGGCACTTTTTGGGCTGCACTGATAATCAGGGCACTGATTACTTGTTCAGGTCTCCCCTGTGAGGAGATACCACTGGTCACCTCAGTCAGTGTGAGGTGAGGAATGCCGAATACCGGCACTTCTTGTTTACATGTGATCAGCTGTAATTGGACACAGCTTTGATCACATGGATAAAGAGCCATGTCATCATCTCTTTACCAAGATCGGGGTCATGGCGTGTCCCAGGAACACGGCACGCTCGCCATCACTGAGCGTGTGATCGCAGCGAGACTGGGCAATGTCATATGATGTCGGCCCAGAACAAGGGAGCATTCCATGCGCTGTTATTTGTCTATACGGCAGGCAGGAGGTGGTTAAATAAAAAAACGCTGAACCCCGGGGATCTTTAAACCCTCTTATGCTGTTCAGGTAGATCTCCATCTCTCAAATGTTGCCTAACCCTGCTCCAGATTATTCAAAAGAATTGGAGAGGTATGTCAAAATGTGGACAGTTTCTCCAAACTCTTTTGAATTACCCTCTCAATATGTAAATAAAGATCTTAAATAACTCTTTAGCCACTTGGTATTGGGGGGGGGGGGGGTAGGGGGCAGGTCAAAGTTTGCATTGGGGACCACAAGCTTCAAGCTACACCTCTGGTCTTGTGATGTACAGTATGTTGAACTAAGGACATATTTATATGTCCTGTAACTTATATGCTTTATTACACAACATACCTCTGGAAGGGACAATCCAAAAAGAGTTTTCTATATGATCCTTGGTGGGAAATCTCATAAAACGTTGAGGCTATGACCAGTGATGAACGAACATCTGACGGGACGGTTCGCCAACGCTAACCGCGAACTTTCGCAAATGTCCGCGAACCGCAAGTTTGCGGCGGGCCCCATTGACTTTAATGGCAGGCGATTATATTAAAAACCTTCAGGTCATATTTGCAGCCAGAAAATACTTACTAGCTGTGCACAAATAGTCCCACAACATGGACACTGACCTACCAGAAGTATTAAGGGAAAAACCCCTTACATATGTAAGTGCCGGCCATTACAAGCCCCAAAAATTAGCCGACAGGCGTTCACTTGACAGCACACAACTTTGTATTCTGTGGCTGGAGGTACATTAAGCATTCACCGGATACAGAAGTAAGTGTCGGCCAGTACAGGCCCCAAAAATTAGCCCACAGGTGTTCACCTGACAGCAAACAACCTTGTATTCTGTGGCTGGTGATACATTAGGCATTCACCGGATACAGAAGTAAGTGTTGGCCAGTACAGGCCCAAAAAATTAGCCCACAGGCGTTCACCTGAATTTGAATGAAACATGGTCCACTGGTCACATGTGTTGAATTCCTTCGAGATCCATGCTTCATTCATTTTTATAAATGTGAGGTTGTCAACACTGTTGTGAGCTAGGCGAGTGCGCTTATTGGTCACGACCCCCCCCTGCTGCACTGAACGTCCTTTCGGACAGGACACTGCACAAGGGGCAAGCCAAAAGTTTTGTTTATACTGGGGGTCCAAGTACGTTGCCACCCAGTACTGGTCCTTGCCCTTCATGCTTTTTATAAGGGGGTCCCTCTTAAAACACTGGAGCATGAAGGCCCCCATTTGCACTAAACTGGAAGCGCTGTACTGGCCTGGCTCCTGCTCATCATCCAGGATAATGTCTTCCTCGTTCTCCTCCCCCATCCACGGACAACACCAGGGATCCCAGAAAGGTTTAAAGCATGCTCTTCTTGCTGCTCCTCCTCCGCCCCGGCACCATCCTCCTCTGACTCCTCTTTAGACTCCCGTTGTTGACTTGTCTCAGGTGGAGTAGCCCCGCCTGGGAATTCATCCAGCATTGCGACTTCCTCATCTTCCTGCTCCTGCTCCTCAACGGCTTGATCAATGACACGACGCAATGCACGCTCCAGAAAGAAGGCATAAGGTATGATGCCACTGATGGCGCCCTGGCTGCGACTGACATTTGGTGATCTCATCAAATGGCCACAGAAGTCTGCATGAGTCGCGCATGAGCAGCCACTGGCGCGGTGCAAAAAAAACAAGCTCCCAGAACCTGTCCTGCCGCAGAGTTCGTACAGGTAGTCGTTAGGCTGCTCCAGCAGAAACGTGCAGTTATCAAGCATATACAATGTTGAGTTCCATCGCATGGGGCAGTCACAAATAAGACGTCTGACCGGCAGGTTGTGTTGCCGCTGAATGTCAGCAAGGCGAGCCATGGCTGTGTAAGATCTTCTGAAATGGGCCGAGATTTTCCTGGCCTGCTGCAAGACGTCCTGGAGCCCAGGGTATTTGGCAACGAATCGCTGCACAACCAAGTTCAGGACGTGTGCCTTGCATGGCACGTGTGTAATTTTGCCCTGTTTCAGCGCACTCAGCAGATTGGCACTGTTGTCGCACACCACTTTACCAACTATCAAATTGAGCGGTGTTAGCCATTGATCTGCCTCTGAACGCAAATCTGAAAGGAGTGCAGGACCAGTGTGGCTCTTGTCTTCCAGTCACAACAGACGCAGCACAGCATGGCAATGTCTTACCTGGCATGTCAAATAGGTTCTGGGGATCTTGGGTGGCGCAGCGGAAGAGACGGTAGCATCGGAAAATGAGGAGTCAGCCGAGGAGGAGAGGGAAGATGGAGGAGGAGAAGAAGAGGCAGGCCTGCATGCAATCCATGGCGGTAAAACCAAATCTACATGGGTGCCACGGGTTACATGCTTGACGGCCGTCAGAAGGTTTACCCAGTGGGCAGTGAAAGTTATATACCTTCCCTGCCCGTGTTTGCTAGACCACGTGTCTGTGGTCAGATGTATCTTGGCACTGACACTGTGTGCCAGAGATACATTCACTTGCCGCTGAACATGGCCATATAGCTCTGGGATGCCCTTCTGTGGAAAAAAAATCCTTCCTGGGACCTTCCATTGTGGTGTTCCAATGGCCACAAATTTTTCGAAAGGCCTCCGACTCCACCAGTTTATATGGCAGTAGTTGGTGGGCTATCAGTTCCGACAAGCCAGTGGTCAACCGTTGGGCAACAGGGTTATCCGGCGTCATCATTTTTTTACGATCGAACATTTGGGCCACGGAAGCCTGCATTTTTGCAGAAAAACGTGAGGAAGGCATGATGGAAGGTGGAGTGGAGGACAATTGTGAGCATAGAGGGGAAGGAAAAGGAGAAGAAGAGGCTGGACGGTGAGAGCCTGGAGTGTGGCTTTGTGGGTTCTGACTGTGTTGCTCCCACTGGGCTCGGTGATGGGAGGCCAGGGGCCTTCTTAAGGCGGTTGTCCCTAGGTGAGTGTTGGGCTTACCGCGAATTATGCGTTGACTGCAAAGGCTGCAGATGGCAACACTATTGTCTGCAGCGGACACGTTAAAACACACTTCAGAGCCATGGGTCGGCTTCCTGGGAGCACCAGATGTGACCATACATGGTTGATGACTCGCTCCTGATACATTAGAGTCTGGTTTGTCCTTCCTGTGCAATGTAAGTTCGGCCTGCTTCTCCTCCCTATCTGCTGGTCCATCTCTCCCTCTGAACTCCCCTCCTCCTCTTCCTCTCTTGTGGGCACCCACTTGACGTCTGTAGACACATCATCATCGACGTCACCTTCCCCATCACTAACAATAGAGATCTCGGAGTAGGCAGCAACAGCGGGCACCAACCTCCTTGGGCTGATCTGAGTACTGTCGTCAGACTGCTGAGTGCCGGCTGTTGCTACCTCCTATTCATGATCCAATGCCAAGAATGACTGCGCATCTGAAATGTCTTCTGATGGATCGGAAAATAATTCCCGTGACTCAAGCGGAGGGTATATGGTGGTGGTGGTGCCACTCAACCAAGTCTGGTGCATCCTTTGACGTAATCGAATGAACATTGTGCCACTTCCCACTTTGGCTCCGGACTGGTACTCCTGCCCTACCCCTACCACCCCTGCGGAAGGGCCTGCCTCTTCCTCTGCCTGTCATTTTTTAAATGACCCTGTAACAAAAGTCTCTAGAGAAGTGCATGTAGCGCCCCCTTACTTTTCTGTACGGGCGCTACGCTAAAGTTAGTGGGAATGGGAGGATTAAATTACTCCCATTCACAGTTTATGGAAATTTAGGCTGTTGCCAATTTCAGAATTTGTCCTGTGGGTCAGTCTGCGCTCCGTGGGTGCGTTATCACCGCCAGGTGGCAGCTGGCGCTAGAGGGGTTCTGACAGACCCACCTTCTCTCAGCAGCCAATCAGAGGAGTTCTTCCCTCGTTGGGCATGCTGGGAGGGGGATATATCTGGGCAACCGCCTTTGGGCCACTCTGTTCTGTGCGGGGCCCGAGTTCCAGGTGCGGCATCCATGGGCCCCGCCACCGTGGCCTGCTTTACTGAGGTCATGCACCATGCGGGGCCTCATCACAACCTAGAGAGGGGCCCCAGCGACTGGCTGGGTCCCAACCTTCTGCTGAGAGGATCCTAAGCTGGGAGCTGTGCGATGGGGGATTGGCTCGGGAGAACCTAGAATCAGAGGTTGTCCAGGAGGCCTAGACAAACCATCAGGGATCCAGTCACCACACTGCATGACAGGTATGCTCAAGCTGTCAGTGGGTGACACTATCTGAACTGACTGGGAGGATTTGCTTAATCTAATTTCACAAATCTCAAATTGTCAAGCCTGTGCCAGAGGCCTGTTCCTCCCAGTGATCCTTAAGTGGCGCTCCGGCTGCCAGGCCTGTGATAGATGCCTGTCCGGGGGCACTTTACCCACCCTGATTGTGGTGGCGACGAATTGGGTTACATTATTGCTGAGAGCATTCTTGCTCTCTTTCATATCCAAGGCCTGATACTAAAGTTTCTCTATGCTCATCAACTTTTCTCTATTGTGTGTCATGTTGATGTTGGCTATGTTAGGCCTTGGAATAAAGCATTGAAAACTCAATTGACGTCTGGACACTTGCTCTTTCACACTCACAGCTATCACCCCTAGACCAAGTCAAGAAGGTAACTTAAATCGGCGGCTCCTTCGGGGGTGAGCGCTACACGTAGGGGCTCGTCCGGGATTCGGCCGTTGCCATTGACAACCAGAGAAAATAGTGAGTGTAATTTACTAAAAAAAACTGTCAGGCGACGAGGGAGTTAACCCTGCACCGCTAAGCTTGGGCGTACGTGCAGCTCAGCACGCGCCTGCAACGTGCCTGGAAACGTTTTCCAAAGTGGGAGGAGCCACCGTCCCCTGCGTGCAACGTGCGTAGAGATTTCACGCCAAGCAGCAGTACACCACCCATCCACCAAGAAGGGAAGAGCCGCGTGGCAATGTCTACCTTTCTACAACCGGGGGGTGCTGCCCCACAACATAGGTCACCAACCCCATCAACCCGGGAATTTCAGTGTGTTCGCACCATCAGGGGCGCCGGTGACCGACAAGGGAGTGCGCTTGTCTGTGCAGGGACAGTTTGTTCTAATGTTCAGTAGAGGAACAGAAATGCTGGGCCTTGTCTGCCCCCGCTGCGGGGACCTGTCTGTGAGAATCCAACCTTTTGCCAGTGGTGCCGGGCCTACTTATTCCTGGCCATTTCACCCACTCAGGCCCCCAGGGAGTACCGGGTGAATTTTGTTACCGCCGCCCTTACTGCGGAGGAAGAGCCGATCTGGCCGGAATCCTCACCATCGGTGGTAATTGTGGAACCGAAGGTCCGGGACTCGGGTGTGATTTCAGTGTCATCCAGCCTGACTTTGCCCTCGGCTGCCTCGCCACCTACTTCATTGGAGGTAAGCCTTGGAGAGAGCCCGGACTTAGAAAGTGTCCTGTCTAGTGTGACAAGTTCATCGGATGTGACAAGCACTCAGGGCGATGTCCCCTCGGAGATGACCGAAACTTCCTCAGCGGTCTTTGAGTGGCACGGGCCTGCCCAAGAGGGACTTACGGCGGCCTCCCACAGCCGTGGTAGAGGCCCACCTGTTCAGTGTTTTCCAGCGGAGCGGCCAGGAGGGCCCCCGGCGGCCAGGCCCTCCGACTCCCTGTCAGGGGAGGAGTGGCGTTTAATGGACTTTAGCCTATTGCCAGAGGAATCTATGGTCGAAGACTGTAACCTCACTGATCGCCTCCTCGAGTCCCGTCTCCCGGAGTCGCAGAACTCTGAGGGACCCAATGCCTCTGAGAGTACTCAGAAAGAGAAGACCCGCTCCGGCCGGAGCGAACCCAGTGAAGCCCACCAGCCGTCCGACGCTCTGAAATTGACTCGCGGGGTCAGTGAGTTAAACTCTGTGTCTGTTACTATGCTCACCGCCCCACTGCCCCGTGTCATTCCTGCTTTGAATAGAGCACCAGATGCTCTAGCATTACCGGGATGTGGTGATCCGTGCACCCTCCCCAGACCAGCCCTCTTGCAATGTGTGGTGGACCAGAAGGTCGCTGCTGATTACGGGTATGAGTACCCATATGTGCCACCCCCTCTTCTCTCCCAAATTGATCAGGAAAGAGAGGTCTGGGGCCAAGAAGCTATTTGGGCGCATCTAGAGGTGCCTCGCATCCTAGGAGAGGCAAACCCATGGGCACCATATTTAAAGGCAAGATTCAAATATTGTCATCGAGATTGGAGTCGGGGCCGACACATCTACCGGGAACGGGTTGCGTTGAAGAGCCCCGGAAAAGATCAGACCTTTACGGTGAAATCTACCATGTCTAAGGGGGATGTTATTTGGTTGCCTGACCCCCGGTTCTATAAGTAAGATGCATGCGGACTTTGCATTATTTGTTAGTTCTACGAAAGTATTGGACAAGGACTTTGTTCCCATTTTCCTGGATTGTCCCAGTTCCCCTATTCCCCCTGCTCCTCCAGAACCACATAGACTTCCTTGTGCAGAACTCTTTAAGGGGGGTGGGTTCAGTCAGTTAGAGTGGAACTTTGTCAACTTGGGAGGTACAGCATTGGAAGATTTAACAGGAAAATAACTATTTTTCCCTTTTTTCCCCCTCATCCTCTTTGCTGCTACTTCCGCATTTTTTTTCCTTCTCTTTTTGTGAACTGTTGCAGTACGAGCGCACTGACCGCTAGGGGCAGTGTTCTGCACCGTTACTACAAAGGACAATACTGTTACTAATGTGTTTGATATCTTTTGCATAGAGTATCTCTTTTCAGCACTTATAGATTTTGACCTAATTGGAGGGGATTTCACGTTCAGGCCTGAGCGTGCAGTCCTCATCCTGACCGGAGAGGTTGCCAATGTTATAAATGATTGCATTGATATGTCAGGATGCATGTTGTATATATATTTTTTTCTCTTTTTACATGCTCCCTTTGTATATACAGTTTTTTTTTTGGATTCCTGGACCCACCTGCCATCAATGCTGCAGAGAATGGGCAGTCATATAGCGGGGTTGTGTATGTCTGTATGTCATATGTATATTTATAGATTGTAATGCCATGTTTGCAAATGTTTTTTTTTTCCTACTTTCCTGTCTGGTTCAGTATTAGGTCAGCATTCGGGCTCGAATGCTTTAGGACACTGGAAACAGTGTCAATTCAAGTCGGAGGAGTATGTAGTGCCCCCTTATATTTCTGTACGGGCGCTACGCTAAAGTTAGTGGGAATGGGAGGATTAGTTTACTCCCATTCACAGTTTATGGAAATTTAGGCTGTTGCCAATTTCAGAATTTGTCCTGTGGGTCAGTCTGCGCTCCGGGGGTGCGTTATCACCCCCGGGCGGCAGCTGGCGTTAGAGGGGTTCTGACAGACCCACCTTATCCCAGCAGCCAATCAGAGGAGTTCTTCCCTCGTTGGGCATGCTAGGAGGGGGATATATCTGGGAAACCGCCTTGGGCCACTCTGTTCTGTGCGGGGCCCGAGTTTCAGGTGCGGCATCTACCTTCAGGGTGCGCGCATCCATGGGCCCCGCCACGGTGGCCTGCTTTACTGAGGTCATGCACCATGCGGAGCCTCATCACAACCTAGAGAGGGGCCCCAGCGACTGGCTGGGTCCCAACCTTCTGCTGAGAGGATCCTAAGCCGGGAGCTGTGCGATGGGTGATTGGCTTGGGAGAACCTAGAATCGGAGGTTGTCCAGGAAGCCTAGACGAACCATCGGGGATCCAGTCACCACACTGCATGACTGGTATGCTCAAGCTGTCAGTGGGTGACACTATCTGAACTGACTGGGAGGATTCGCTTAATCTAATTTCACAAATCTCAAATTGTCAAGCCTGTGACAGAGGCCTGTTCCTCCCAGTGATCCTTAAGTGGCGCTCCGGCTGCCAGGCCTGTGATAGACGCCTGTCCGGGGGCACTTTACACACCCTGATTGTGGTGGCGACAAATTGGGTTACATTATTGCTGAGAGCAGGCTTGCTCTCTTTCATATCCAAGGCCTGATACTAAAGTTTCTCTACGCTCATCAACTTTTCTCTATTGTGTGTCATGTTGATGTTGGCCATGTTAGGCCTTGGAATAAAGCATTGAAAACTCAATTGACGTCTGGACACTTGCTCTTTATTCACACTCACAGCTATCACCCCCTAGACCAAGTCAAGAAGGTAACTTAAATAGGCCGATCCCAAACTAAACAGCGGCTCCTTCGGGGGTGAGCGCTACACGCAGTATATGTAAAAGAAGGTATATAACAAAATCTGTCTTTTTGGGGGGGCCACTGGTTTATTGTGAAACTTTTTTTTAGGAAATTTTGATAATGTGTGTAGCAGAGGTAACGCAGCGAAAGAGGCAAAAATTCTGCAGTAACCAAATACACCGCCAGTCACAATGCTGCACAATACAAATCCACTATAATATGCTTTCTATATTCAAAAGTATATTATAAGTGTATATTACACCTATATACTGCAGAGCAAGTAGTACACCTATACCAGTGCTTGAAAGGACTTTTGTGGACCTGTTGGGTAATAATTTGTGTCACTACAGTCTGTCCCTGCTGGAAACACTGACAAAGTATATGAATGTATTACACACCTATGTACTGTACAGCAAGTAGCACACCTATACCAGTGCTTGAAAGGACTTTTGTGGACCGGTAAGGTAACAATTTGTGTCACTATAGTCTGTCCCTGCTCCAAACACCAACCTGTCCCTACACTGGCAAAAAGTATATGAATGTATTACACACCTATGTACTGCAGAGCAAGTAGTACACCTATGCCTCTGCCCCTGTTGACGGCTCTCTGGGCCGAGGCGTGTCAGGTCCGCTTTGCGGCACCCCATACTGCTTTTATTACTATTCATGTGTTTTTATGACTTTTTATATTCAAATGGGACCTGTCATGGTTTAGTTTGACCTGCACCATTTGGAGCACTCTTTTTCTTCCATTTTGTGTTCATCCTTGCCCTGCAAATCCATTGGGGCTTCCTACGTGACCTGCATCGGAAGTCGCATCCGTCCGGTTTCTGTGATTGGTGGTATTCGTCTAATCGGATTTATGCAGCCGTGGCCGCCCAGAGGGGCCGTCTAGGCAGAGATTCAGGTCCGCTGAGACCACTACGCCTTTTAGACTTGCTGTTAATAATAACAGTTGAGTCCACACCTTCCGGTAAGAGTACCCATTTACTTACCTTTTCAAGTTGATGCCTTTTGGTGATCTCTTCAGGCAACTGTATACCCAACGTTGTTACATCCACTCATCACTCTTTTGTTGGACTGTGAATGTATTCACCTACTGGTGTGATCCACTAATTCACCCAGTATCACTAGTTTTTGAGACTCAGGTTCTCACGTGGACTTTATTTATATACATCTTTGTATATTCATTATTTGTGTCATTATAACCATTGATCACAACTTTACACTTTGTTTGTGTGCTGGCAGCTTTTTCACTTAATTTTTTTGGTTTAGCACAGTTATTTTCCCCTTTTTTTCCCACAGTACACCTATACCAGTGCTTGAAAGGACTTTTGTGGACCTGTTGGGTAACGATTTGTGTCACTACAGTCTGTCCCAGCTTGAAACAGCAAACTGTCCCTACACTGAGAAAAAGTATATAGCAGTATTACACACCTATGTACTGCAGAGCAAGTAGCACACCTATACCAGTCCTTAAAAGGACCTTTGTGGACCCTTTAGATAGCTATTTGATTAAATACAGCCTGTCCCTGCTCCAAACACCAACCTCTCCCTACACTGAGAAAAAGCAGAATTTAAGATGGCCGCCAGATCAGGTCTATTTAAAAGGTAGGGGGTATGTCCATGTGCTGAAATGTCTCAATTGGCTGTCCTACACCACCTGATGGATGTATCATAGGTCAAAGTTCTTACCCATGTAACATTGCGGACCGCCGCGAACATCGCCAGAACACGCAAAGTTTGCCTCGAAACAACCGCCGGGCGAACCGGCAGGCCATCTCTAGCTATGACACAGATTTCCCCTAAAAAAGAGTTATAACAGGCAGGACTCGCTAAGAAAAAGTATTCATTCCTACCCTCATTTTTGCACTACTTATTAGTGAAGAAATAGAGACAGTGATGGTTATCCTTGGAATTATTATTTTTTTTTCAAATGGCCAGACCATGGCTGCTGTTTTATGTCCTTGTATTCTCAGTGGCTTTTCTCCCCCAAAATTGATTGCTACTGGATGTGCTAGACTGCATGCCACTATAGAGGTGTTTTTTTATATTTGTTCTGGGCCTTGCACTAAAATCATTTACAGTGGAACCTCAGATTGCGAGTAACGCGTTAACGAGCGTTTTGCAATACGAGCACTGTTGTCTCGCGAGTGTTGTCTCGCAAAATGAGCAGGATTCAGGCCAAAGCGGTGTGCAGTACCGAGTGGAGCCAATCCCAGCCGTTCGGAAATGCTCGGAAAGACACGTTCTTTGGCCTTTCCGGCTGTTTCCAAGGCTCTCTGGCGCCCCTCACCTCTGGCCGCATGCGGTATTGCATGCCATTGAACGCGGAACAAATTATTTTCGTTTTCATTGACTTTAATGGGGAAACTCACTTTGATATGCAAGTATTTTGTATTACGAGCATTCTCCTGGAACGGATTATGCTTGTAATCTGAGGTTCCACTGTACATATATAAGGTGGCTTACTGAAATTAATTGAGTTAACTTAAGGCCCCTTTCACACGGATGGATAGACTGGTGCTTTTAGCTGCGGATTCTACCACAGCTAGAAGCACACAATGCTTTCCTATGACACCCGCTATCACCCCTAGACCAAGTCAAGAAGGTTTCGTTACCTGCAGTTTGGTGCGAATAGAAAAAATAGAATTGAATGCGTCCAGGTGCGATCTGGCACAGCTATCGGCACATAACCGCAGGTAATCGCAGTGCACTGTGTCAGCTGCGTTTGGTATGAATCTTGAGGGGGAACTCCACGCCAAATTTTAAATAAAAAAACGGCATGGGTTCCCCCTCTAGGGGCATACCAGGCCCTTGGGTCTGGTATGCATTTCAAGGGGAACCCTGTACGCCGAAAAAACGGCATGGGGGTCCTCCCCAAGATCCATACCAGACCCTTATCCGAGCATGCAGCCCGGTCAGTCAGGAAAGGGGGTGGGGATGAGAAAGCGCTCCCCCTCCTGAACCGTACCAGGCTGCATGCCCTGAACATGTGGGGGTAGGTGCTTTGGGGCAGGGGGCGACCTGCTGCCCCCCATCCCAAAGCACAGTGTCCCCATGTTGTCTTCCTGCCTATCAGTGCAGCTCATCACTGCTGCTTATCAGTGCCCACAATTTGTTAGTAGAAAGATTAAAGAGTTTGACTTGTGGTTTTGTTAGCTGTTTTTTTGTTAAGGTTATCTGAAACATGGGTTTCAAATGTTTTGACAGGGGCTCAGTTTCAGTGCTTGCCATAGGCCCCATTTTCACTAGATACGCCTCTGGTTGGCAGAAGTTGTTATCATTGCTTGTATTATAATGTGCATTGGTCTTTTTATGCTTTTTGTATGTACTATATTTTAGCCTTAATTTAGTAAAAATTATTTTCAGATGATGGATTGAATCATAGATTTTTCAGGGTATGAGGATAGTCCCAAATGTTGTGTTGGAGGTAGAATAGAGATTAGACAAGGTTTTCAAACTTATATAATCAATAATTTCCTCTCAAAGAATGGTCAGTTAGCAGTTCTTTCTTGTGCCAGTTGCGGTGCCAGCTTTCTTCTTATGCAAGTCAACTGGAGACTGTTCCCATGTTATAAGAGACTACTGAGGCTTTCCACACATTACATGACGTAACAAGTTACAGAATTTCTGTGTTTACCAGGACAGCTTTCCTCTAGGCGGCTTGTGGCTCTCACAGATCCCTGCCTGCCCTGCACACACTTATGTCGGGGCATGACTGGAATAGATACCGACCAATAATCTATCTGCAACTGAGAGAGAAAGGTGGAGCCGCCTATGCTGCCAGGAGATACTAGAGCTGGGCTGCGTAGGTGAGATGTGAGCAAGCTTTTGGGGGGTTTAAAGGAGATACAAGGGCTGTGGAGAGAGATATGTGCAGTGGTGAAAGATGGGAGAGAGTGGTGCAGAGGTCAAAGCCAAGGAGGAGGGGTTGAAGTGAGATGTGGACAGCCAGTGAAAGACAGCTGAACCCTGCGCTCTGTACACAGTGCACCCCTGGACTCTGCAGTCTGTAAGTAGTGCACTCTTGAACTCTGTACTGTGCAAGTAGCTCATTCCTGGACTCTGTACATACCATACAGAGGGAGGAGGAGGGCATAGCAGGGAATTGTATTGCTCATCCCAGGCTACAAGGCAATGTGTTTCTATTAATAGTGTAAAGAGACAAAACTCTGGTCCCTGCATACCTGGATTGCTCTGTAGGATGCTGCAAGAAAATGAAGCCACATAGAAATAAGAAATCTAGGGCAGTGCCATGGTACTAGCTTAAACTGGAACATAGGCAAGGATTAACCTTTCCACTGCCAGTTCTGTATGTCGTACAGACCTGACAGCAGGGTGTTTTACAGAAAGGAGGGAGAGGTGAGGGTGCTATGGTGTGGCTGGGTATCCGTTCCTTAGTAGCAGTGGAGAGATGGCACTGAAGGCACCACTTTGTAGAGAAGGAGCTCTGGAGGGTCATAAAGGAAAGAGAAAGGTGCCTCTAAGTGCAGTGGTAAAAATATTTATTACAGGCACAATGGGATTAAAAACACTTCCAAGTTAGAAAGAGTTCATAGACATATAATTATTTGTCCTCATGCAGATCGCTGTAATCCTCGTCTGTCTGGGGGAGAGAGCCACCCTGCAGCCATCCTGCAGCTGTCTCTGGTGACCTGGATTGGATTGGCGAAGAGGTGAAGATGCAATGAGACGGCCCAGGTTCTGGAACCAAGCTGGAAAGCACGCGGCCGATGTGACAGGTGAAGGTGGTGGGCATTAACTAATTTCAGAGAATGCACAACTCCTTCATCAGACCTACGCCCATGCCTGCTCAACAAGCTTATGAGAGGTGAGGGGGAGGAGCGGAGGAGAGAGGGGAGGGGTTGGTGTCTGCTGATAGGCTGGGGGGATAGAAGGGCGGTGTGTAGACCTGTTGATGGATGTTGGTTTCATAAAGGGCCCGAGTCATGTGACTGGACATGTAACATATTCAGCACATTAGATTTAGTGTGCGTTTTGGTCTTATTGGTCCCGGAAGGAACAGACAGGGTTAGAGCAGGATTAGCACAATGTAACGGCATAATGAGTTTGAGGCGTGCGTATATTTACCCGTCCGTACATATGTATGGGGGATAGATTACAACTAAAGTTACTTTGTTGGGTGATGAAGGAAGTTAAGTCATTCGATGTAAAAATAAGAAAAATAAAATATTGAGTACATTCGATGTTTAATGTCACGTACGTTCGATGTTTAATGGAGAGTGGAATTGTCAAGTACATTTGATGTTGAATGGGAAGAGTTTGGTACATTTGATGTTGAGTGTGAAAAAAGCAGGTACATATGAGTACCTGTCCATACATATATAGAAGGGCAATAGATTATAACCAAAGGTACTTCGTTGGGCCATAATGTGTATGGTGATAGGAGTCAAGTACATTTGATGTTGAATGTCAAGTACATTTGAAGCTGAATGGAGAGTGGGTTTGTCGAGTACATTCGAGGCCGAATGGAAAATGTTTGGTACATTCGATTTTGAACAGGGAAAAGTCGAGTGCATTCAATGTTGGATAAAAAATGCTAAGTACATTCAATGTTGAATGTCAAGTTTGTTTGATGCTGAGTGAAGAAAGGAATTGTTCACATTATTGTGAGTTGTACCTTATCTGTCCAGGTGTGTGTAGCAAATGCAAGGATCGCAGTGGATGTTAATGATGTATGAGGATATCGTATCTCAGTTCTAGAGTATGGTGTTGATTTCTATTTCCTCATTTATACCGCCTGGTGAAAGTACATCCAGAGCATATATCCAGTATGTTTCCCTAAGACAGAGACGTTGAAATCTCTCTGCCTTGGGGATACTGGCAGGGATGGATTCAATGACCCATACTTTGAGGCCGCTGTGGATTTTTGATGGTATTCTGCGAAGTGTCGGGGAACGCTATGCTCGTCTTTGCCAGCTTCATTGAACCTGTGGTGTTCCCTCAAATGTTTGCGTAAGGTGCGCATCGTTTGGCCTAAGTAATGCGGGCCACAGGAACAGGACAAGCAGTAGACTACATATTCGGTGGAGCATGTGTAGATTTCTTTTATTTGATATACTTTTACTATGAATTCTTTTTGTCCATGGTGGACAAAACTGCATGTAAAGACATAGAGGTTTTCGGCACTGGTAAATATCCTGATGATGGAAAAGAATTTGCGTGATGGGAATACTTGTTTAGCGGTTTTGAGTTTACTCTGTGCTATTTTCCCTTTTATATTGGGGGGGCTTTTCTGTATGAGAATTTTGGTTTTGTTGGTATGCACTCTTTCAGGTGAGGATATTCCAGTAGTATAGGCCAGTGCTTGTTTACTATGTGTTCCGTGTCTGTGTTTGTTGTAGAACTGGGTGGTGAAACACATTACTTTTGATGCATTTTCATTTCTGTCAGCTGAAGTGTTTGGGTTTATATATGTGGTATGTATTTGTTTGAACACCGTTAAAGTCTATGGGACACGAATGTGAAAAATCAAAAGTGCTAATTTTAAAGGTTAATATGCAAGTTATTGTCATAAAAAGTGTTTGGGGACCTGGGTCCTGCCCCAGGGGACATGTATCAATGCAAGAAATTTTTTTAACCACTTAAGGACCGCTGCATGACTATATACGTCCTTAGTTTGAAGAGGGGTATCTCAGGAATGGGAGTAGCGGTTGCAACAACCAAGGTATCGATCTCTTCAGGCGGTGGTCCTGTAAACGATAATAGTGGTCTCTGCGGCGGATTTGCCCCCCTTCCCGCCGCTCTCCCATGCCCTTCGCCGCTTACCGGAGCCGTCGGCAGCGGCAGGAGGCGATCGGGTCCTTTCACGTGCTGGGCATTGATACGAGTAAGGACAAAATGGCCCCCACCTGTCTCCATACCATAGCGATGTCAAAACGCCACTTCCGCCCATACGCCTTAAAGGGTCAATTTATTTTTGACAAATAGTTTTTTTTTATTGTATTTTAGTCTAAATATGAGATCTGAGGTCTTTTTGACCCCAGATCTCATATTTAAGAGGACCTGTCATTCTTGTTTTTCTATTACAAGGGATGTTTACATTCCTTGTAATAGGAATAAAAGTGACCTTTTTTTAAAATAACAGTGTAAAAATAAATAAAATCTAGTAAAATAAATATATTTTATATTTTTTTAAACCGATCCGTCCCGACGAGCTAACACATACATAAGTAGCACCCGCATATGAAAACAGTGTTCAAACCACACATGTGAGGTATCGCCGCGATCGTTAGAGTGAATGCAATAATTCTAGCCCTAGACCTCCTCTGTAACTCAAAACATGCAACCTGTAGAATTTTTTAAACGTTGCCTATGGAGATTTTTAAGGGTAAAAGTTTGACGCCATTCCAAGAGCAGGTGCAGTTTTGAAGCGTGACATGTTGGGTATCAATTTACTCGGCGTAACATTCTCTTTCATAATATAAAAAAATGGGCCAACTTATTTATTTTTTAATTCAAAATTTTCTAAAAAAAGTGGGCTTGTAAGACCGCTGCACATATACGGTTTGACAAAAAGTATTGTAATGACCGCCATTTTATTCTCTAGGGTGTTAGAAAAAATGGATGTTTGGGGGTTCTAAGTAATTTTCAAGCAAAAAAACTTGTTTAAACACCAAGTCTGAAAAACAGGCTCGGGGGTTAAGTGATTAAAAATGGCTGTTTTTTCAGGAGCAGTGATTTTAATAAAGCTTAAAGTGAAACAATAAAAGTGCCTATAAAGTGGCTAATTTTTCTCGTGTTAAGAACAGTCCCTGCACAAAATGAAATTTCTAAAGAAAAAAAAATCATTTAAAACTACTCGTGGCTATAATGAATTGTCCTGGGTATATATTGTCCCGGCAATACAGATAAAAGTCATTGGAAAAAAAAAATGCATGGGTTCCCAACCCAGTTCATTACCAGGCCCTTTTAGGTCTGGTATAGATATTAAGGGGAAG
The DNA here is from genome assembly GCF_905171775.1 of Rana temporaria. Classification (NCBI taxonomy): domain Eukaryota; kingdom Metazoa; phylum Chordata; class Amphibia; order Anura; family Ranidae; genus Rana; species Rana temporaria. The sequence continues at coordinate 180,214,868 of NC_053492.1, forward strand.
CCTGCATCTATTTTTTTTTAAATGGTGTAGGGGTCCCCCTCAAAATCCATACCAGACCCTTATCTGAGCACACAACCTGGGAGGCCGCAGGAAAAGAGGGGGGACGAGAGAGCACCCCCCCTGAACCATACCAGGCCTCATACACTCAACATGGGGGGGGGATGATTTGGGCTCCAAAGCACCATGTCCCCATGTTGATGAGGACACGGCCTCATCCCCACAACCCTTGCCTGGTAGTTTTGGGGGTCTGCGGACAGGGGCTTATGGGAATCTGGAAGCCCCCTTATACAAAGGGGACCCCCAGATCACGGCCCCTCTTATGTGAATTGGTAACGGGTACATTGTACCCCTACCATTTCACAAAAAAGTGTCAAAAATTGTAAATTACACAGTAGATAGCTTGGGACAAGTCCTTTATTAAAAAAAGGAAAAAAATTCCAGTGATGCAATCCATTCTCGAGCGGAGAATATGGAGAAAAGAAAACGCTGACACGATCCACCTCCATGGGAGGCGCCCATTTAATGATGCTACACCCGCCCTGACGGCTCTTAAATAGCTGAGAGCAGGGCCACCTGTCATGTGCATCGGTGACCCCGCCCCCCTCTGACGCAACAGGGGTTTACGGTGGTTTCCTTGTGGTGTCACGGGTGACCTGCCCCCCTCTGATGCCACGTAAAACCCCCGTGGGGTCAGAGGGGGTGGTCACAAGTACATGTCACTGGGTAACCCTGCTGTGTTTCCCCGTTACGTCAGAGGTGGGCGGGGTCACCGCGCACGTGAGGGGTGGACCCGCCCTCAGCTATTTAAGAGCCGTCATGGCTGCCTGGTAATGGACTGGGGGGAACCCATGACACTTTTTTCAATTACTTTTATCTGTATTGCTGGGACCCGACAATTCATTATAGCCGCGAGTACTTTTTTTTCCTTTTTAGAAATATCATTTTGTGCAGGGACTGTTCTAAACATGGGGACACATGCACCACTTTACAGGCATACTATAGACACCCCCAGGTATGAAATTTAAAGGAATATTTCACTTTTATTGTTTCACTTTAAGCATTATTAAAATCACTGCTCCTGAAAAAACGGCCGTTTTTAAAACTTTTTTTTGCATTGATACATGTCCCCTGGGGCAGGATCCAGGTCCCCAAACACTGTTTGTGAAATTACCATGCATATAAGCCTTTAAAATTGGCACTTTTGATTTCTCCCATAGACCTTTAAAGGCTGTTCCGTGGCTTTCGAAATTGCCATGGACACCCCAAATTGTTTGCTATTCGGCCAACAGGTGAACACCCGATGTTAGAGTCGAACTTACATTCAACTCAAACATCGGGCTCATCCCTAGAAGGGATTATTGGCTCATATGTATTGTGACTTCCAGTGACCCATGGTTAGGTTTGCGTAGGAGGGAGCAAAGTTTGTTCCCATGGCCATACCATGGGTTTGGATATAGTAGTGGTCTTTAAACTGGAAGTAGTTGTGCGTTAGACAGAACAGTGTGGCATCCATGATGAACTGTGTTTGGTTTGGGTGAATGGATGTGCCTATCAGAAAATTTTGTATAGCTTGCATACCAACGTCATGGGGTACAGAGGTGTACAATGATTGGACATCTAGGGAGAGCCAGGAGTAAGTGGGTTCCCATCGATATGGGCCTAGTAACTCGAGCAGATGTATTCTGTCTTTGATGCAGGATTGTAAGTTAGATACAAGTGGTTGCAGGAAGTAGTTCACGTATTGGGAGAATCCACTTGTGATACTGTTCATGGAAGCTACTATGGGTCTACCCAGGGGGGTTGGTAGTACGTTTATGTACTTTGGGTAAATGATAAAAATAAGGTGTGTGGAGGTATTTTTTGACTAGGAATGATGCTTCACTTTTGGTGGTAACGTGGTCCGTGAGTGCTTGGTTCACTAGGACTGTGGCTTCCATAGTAAAATCAGGTAATGGGTCATTCATCAGTTTCATATACTGTATGTGTGTGAGTCTCCCAGCAGTCTCATGGCCTCCTGGATTTACTCACTTTTATTTTGGAGCACAATGCTACCACCTTTATTAGCTGGATTGATGATAATGTTTTGATGTGTTTGGAGAGAGTTTAGAGCTAGTCTTTCAAGGTGTGTGAGGTTGTGTCTGGCATGGTAATGTGGATCTTTTTGGCACATTAATAGTAAGTCTCAGTAGACCATGTGATAGAAAGTTTCTAGTCAAGGTCCTTTGGATTGTGTAGAATAGAAGTTGGACAGGGGCCGAAAAGGTAGTATGCTGTACTGGGGGGATTTGATGAGATGTTGGGTAAACAGGAGTTCTGGGTCATCTGGGTTCAGGGAGGGTCTGTTTCCTTCCTGGTACAGCTCATGTAATATTTCCAGAGCGATCTCTTTGTCAATGATGAGGTACTTATATGTACCTTTTTTTTTTTCCACTCAAAATCGAATGTACCAAACTCTTCCCATTCAACATCAAATGTACTTGACAATTTCACTCCCCATTCAGCCTTGAATGTACTTGACATTCAACATCGAATGTACTCAATATTTTTAATTTTTTTACATTAAATGTTCTTGACTTCCTTCATCACCCAACATAGTAACTATTTGTATGTACGGATAGGTACATATTTATTAATATATATATATATATATATATATATATATATATATATATATATATATATATATATATATATATAGTAACAATGGGTGATCTATAGAATGCGCCCTAAAAAGTCGCCCACCGTTGCGCCTATAGAGGAGTGGATGATGCCTAGCTGCTGTTTAGAAGATAATAAGTGAACAAAAAGAATGTAAGATGATGAAACTCTCTAAGGAGTGTCAACAAATTAAAACAGCGCTATCAAATAACTGTGCATATTTGACTATATAAAATACATTACTACAACCCATATGTAATGATATACAGTGATAATAAACAAAATATATCCAGTTTAAGAAATAAACACTAAACTGTGACTGTAATAATAAACACCCGTGATTGACTTAAACGTGAAGTGAACGCACTGAAAGTGCAAGAGACAGTCTTTAAAAAAATTTAGAATGTGGCCAAACAAAGCAAAGTTCATGTGTATAAGGATCCTGCGATCTTCAAATTTTTTCAAAAACTTCCACCACACCCGACAGTGCTCAGTGATTCCTCCCCCATCAAATGGACACTCACCGGATAGGTATGCCTCACACTCTCGTGTTTTGGCACAAAAAACCTTATCAGATGTAGTTGTTCCCGTCAATAAAGATGTAATCCAAATATGACATCCAATCAGTTCCACATATATGTCAGAGAGAGACAAAAGAAGTGCAAATAGTGTGATACCATCAAAGGTTTAATAGCACACCAAAATAAAACTTCAAACAGTGCACTCACAAACAAAATCTTGTAAAACAGCAGAATATCACATCAAGAAACTCCTTCAAACGTCAAAATGGTGAGAAGCGGTCACGGCGGACCCCCGATCAGCGAGAAAAAGTGAAACCAATTCTCCTACTCACGGTGCCATGGACTTCTGTCAGATGCAGCTGCACATCCACTTAAATAAAAAAACTTCAAACGCACTCTGCATCCAAAAACGCAGCACTCACTAGTAAAATTAGACTGTATGGCAATACCCCGACATGTTTCGTTATAAAAACGTATTCATGGGACTAACCACACAGTCATAAATGGTTACCTTATATCTGATGTAGTCAGATCAATCAGCCTATCAGTCCTGGGCGTTTTCCCACTTCCTCCAAAACTGTGGGCGGAAGTAAACGATAATCCCAAACTACTGTGGGCTGACAGCATCATCCACCACCACTGGCTGGTGTATGAATCAATCAGCCAGTGCGATAGGCGTGGCGCCAGTCCCCAGATTCCAATAGGTGAGAGAGTATGTTAATCACATCCCCCAACAGCAGCAGTCTGAGCCAATCACGTGCTGCACAGCGCATCCCGCTCCGCCTACAACGATGGGCGGGCCTAGAGCGCTTATGCAGCCAAAGCTAGGAGGAAGTCAGCGCCTCCTCCATTGGCTGGCTGTCTTACCCAGCAGCCACAGCGGTAAGCCGACCTGATAGGTCGAGCAGACGCTGCTCATGATAGGCTCGCCGCGGGGAATGGCTTCTAACAGCACAACAGGGGCAAATCAGCTGTTGTATAGGCAGACGTGGGCGGCGGAAATGAGAGGAAAAAAAAAAAAAAAAAAAAAGCCGATTTCCGGGTGTCCCCGTGACCACGAATCACATCTACAGCACAATCATTACACTGTGTTTATATTGAATAGCCATACAACAGTTCCTAATTAAGTCATCAGCTGATATATATCAATCATGCGCTGGAATATATCAACAAATACATATAAAAACATTTGTCACTGGATGAAGGCAATAGTCAGTTAAAATAAATTAATAACATTTTGCATTAGTACATATTAGTATCAAACGCTAATTGCAAATTCATATAAATGATTAAATATATATAATTAAAATATATCTAAAATATGTAAAAAATGCATTAAAAATGAAACTCGATAAAATCAATCTAAAACTGGAACTAAATACAAGTGGTGAATTAGTGATCGCTGAGCTGATCGCAAATGGTCACCGATAACACCACCACTGGAGAAGGGATTAATTAATAGCAAAATATCAGATAAATGAATAAAAGAGTACATATACTGAAAAGATGCCAGAAAGGGTAATACTAAACCCACGGAGGGAAAGGTGTGGGTATGATAAATGTCTAAGAATTATTGATGAAGCAATTCAAGTCTACCTCTATATTCAACCCCCGCGGAAAAAGACATTTTAGCAAGAATATCCAGTGAGTTTCGCGCTGTGAAAGGTCACGGACTCTGTGTGACCCCCTCCAAGATGGGTAAACCACATCTATGCCACAAAATTGAGCAAGCGTGGGGTCCTGGTTATGTACCTTTTTAAAATGCATGGAAACGCTATGTTCCTCAAAGCCTTTTTTAATATTTGCTAGGTGTTCTGATATGCGGATTCTTAGAAGTCTTTTAGTCCTCCCAACATATAATAACCCGCATGGGCACCATAGCAAATATACAACATATGACGAGTTGCATGTACTGAATTCTTTAATGTCAAACATTGTGCCATCGGAGCTGGTAACTTTGTTAATTCCTTTGTTGTGTTCTTTCACCGTGCGGCAGCAAATACATCTTCTGCAAGGAAAGAATCCTTTCAGATCTATTTTCAATTGGCGATCAGGTGGATCCAATATTTTGCGGACCACTCTATCGCCAAAATTGGGCGCACGTCTATATATAAAACGTGGCTGCTGAGGAATCACTCCACCCAGATGTCTATCTCTGCTGAGGATGTGCCAGTGTTTCTTATATATGGTTTCAATTTCCTTATATTGGATGTGGAAGCCCGTCAGGAAGCTCCACTGGTGTTCATTTGTGGATGGTTCTTCTATTTTCTTCTTAAAACAGTCTTCTCTCGGCTTCTCTGCGATCTCTTGAATCATTGACACCAGGTTGATCTCATCATATCCCTTTTGGGCAAATCTCTTCTTCAGTACATTCGCCTGCTCAAAATAATCTGAGTCATCAGTGCAGTTTCGGCGCACTCGGAGAAATTGCCCTTTAGGGATATTCTTTATCCAAGCAGGGTGGTGTCCACTTCTGATCGATAGATAACTGTTTCGATCAGTGCTTTTAAAGTACACCTTTGTTTTCAACCTGTCATTACATCTTTCTATAGTTACATCCAAGAAGTTAACTGAACACGCACTGATCACATATTCCAGTTTAATGTTGTTCACATTGTTGTTCAATACTTCAAGGAAAACTTTGAGATCTGTTTCCGATCCCTGCCAGATCAAAAAGATGTCGTCAATGTATCTCCGATAGAAGATAAGTTGAGATCTTTGATCTCTGAAGACACTTTTGTCCTCCCACTCCGCCATAAACAGGTTGGCGAGGCTAGGGGCATATTTAGCTCCCATAGCCACGCCAACCTGTTGTGAAAAAAAGAAACCATCGAACCAAAAATAATTATGCGACATACAGAAATCGAGGGCTTGACCCAAAAATCTTTTTTGTGTAAACGGGATCTCCTCCCTCTTACTCAATGCCCAATTGAGTGCCAGAGCAACGTCCTCATGCTGTATTATAGTATATAGTGAGGCGACATCCGCCGTCACAAGGAAGGTTTCAGTACCTGGATTTATTCTTATATCCTCCAGGGATATGAGCAGATCAGCTGTATCCTTTAAGTATGCTTTGGTTTCCCGCACACTTGGCTGGAGGAATTTGTCCAAGTATTCACCTAACCTTGCCGTGACGGACCCAATGCCGTTCACTATTGGACGGGCTGGTGGCATGGTTGCATGTTTGTGTATCTTCGGTAAGGTGTAGATAACCGGAACTCTACACACAGAAGGAGCCAAATATGCTTTCTCTTTAATATTCAGGGCATTGATCTGGAAACCCCATTGTATTAAGGAATCCAGTTGTGTTTTGTATGCTTCTGTAGGGTCAGAATTCAACCTCTTATAGGTGGTTCGATCTTCCAACAGTGTGGACAATTGCTGATGATAATAGTCTTTGTCCATCACTACTACTCCGCCCCCCTTATCAGCAGGGCGGATAATGATGTTCTTTTTGTCTTCCAGTAGCTTGATACCTTCCCTGATATACTCAGGATTGATATCTTTTTTCTGTGGCAGATCTTCTATATCTTTTAGAACAAGCTGTTTAAAGACTTCAATGTAGTGATTGTTGGAATTTTGGGGGTTAAAGAGCGATTTATTCTTCAACCCACTGTCTATGTTTCTATTGGCTGTAGTGCTCCTCATTGATGCTTCGACTGGGTGGCTCAGAAAATATTTTTTCAAATTTAATGTTCTGATAAATTTGTGGGTATCAATATAGATGTTAAACTTATTCATGGCCTTTCTAGGGGCACATTTTAGGCCTGTATCTAATACGTTGAGTTCTTTTGCACTCAAAGTAACCCGACTTAAATTGTAGATACCAGCTCCTATGTTCTCCTTGCTCTTTTTTTCGGATTGCTTGCGTCTTCCAGCCCTGCACCCCCTTCTTCTCTTTGCAGGTATTCCCCAGCTCTGTTCATCAGATAAGGTGGACCAGTCTTCTCCCCCCCTCTGTTCCTTGGTTGTAAATTCCTCTTCGGAGTCCCCCCTCTTCCCCCCCTCCCTCTCTGTCCTAAAAAAGAAGCAGACTGGGGTTGGTGATGATATTGATCAGATGGAGGGTATTGATACCATTGATGGTAATCCTGCTGGGGATAGTAGTGGGATTGATCTGGAACACCATAATGTTGTTGTGGCCGAGGGGACTGGTAATAGCCACTATACTGACCATTCTCCCTATTATGGCGTGGTGGTCCGGGTGATTCATAATATGATTCGGGATGCCCACCCTTAGCACCTTGCGGTAAGTTATTACGTGGGTGGTTTCCTCCCGTATGGTCAGCTTTTTTCAAAGGACCCTTAGGTTTTCCTGAATCCCTCTTTAGAGCAGCAACACTCGTTTTAGACTGCTGTTGTTCTGTTGTGTCATTCACTGGATCTCCTTCAGAGCCTGTATTACTCTGCCATGCGTAGATTTTGCTGTTTTTAAAATCCTCAGAATCTCGGTTGTACTTTTTTACTTTCCTTTTCTGAGTGTCCCTATCTACCTTCTCCAGTTTCTTTTTCATACTATTGTTGAACTCTTTGATCATTTCTGATTCCTTGATTGGCTCTAATTGTTTTTGTATGATTTTAATTTTTTCATTAATTAGACTTAGTTTAATTTGTTTCCTCTTCAGAACCAGAACCTGTAGTTCTTTCCCGACTTTATTAAAAAAATTAAGCCATTCATCCATATACTTTACATCAGTAAGACCGTCTTGAGGGGTGACTTCCCACCTCAGACTCCTAAAAATTAGACCCTCTTTGTTGTAGTGTTCGAATGTGAAGACATCCCACCAGGCCTTTACCTGTTTCTCTAACAGGTTATCTAATGCCTTCAGGATGCTGGGATAATCTTCCTCACAGTCTGTCATTTCTTGACTGGAGGAAAAAATAGAGTCAGCACTTATTTGTCTGTTGGACAAAAAGTCGATAGCGTCCATGGCTGCACACGGTTAAAAAATAAAGATGATAGTAACAATGGGTGATCTATAGAATGCGCCCTAAAAAGTCGCCCACCGTTGCGCCTATGGAGGAGTGGATGATGCCTAGCTGCTGTTTAGAAGATAATAAGTGAACAAAAAGAATGTAAGATGATGAAACTCTCTAAGGAGTGTCAACAAATTAAAACAGCGCTATCAAATAACTGTGCATATTTGACTATATAAAATACATTACTACAACCCATATGTAATGATATACAGTGATAATAAACAAAATATATCCAGTTTAAGAAATAAACACTAAACTGTGACTGTAATAATAAACACCCGTGATTGACTTAAACGTGAAGTGAACGCACTGAAAGTGCAAGAGACAGTCTTTAAAAAAATTTAGAATGTGGCCAAACAAAGCAAAGTTCATGTGTATAAGGATCCTGCGATCTTCAAATTTTTTCAAAAACTTCCACCACACCCGACAGTGCTCAGTGATTCCTCCCCCATCAAATGGACACTCACCGGATAGGTATGCCTCACACTCTCGTGTTTTGGCACAAAAAACCTTATCAGATGTAGTTGTTCCCGTCAATAAAGATGTAATCCAAATATGACATCCAATCAGTTCCACATATATGTCAGAGAGAGACAAAAGAAGTGCAAATAGTGTGATACCATCAAAGGTTTAATAGCACACCAAAATAAAACTTCAAACAGTGCACTCACAAACAAAATCTTGTAAAACAGCAGAATATCACATCAAGAAACTCCTTCAAACGTCAAAATGGTGAGAAGCGGTCACGGCGGACCCCCGATCAGCGAGAAAAAGTGAAACCTACTCACACTCTGCGCCCAATTTTGGCGATAGAGTGGTCCGCAAAATATTGGATCCACCTGATCGCCAATTGAAAATAGATCTGAAAGGATTCTTTCCTTGCAGAAGATGTATTTGCTGCCGCACGGTGAAAGAACACAACAAAGGAATTAACAAAGTTACCAGCTCCGATGGCACAATGTTTGACATTAAAGAATTCAGTACATGCAACTCGTCATATGTTGTATATTTGCTATGGTGCCCATGCGGGTTATTATATGTTGGGAGGACTAAAAGACTTCTAAGAATCCGCATATCAGAACACCTAGCAAATATTAAAAAAGGCTTTGAGGAACATAGCGTTTCCATGCATTTTAAAAAGGTACATAACCAGGACCCCACGCTTGCTCAATTTTGTGGCATAGATGTGGTTTACCCATCTTGGAGGGGGTCACACAGAGTCCGTGACCTTTCACAGCGCGAAACTCACTGGATATTCTTGCTAAAATGTCTTTTTCCGCGGGGGTTGAATATAGAGGTAGACTTGAATTGCTTCATCAATAATTCTTAGACATTTATCATACCCACACCTTTCCCTCCGTGGGTTTAGTATTACCCTTTCTGGCATCTTTTCAGTATATGTACTCTTTTATTCATTTATCTGATATTTTGCTATTAATTAATCCCTTCTCCAGTGGTGGTGTTATCGGTGACCATTTGCGATCAGCTCAGCGATCACTAATTCACCACTTGTATTTAGTTCCAGTTTTAGATTGATTTTATCGAGTTTCATTTTTAATGCATTTTTTACATATTTTAGATATATTTTAATTATATATATTTAATCATTTATATGAATTTGCAATTAGCGTTTGATACTAATATGTACTAATGCAAAATGTTATTAATTTATTTTAACTGACTATTGCCTTCATCCAGTGACAAATGTTTTTATATGTATTTGTTGATATAATCCAGCGCATGATTGATATATATCAGCTGATGACTTAATTAGGAACTGTTGTATGGCTATTCAATATAAACACAGTGTAATGATTGTGCTGTAGATGTGATTCGTGGTCACGGGGACACCCGGAAATCGGCTTTTTTTTTTTTTTTTTCCTCTCATTTCCGCCGCCCACGTCTGCCTATACAACAGCTGATTTGCCCCTGTTGTGCTGTTAGAAGCCATTCCCCGCGGCGAGCCTATCATGAGCAGCGTCTGCTCGACCTATCAGGTCGGCTTACCGCTGTGGCTGCTGGGTAAGACAGCCAGCCAATGGAGGAGGCGCTGACTTCCTCCTAGCTTTGGCTGCATAAGCGCTCTAGGCCCGCCCATCGTTGTAGGCGGAGCGGGATGCGCTGTGCAGCACGTGATTGGCTCAGACTGCTGCTGTTGGGGGATGTGATTAACATACTCTCTCACCTATTGGAATCTGGGGACTGGCGCCACGCCTATCGCACTGGCTGATTGATTCATACACCAGCCAGTGGTGGTGGATGATGCTGTCAGCCCACAGTAGTTTGGGATTATCGTTTACTTCCGCCCACAGTTTTGGAGGAAGTGGGAAAACGCCCAGGACTGATAGGCTGATTGATCTGACTACATCAGATATAAGGTAACCATTTATGACTGTGTGGTTAGTCCCATGAATAAGTTTTTATAACGAAACATGTCGGGGTATTGCCATACAGTCTAATTTTACTAGTGAGTGCTGCGTTTTTGGATGCAGAGTGCGTTTGAAGTTTTTTTATTTAAGTGGATGTGCAGCTGCATCTGACAGAAGTCCATGGCACCGTGAGTAGGAGAATTGGTTTCACTTTTTCTCGCTGATCGGGGGTCCGCCGTGACCGCTTCTCACCATTTTGACGTTTGAAGGAGTTTCTTGATGTGATATTCTGCTGTTTTACAAGATTTTGTTTGTGAGTGCACTGTTTGAAGTTTTATTTTGGTGTGCTATTAAACCTTTGATGGTATCACACTATTTGCACTTCTTTTGTCTCTCTCTGACATATATGTGGAACTGATTGGATGTCATATTTGGATTACATCTTTATTGACGGGAACAACTACATCTGATAAGGTTTTTTGTGCCAAAACACGAGAGTGTGAGGCATACCTATCCGGTGAGTGTCCATTTGATGGGGGAGGAATCACTGAGCACTGTCGGGTGTGGTGGAAGTTTTTGAAAAAATTTGAAGATCGCAGGATCCTTATACACATGAACTTTGCTTTGTTTGGCCACATTCTAAATTTTTTTAAAGACTGTCTCTTGCACTTTCAGTGCGTTCACTTCACGTTTAAGTCAATCACGGGTGTTTATTATTACAGTCACAGTTTAGTGTTTATTTCTTAAACTGGATATATTTTGTTTATTATCACTGTATATCATTACATATGGGTTGTAGTAATGTATTTTATATAGTCAAATATGCACAGTTATTTGATAGCGCTGTTTTAATTTGTTGACACTCCTTAGAGAGTTTCATCATCTTACATTCTTTTTGTTCATATATATATATATATATATATATATATGCACGCCTCCATCTCATTATGCTCTTACATTGTGCTAACCCTGCGTTAACCCTGTCTGTTCCTTCCGGGACCATTAAGACCAGATGCACACTAAATCTAATGTGCTGAATATGTCACATGCCCAGTCACATGACTTTTTATGAAACATCCATCAACAGGTCTACACTCCACCCCTATTCTCTCCCAGCCTATCAGCTAAAATGGGGTACCCTGGGGGGTTCTTTGGTGTACAGAACATCCTAAAAGGAGTCAATTGTCTTGAGCAGGAGGATTTTTTTGTCTAAGGATCTCGGGTAATGCGGGAGCAATAAATATGTCCAGAGAGGGATGGGCAGTCTGTCCATTTGGGTTTAGAGGCAAGAGGCAGAAAGGTATCTTCCATGTTCGTAAAAATGGTGGGCCAATATTTGATTGTGTGACCAATAATCTGTTAGATAAATGCCTGGGGGGAAATCTGGGTTTACTCTTAATGGGGTAAGCGGTCCCGGTATATTTTTTTGATTACAATAGAAACATAATATGTTACACAAAGCATATGTATTATTTATATTATTTCTTTAGGACCTCATTGTCTAAACCACATTCCAATTTTACTTGGGAAGGCAATATATCCTAATTATACAGTACAGTGCTCAGAGCTTGTATTCATAAACCATATGTTTAATGCAGGCTACCTTTAGGTGACTGGACACTGGCTAAAAAAATTTCTAGGGCCATGCCTAGTGCCCACTCATACAACCTTGCCCACTCTTACATAGTACATAGTAGGTGAGGTTGAAAAAAGACACAAATCCATCAAGTCCAACCTATGTGTGTAATTATATGTCAATATTACATTGTATATTTCTGTATGTTGTGGTTGTTCAGGTGCTTATCTAATAGTTTTTTTAAACTATCGATACTCTCCGCTGATCCCACCGCTTGTGGAAGGGAATTGCACATCCTTGCTGCTCTTACAGTAAAGAACCCTTTATGTGAGACTTCAGTGTTTTACTAGTGTCCTTAGGTGATGGGTCTGCTTTCCTCTGGCAAAGTACTTCTCTTTTTAAACCATTATTTATGCTTCTATCAGGATCTGAGTTGCTGTAGCCATGGGCTTGCTAGCATTTTGCGTATTAAAAACTCTTGGCGTATAGCTTTTGGCCCACTGTGCCCTCATACATTGCACAACATGGGGAGATGCTGGTTCTCTATATTTTTTGCCTGGTTAAGGAGTTAAGCCACATATCACAGTTAACCCACGCCTGTTGGAGAAGGAGCCCAGTCGGAGCGGAACACCACAGCTGTCAACCGCATCTTTACTATGCAACAAGCAGGCATTACTGAAGTGCCCACTGTTTACTTGACAGCTGTCATCAGGGAGAGAAAATGATATGTCATCTGGTCCCCTCCCCGCATGCCTAATCTCCTCTACATCACAAGTGCTAAAACTTTAGCAAAGATTCATGAGGTGCTTGTGATGTGGAGCAGATCAGGCTGGGGGGAGCGAAAGGGGGAGAGAATTGGATAACGCACTCTTCCCTCACCCTGATAATAGCTGTTAAGTAACCAGTGGGCGCTTTGGGAGGGCCCGTTGGTTACATAGTATAGATGTGACCAGCAGCTGTGAGGGTTTGGCTACCACTGGGCTCCACCTGCAGCCGCAGTGGGGTACCTGTAATCTAATCCAGCTACAAAAAAACCTCCAACAAAGCCCCCAACATTCTAAATATAATACATGGAATGTAAAGAATGAGGCTGCGGCGACCATTGAAATATAGTATATAGCCTTTTTAACACACAAATCCTTAAAAAATGTGCATGTATACTATGCTGTATATTGCTTCTTGGTAATGTATTTATAGAGAATTATGATGTTTTCATATCTTACTGAGTTAGGGGCTTAGTTGGGGACTTTTTAATTTCACCATGGTGTATTTTTAAGATTAATAAAGTGTTTAGCTAATGACTAAAAATAAATCGAAATTTGACATCAAAATTAACACTGCTGACCTCTGAACTCTGCATTACTTACTACTGAATCTCTGCACTCTGCTTCCTTTTTAACCATGGGCAATATTCAGTGCAATAATTACCACACTCAATTTTTGATGTGGTGCGCTGCACATGCCGCTCTTTCCTTTTCTTGCTCAAGGGGTCTACTTGTGATCCTGCACACAGACCCACTGCTTGCATAAAACATCTCTGGCCTGGATTATAGGATCTCCTGCATCTGGACACACCAAACACCACCCATTCCACACTCCATTCCATGAGTACACCACTGGGGTTTATCAATGGTGGATCACAGGCACATGGGAGCTGGGTTAAAAGAGCTGAATAACATGCATTCTGCAGACAGCCTATGGGTCATTCAGAGCACTGCTCAGGGTAATAACAGTTCCCTTGTCCCAAAGCAATGTCCTGTTGTGATACTGCTTCCCTCATGTGATTCTATCTCCTTCTCAGGCACACACCATGCAGCCTGTCTAATACAGTATAAACAGATTTTTCTGCCACTATGTCTGCATTCTTTGGGACACTTTTGGCAATGCTGTATCTTTTGGTTACCAAAGACTAAAAACGCTGCATGTCCTCTATTCTAACTGACCCTGTTAAAGAATCAGAGGTGCAACTTCCTTTACACAAGGATACTATGGCAGAGACCTCAGAGGAGTTTCCTTCCCATGAATTTGATGAGGTACAAGCTATAGCTTCCTGCCAAATGCTCTCTACTATTGACATGCATTGTGCACTAGCCTTTACCGGACTTTCCACTGCCAAAACATGTCCTTATGGGCAAAAGAGGGTGGTTAGGTCAAAGAAGACTTTTCCCATACTTGCACAGATTAATTGTGCGCAGGCTTAACCCTGGGAGATTTTTTAATTCCTCTTCAGAGATTTTGAAGCCCTCTTAAAGGCCTTATTTGCTCTCGCAAGTCCAGCCCTGCAGCAAGCAAGCTGCCATGTTAACTTGCCAGACTATTACTTCTACAACTACTAGTTCGACTCATCAAAATAGTTACTTTTGCTCTCCCCAGGAATCAACCTCAAAACCAAGGCTTGGAACTTCCTTTCTTTCGGAAGCACTGGATTCATAACTTGAATAAGCTTCCCAGAATCCCTCCTCACAACGAAGGGGTGCCCTCATTCTTTGGGGGGAGGGGTGGAACATCTATTGTCGTTCCACCAGTTTGGATCTGATTTGTCCTCCTCAACCTCTGGGCCTTATCTGTCATTTCAATCAGGTACAAAATAGAGTTTCTACCTCTGTCCCTTCCTCACTTTTTGCCTTCCAATCTACCAGCTTCAGACCATAAATGAATGGAATATACCAGTTCCTATTTAAGAACAGTTTCAAGTTTTCTATTCAAACTTATTCACAGTTTCAAAACCAAATAGGGGCATCTCTCCAATTCCGAACAGATTTTTGGTGTAGCAAAATTCCAAATGGAGAAAACCAGATGTGGACATCCTGGTCTCCAGATTCAAAAAGCTGAACAAATTCAGAGACAAGACCAGGGAACCTCTAGCCTTTGCAGTAGATCTGTTTGTGATACCTTGCACTCAGTTCAAACTGGTTTATGCCTTCCATCCAATGAAGATCTTTTTTGGGCTGCTGCGCAATTCATATGAGTAACAGGTTCTGGTGATTCTCATTGCACCAAATTGGCGGAAAAAGACTTGGTATACAGACTTCTGGTGCGCAATATTATCCTCCCAAATAAGGATATGGCCGCTCAGGCTGTATGGAAAAGCCTGAGTAAGCTCCAGTAAACAGGTTGAAATGCGTTGGGGGCATAGCCGGGTGTGGATCCACGCTGAGACTGCCATTTACTATCATACAGCAGGTGTTGACTTGGAAAAGAAGAGAATTGCGCTAATAATAGTCCAAAGATATTGTGTGATTAGTCCAATGTTAAACACAAATGGAAGCACATATGGTGTACTCAATTCTTCTTTAGGGAACTACAATAACACCTTGTAAAAAACATGCTTGCCGTAAAGTATGCCAAATGAGCAAGTGGCTTAAACCCAGCCCAGGCCTTTATTTTGCAGGATGACCCAGAACACTCCAGAAATAGATGGAAGATCTCCAAATGTAGGTATCTTTGATTCCACAGGTGGTAGTCAACCAAAAAGGAAATTTTACAAACCATAGTGTAATATTGTCAGGTTGAATGAATAGATAATATAACTGTTACACTTACAACGTGGAAAATCAAAATAAGCATGGATGAACACCCAGTGAAAGAATCGCTTAAAAATCTTGCATAACATTTTCAAGCCGGCCGGCTATTAGCAAAGCTCCCGTCGTCCTCGACGAGACAGTGTGGTGACGTCAACACGTACCTCCTCAGATGTGTTTTGTCATAACTAACATTCTCAATGGGAAACGGGTAGCGTGCTGACTCGCCA
This sequence comes from Rana temporaria, assembly GCF_905171775.1. Classification (NCBI taxonomy): domain Eukaryota; kingdom Metazoa; phylum Chordata; class Amphibia; order Anura; family Ranidae; genus Rana; species Rana temporaria. The sequence continues at coordinate 180,230,723 of NC_053492.1, forward strand.
CCTTACATAATACTACAACGCCTCGGTCTGGGTCCCGGATGTGGACCTAAAAACGCCATCTTTATCATGGGCAGCTCCATTGAAATAGATAGATAGAATTTCCTCCAGGCTCATCCACTTAGAAGTCAGAAAATATATCTCACGTGGACTAACTAACAGAGGACAATCTAAATACATGTCTATGTGATATCTATCACCTAGGCGTGGAAATACAAAATAAAATGAAAATAAAAACTTTTTAAAAATGTTGAATTGAGCAATCAGCAAACCAGAACTAGTATGTCGATTCCCATTCGCAATTTCAAAAAGTGAGATGTGCCTTCAAGAGGTGCAAACTAAAAAATTATAATAATAAAGATACAAATTATGGAATAAATTTAATAAAAATAAAAAATAAAATAGAAAATGATTTTAATTTGTGTATATATAAAGAATTAATGTGGATGGACATTATTGTTATGCTCCATTAAGCATACCCATATGGGCGTATAACCCCCAAAATCTACTGATAAGAAATTAGAAATATGTGTACAAATATTTGGATGTGTATGGAGTATAAGTATATACACTAATGCGCAAATCTTATGGGTGTGTGACAACCAATCTTATTTTGTGAAAGTATGATTAAATAAGTGCATAATATCAACAAATGGATAATTTTATATGTAATATAAATGAAAAATCAATGTGACAAATATTATGTGATTAAATAAATAAATTATAAATGAATTAATAAATTACATAAAGTGTCAATATGTGATAGTGATAAATAGAATATACCTCACCTAATATACTGTATATTAATAGATCCAGAAATTAAACAAAAGTGTGTAAAAACAAATCAACTTTTATACCATGTATTAATATAGATCAAATAATATATTAAAAACTAAATTAAATAAAAAAAAATAAAAATAGAATTATTATTAATAAATTCCTTTTTAATAATAATAGTTTGGCAAGTGAGTATGTAATTAAAATCACACTCACTATGACTCCACCTACTCTTAAACCCCCAAAAATGAATAAAAAAAACAAATCATAAAGACCATATACTGTACGTGACTCAGACCAAGTTTACAGTGTAAGCACATTATGAGCTGTCAATAAAGGCATTCACGTCTACATTGATGTTTAACCCATAAGGCACATACGTTTTGGCTTTAAATATCCAAGACATCTCCAACTTGAAGATTTCCCTCACTAGAGAGCTCCACCTCCAGTTTGGGGTAAATTTGTCAATGCCCAGGAAAAGGGTATTTGAAGGATCTCTTTTGTGTACCAATAAATAGTGTTTTGACATGGAGTGGTTCTTAAAACCTGATTTTATGTTCGTGATGTGTTCATTTAATCTGACCTGTAAGGGGCGTTTGGTCCTCCCTATATACTGTACTCCACATGGGTACTGGAGTAAGTACACCACGCCCAATGTGAAACAAGTAATAAACGGTTTAATGTCATGGCGTATTTGGGTACTGGTAGACAAACTTTTGGTCCTCCTATGAGTGCAGCTATTAAGAGAACATACTCTACTTGTCCGGCATTGGTAATAACCTGTCAGTTGGTTAAGAAAACTAACCTTATTAGGGGGGTCAAGAATAATGGGGGACACTATTCCTCAAGGAGGAGGCCCCTCTGAAGACCACCTGTGGCTTCTCAGGGAGAATGCTCCTCAATACTCAATCGTTGTTAACAATGTGCAATGCCTGGACACCATCTGTTTGATGCTTTTATTCCGCAATGAATAGGTGGTCACGAATGGAACTCCCCCTGAAAAGGCCCCTGGATTTTAAGGAAGCCTATCCACAAGGAGGTTGTCTCTATTCAATTGTTTAACAGAATCTAAATTGGTTAATACATTTTGGCTTTGGTGTAATCCTTTTCCAAAAACCTTTGGGTAAGAGTTTCAGCCTGTTTTGAAAAAAAGTAATTTAAAACTACTCCCGGCTATTCATGAATTGTCGGTCCCGGCAATACAGAGAAAAGTAATTGAAAAAAATCACAGGGATCCCCCAGTCCATTACCAGGCCCTTTGGGTCTGGTATGAATATTAAGGGGAAGCCCTGCCCTTTTTTTCAATGACTTTTATCTGTATTGCCGGGACCCGACAATTCATTAATAGTGGGAGTAGTTTAAAATGACTTTTTTTCCCTTCAAAAATTACATTTTGTGCAGGGAAACAAAATAAAAAACAAAATGTGTGGGGTCCCCCCAAATTCCATATCAGGCCCTTCAGGTCTGGTATGGATATTAAGGGGAACCCCGTGTAATTAAAAAAAAATTATGTGGGGTTCCCCCAAAAAATCCATACCAGACCCTTAAGGTCTGGTATGGATTTTAAGGGGAACTCTGCGCCTTAATAAAAAAAATGGCATGGGGTCCCCCCAAAAATCCATACCAGATCCTTTATCCGAGCACGCAACCTGGCAGGCCACAGGAAAAGGGGGGGACGAGAGAGCAGCCCCCTGAACCGTACCAGGGCACATTCCCTCAACATGGGGAGACAAGGGCCTCATCCCCACAACCCTTGCCCGGTGGTTGTGGGGGTCTGCGGGCAGGGGGCTTATCGGAATCTGGAAGCCCCCTTTAACAAAGTGGACCCCCAGATCCCAGCCCCCCTATGTGAATTGATAAGGGATACATTGTACCCCTACCATTTCACATACAAAAAGAGTCAAATTGTTTAAAACCGCGCAGACACAGCTTTATAAGTCCTTGATTAAAAATAAAAAAAAGATTCCAGCAATGTAATCTACTTTCGATCTCCACCCCAGCGATGGAATCCATTCTCAGTATCCAGCGATGGGTGATCTCCACTCTCCAGCGATGATGTCCAGCAGGGAACACGCACACGATGCTGACTCCACTGGAGACACCCCGGGAAAGACTACGGCTAGCCTGACGGCTCTTATGTAGCTGAAGGCGGGGTCACCCATCACGTGCCTCGGTCCCCCTCTGACGCAAGGGGAAATGCCGGGCTTTCCCAGTGACGTGGATGGGTGACCCCGCCCCCCTCTGATGCAATGGAAACCACACATCCACGTCAATGGGAAAGCCCAGCGTTTCCCCTTGCGTCAGAGGGGGGCGGGATCATGTGACGGGTCTCTGGCCTTCAAAGATTATTTTTTGAACTGATTAGAGACATTCCCTTGGAAGACCTTCAATGTAAGGCGGCCTTATTAGTCACCATTACGCCTGTTAGACATTTTTCTTCATTAGCAGTTCTTACTTGCAAAGAGCATTTTCTCATTTTACAAAGAGTCCTGCTCCAAAACATGAAAAGGAAATTGCCTTGCACTAACTGGATATGGTCAGCGCTGTCAGAGTCTATCTTGCATTGGTTAAACAATGGCCTCTGTTTGCAAGAGTCCTTCTTTGTTCTGTCTGGAGGTTCTCATAGAGCAGTGTTTCTCAACTCCAGTCCTCAAGGTGCCCCAACAGGTCATGTTTTTAGGCTGCCCATTATTTTGCACAAGTGATTTGATCAGTTTCACTGCCTTAGTAATTACCACAGCTGTTTCCTCTGAGGGGAATTCTGAAAACATGACCTGTTGGGGTGCCTTGAGGACTGGAGTTGAGAAACACTGTCATAGAGGACATCCTGCTTCCTGATCCATCATTTTCAGGTGAATTAGACAACCTTATTTCTAGGGCCCACACAATAAGGTAAAGTTTCCTCCCTTTCCCATCAAAGCTTATTCCACCAGAGCTGTTGGTGTTTTTTTGGTTTTCCAATATAAAACATCTGTATTCCAGATTGGGAAGGTTGACAGCTGGTCCTCTGGTCTCATGTTCTTTATGTTCTACCAGTTCTCAGCTGATTTAAGCTTTTGCTGTGAGGGGCTTCAATCTCCCCCCCTTTTTTTTAAAAACACTTGTGTTTTTTTGTGGGCCTGCTGACAGTTCTGTTTTACTATGTTGTTGACCACCCCACAGTTTGCTTGGGTAAGTCTCATGATCTGTATATACAACTCCTGTGTCTTAAGATGTATGATTAGGATAATAGGAATTTGACTTACTTGTAACTTTCTTATCTTGGAGTACAGTACAGGACATGGGCCCCTCACCTGCAGGGCCATCTTAATAACTTCATGGGCCCCTGGGCAAAGTAATGCACTAGGGCCCCTACCAGGGGGATAGTGACCTGTGGTGGCAAGGCATGGGTATGTATAAATGTTGCTACATATTGGGTGTGGCTTTTGAGTCGAATTGGAAACAAAAAATATACACAACCAGGGAATTATCACAAATTAAATTCACCCCATATACACACTGTGCTGCCTTCTCTACACACTGCCCCCCCCCCCCATATACACTGACCCTCTGTATACACTGACTCTTTTTCCCTGTACACACTGCTCCCACTCCTTTTTTAAACTCCCTGTAAGCGGTAGATATGGGTAGTATAGGGCAGTATAGTGGTAGATGGGGGTAGTATAGGGAAGTGCAGTGATAGATGTGGGTAGTATAGGGCAGTGTAGTGGTAGATGGGGGTAGTATAGGGCAGTGTAGTGGTAGATGGGGGTAGTATAGGGCAGTGTAGTGGTAGATGGGGGTAGTATAGGGCAGTGTAGTGGTAGATGTGGGTAATATAGGGCAGTATAGTGGTAGATGTGGGTAGTATAGGGCAGTGTAGTGGTATATATGGGTAGTATAGAGAAGTGTAGTGGTAGATGTGAGTAGTATAGGGCAGTGTAGTGGTGGATGTGGGTAGTATAGGGGAGTGTTGTGGTGGATGGGGATAGTATAGGGAAGTATAGTGGTGGATGTGGGTAGTATAGGACAGTATAGTGGTGGATGTGGGTAGTATAGGGCATTATAGTGGTGGATGTGGGAAGTATAGGGCAGTATAGTGGTGGATGTGGGAAATATAGGGCAGTATAGTGGTGGATGTGGTAAGTATAGGGCAGTATAGTGGTGGATGTGGGTAGTATAGGACAGTATAGTGGTGGATGTGGGTAGTATAGGGCAGTATAGTGGTGGATGTGGGTAGTATAGGGCAGTATAGTGGTGGATGTGGGTAGTATAGTGGTGGATGTGGGTAGTATAGGACAGTATAGTGGTGGATGTGGGTAGTATAGGGCAGTATAGTGGTGGATGTGGATAGTATAGGGCCGTATAGTGGTGGATGTGGGTAGTATAGGGCAGTATAGTGGTGGATGTGGGTAGTATAGGGCAGTATAGTGTTGGATGTGGGAAGTATAGGGCAGTATAGTGGTGGATGTGGGTAGTATAGGGCAGTGTAGTGGTGGATGTGGGTAGTATAGGACAGTGTAGTGGTGGATGTGGGTAGTATAGGTCAGTATAGTGGTGGATGTGGGTAGTATAGAGCAGTATAGTGGTGGATGTGGGAAGTATAGTATAGTACATGGTGAAATAATGACAGGTTAGGGCTGTATGTAGTGACAATGTGCTTAGTGAATCACTTACTGTATTCCTGGATACAAACACGGGGCTGCTGTAGTCTCTCCTCCTCAGTCTGTGAATGAGTCTTTGGGGGGAGTGGAGAAGGCAGCCACACCCCGACTCCGCCCACCAACTCTGGCTTCCTTGGGAGATAGTGAAGATCCCAGAGGGACAGCCTAACTTGAATAAATGGCAGGGGAGTGTCCCAGGCAGCCTCCCCGAACCGCTGGCACTCCTGCTGACCCGATCGACTTAGCAGAGCAACACATGTTTAAAAGGGGACAGGTGGCCGTGCCCAGGGGTAGCCGCTCATTAAGACGGCCCTGCTCACCTGTGTCCTGATCACTTATTTTCTTTATAGTACATCACGGGACACAGAGCACCATAGTAATTACTATGTGGGTTATACACCACCTATAGGTGAATGGACCTTGGTACACTCAAAAGACAGGAAGTCCCCCTTCCCTATATAACCCCTCCCATACAGGTATAACCTCAGTTTTTTCGGCAGTGTCCAAGGTGTTGGTCACGGTTAATGAAGTGCTAGGAAGAGCTCCACAGGTGACACTGGATAGGATCAGGAGGGGTTATGCAATTGGATCCATTCAAAGAGCCAGGAACAAAAAAGGCTAGACGGATGGTACCCGAGCCTCGAAACAGAAGAACAAGGTTTTTGCCTGTAATGCTTCTCTACAAGAGCTGGACTCTGGGACCCAGCGCCTTGGTCACATTCCCATACCACAGGTTTGCTCTGGCAGGGTGCTATACAGGTCCAAGGGAGTGGACCCTATAAACAAAGGGGACCTGGTCCTTGAAGGTCTGTCACGACAAAGCTCGCCGTGATGAGGGAAGATTGGACTCCTGTTATCTACAGAGTCCTGCAGCGAGGAATGGTAAGTCTGCATTTGTTTTCAGTTTCTCTTTTAAAAAAAAGAGAGCAATCTGACTGTCTGTTTTCCCGGTGGCCACTGGGAGCAGTGTGCTGTTCAATCATGCTATGTGCTCTTTCTCATGCGGGCTGCTGTTTTTTCCCCAGCCACTATGCGATCAAGATGCTTGATCGCATAAAGATGCTTGATCGCATAAGGATGCATGATCTCCTAAAGTTGCATGATCGCCTAAAGATGCATGTTTGCATAATGAGGCATGTTAATACATGTTTACTTAAATATACATAATTCCTCACGATCGCATAGGAATACATGTCTGCATAGATACGTGTTGCGTAATGTTGCATAACACGTTTTATATACGCATGCTTTCTTTTCAAAGATGCTTGTTCAATGGCACACGTGCTACATGAATGCATGTGTACAGCGCACACTTTTTATATTTTTCCTAAAAGCATATTTGTATGGACTCATGCTTCCATGAACGCACGCTTCCATAGGGGCATATTGCTTTAATACATGCTGCATACATTAAAGCTGTATACGTATGTACTTGTTTTTTCTGGAACTATTTACAGTACCTATGTGTTTATTTGCATAGGACTACAGAAGTGCCTGAGGGCAGAAGCCTACAAAACAGAGTTCCAAGGCCTCTTATGAAGGGGCGCCCCTGCTCAATCGAGGTCAGGGGAAGACTTCTGTGGTTTTCAAGGGCTTGGCAAGAGGAGATCCTGGATGGATGGGTCATGTCTGTGGTAGCCCTATTTTTGGCGCTAGACCGATTGGTGTCTCAGGGTGTAATCATAGAGACCTTCCTCAGAAGAGCAGGGTATGTGGTTTTATTTGGAGATGTCACACCCATTTGGATCTCAAAGATCTGAATTGGTTCCTAAACATCTGCTCCTTTTGTATGGAGTCAATCCAGTAGGTCACCAGTACCCCATCTCAGGCCATATGCCAGAGATGGGGTACCCCTGACATACTGTAGATCTATTGGCATTCAGGTTCAACAAGAAGTTGGACAGCTTTGTGTCAAGAACAAAGCATCCACCCACGCTCGGGACAGATGCGTTGGTGACCCATGGAATCAGTTTTCACGGATTTACCTCGTAGGATCAGTTTTCACTGATTTACGCGTTCCCCCAGTTGCTACCGCGGCGGCGTAGCGTATGTGGTCCGGCGTAAGCCCGCGTAGTTCAAATTATTCAGGCAGTGGGCGTGTTGTATGTTGATGAACGGTGACCCCACGTAAATGACGTTTTTTACTAATGGCGCATGCGCCGTCCATGGACGTATCCCAGTACGCATGTTCCAAATTACGCCGCAAAGCCTCATTGGTTTCGACGGGAACGTAACTTACGCAAAGCCCTATTCGCGAATGACTTACGCAAACGACGCAAAATTCGACGCTGGCCTGACGTCCATACTTTACATTGGCTACTCCTCATATAGCAGGGGTAACTTTACGCTGGAAAAAGCCTTACGTAAACGACGTAAAAAAATGCGCCGGGCGGACGTACGTTTCTGAATCGGTGTATCTACCTAATTTGCATATTCGATGCGGAAATCTACGGAAGCGCCACCTAGCGGCCAGCGTAAATATGCAGCCTAAGATACGACGGTGTAAGAGACTTACGCCGGCCGTATCTTAGTAAAATTTGGGCGTATCTTGCTTTCTGAATACAGAAAGAAGATACGCCGGCGCTTCGTAGAACTTGCGCGGCATATCAATAGATACGCCGACGTACAGGCTATATGAATCCGGGCCTCTAAGTTTAACGGTTTGGCTATTGAAGCCCATATTCTAAAGAGTCGAGGGCTTTCAGGTTCAGTAATTACCACCCTGATTAATGCTAGAAAGCTGGCCTCTAGGACCATTTATTATAGGGTCTGGAGGGCCTATGTCTCCTGGTTTGAAGCCAAGGGTTGGCACCCTCGAAAGTATGCCATAGGGTTAATTCTTGCCTTTCTACAGTTGGGGTAGAAATTAAGCTGGTCTTGAGTACGATCAAGGATCAGATCTCGGTCTTGGCAGTAATTTTCCAAAGGCCGCTTGCTTCGCATTCTTTGGTCCGGGCCTTTATACAAGGGGTAACTTTTTTTTGTTAAGTTTGCATTTTTGCATGTGACACAAAAAAAATAACTTGGAAAAACAGAAATAAAAACAAATCTGAAAATACTAGTTTAGGGGGAAAAAAGGAAGAAAGCTAATTTCTTTGCAGCTGAATGAAACAGAATAATTGCATAAGTAAAGTGTTTTACTTTTGTTTCTCTTTGCCCTGTATATGAACAACGTAAATGCTATGTCAGAACGGTAATTTTTGACATCAGCTTTTGTAATGACTGCTGTTCTTACACATCGATTTTTGGTGAATTGCTGAAAAATATGGTGGGAAGGAGTTGCAGTGGGGCAGAAGGACAGGGTGCACTACACACACCCTGTGTACTTTGTCTCCATTTTATTTGGGCCTATGTAGCATGCCCAAGGTTAAAACCTGATTAAGGAAACTGAAAATGAGGGTTTCTGAATGATGGTAAATATTTAATTATATTAAACACAAATTTGTATGATAAAATTTTTTATTTTGTTCAATAGTCCATGACACCCTAAATGATTTTTTATAATAAGCAGTTAACATATTGTTCTACAAGTGTTTATAAAACACCACATAACAACATTGTTCATTTTCGTATTCCTTTAAATTATTAAATTGGTTACATTTAGGAAATACCATTTGCTAATTTACTATCTTTATTTTGAGTTAACTTTTGCCAGCTGAAAGCTAAAATGAGGCTTGCAGTGGAAGGAGTTTGAGTAGGGTCATTTAGGGGGATTTGTAAAGACTAAAGAGTTTACTTTTGGCATCACTAGTATAGTTAGGTAAAATTAGAGCGCAGAGAGCAGACACGTGGCACAGCATTGACACTAAGTCTGCATAACTGGATCTGAAATATTTTAGAACCTTTAGGATATTCAACCACACATTAGTTATATGTAGACCACAAAATGTGTAACATTGGAGTTGCCCTTAAGTAGCAGTAGTATCATGAGTACTGGTATTTAAGTAATTACCACTAAGTATATCAGCATTCCATATGGCAGGTAGACTAACATCTGCTATGTAATTTCAGTTTCCTAAGTGAAAATAAAATTGTAATGAATGTCACTTGGGAGTCAAAGCCTACATACGAGGCTCCTAAATGCAGTACATGTCCCACCACTGACTATGTACACATTCAGTTAATGTCTAGACATTTTTCACATACAAGTAGAGAGGAAAAAAATCCTAACATTAAACAACAAACTTACGGTAACTATATTTAAATGTTTTTAGAAAATACATTTGCTTCATGTTATATCCATGAATTTTCTTCATGCTGCCTTTGTAGCTGCCAGGTCTCGGCGACTGAAGTCATTGGTCATTCATGTATTAATTCTCCTGTTCATAATCTCACCTTTTCTTTAGCATACAGTAGGTGATAGAAAATCGATGAGGCCCAGTGTACCAGTACACCAGTCAATCCCCCCTAGGCCCTCTAGCTAACAGAATAGCTTCTATTGACAGCCATGCAGGTTGCTATTAATATGACAGCCTCCTCTATATCCCACTGTAATTTATAATGAAATACCTAATCTCCATTATTTTGATCTAAGCAGGCGATCCCAAGTCTCTTTATCCAGTTCCCAATGGCAGTTACATGAGAGATGGCAAACCAATAATTTTTGTCAAGTTTTATAAGCCAACAGAAATGCTTCTCCACAGCTCCAGTTTGAAAAGGCACAGATAAAGCTCATTCAGTGTGATGAATGAAAAAGCCATCTGGGGTTTTTCTTTTTGACTTCCTCTCCTTTTTTTCTATCCTTGTAATCAAATTTGAGAAAAATCAAATGGGGCTTTCTATGAAAGTACCTTTTGTTGATCTGAACGAGCTGGTAATTTACAAAATACCCTTCTTTTGTGAGCCAGGCTAAAGATAAAAGAATTGGTAGCTTTTAAAGCTGGGCCTTGGTGGGACTCTACACGTGATGAAAGCAGCTTGTGTGTAGAGATTGAAACACATTTGAAAGCCGGGCCTTGCTCGGGCTGTTCGGGACAAACCAACTCATGTGCACGTTCTATGAATGGAATTACACAGAGTGGCCAAAAAAGGTGGATATAGGAGAATTCCTTCTTCATACTGACAGCAAGAACTTTTCCTTCTGACATTTGGATTTTGTTCCTCCAGCGCTGAAAGTTTCCAGCAGTTTACCACCCTTCTCAGAGCTTGCACTAATTTTTTTAGTTTTTTTCCTTTGTACTGAATATATTTCTGTCACCTTAAATAACATGGAACAATGTGCATGAAGACAAAACATTGTTTTTACCGTACGTCTCTGGTGAAGTGATTAGCTTGATTGGCTGGAGACCGGATTAGCCTGGACTTCTTCTCATGATCCTTCTTTCTGTAAGTTGTCAACACGCATGATTCCTGCTAGTGAGAAGCTGAGATTAATTTAGCCAAACGTGTGTTCTTTGTGGCAAATCATTATTTAATCTGTATGCTGACAGAGCGTAGAAAACGGCACGGGAAAAGCTGATGATGCAGTGTTGCAGCCAGCAAGGGTTAACTTTGTGTCATCTGGAACTTGTGGTTACAAATACACTGGCATGTGTTTATAGGGATCACTGTGGGTAACGTGCTGCATGATTGCAAACTTAAATGATTTCCTGGATTAAAATTATATATACGAGTTCAAGGCTCCATCAGGCTTCACAATAAAGAATCTAATTCTTAGAATTGGTTAATCACAAATACTCAGGTTATTGCTAGTAAGGATGCAATTATGCGTTCTTTGTATGCATTTTTAATTTGCATTCTGCTTATGTGCATATCAAAAACATTAAAGAATCATAAACTCTGTTGCCTGTTTATTAGCCTTATTTAAAGAAATGTACTCCATTTTTTTTTTTTTTTTGCTCTGGAACAGGATTTTTTTTTCTTATAAGAAAAATAAAATGTAAACATGACATACATATATTTTAATATGTTAACATATTTTTTCTTGACATAGTTCTTTTTGCAATTGTTTAAGGATAATTTATAGAACATCTTGATTTTATTCTGAGCTTAGATTGTTCTAAAACACTAACACTCGTGAAATAAAGAGATGTCCCTAAGGATGGTAAAAATATTATTAATATTAAAAAGGGTATGAATGGACGCATAACTCCAAAGTGACTGTTAATTGATGCCTATCAAAATTCAAGAAAGCATGTGCAACTAATGCAATCATGCCGCACTTCTTTAAATATCAGAGTATGTATAGATGAAGTAGATGTTGTCACACAGGATTTATTTTCATTGAGAGCCATTTGCTGCCTCCTAATGACAGCAGTCTCAAACAACACTTGTGGCAGGGTGCCAGACACATCTGCTTTTTTTAACAGATTAATCCTTGTGTTGATCGTTTAATTCATACGGCTCATACTAGGCACTGTACAAGTGTTTCTTTAATTTTATTTTTCTGTTAAAGATTTTCCTTATCGCAAGAATTATAGAGGACATTGTTTTTAAAAGAAGGTAATAAATGTACCTCACTGCTGCTGGTGTGTTCTTAAAACAAAAACAAAAAAATCCCAAAAAGGAACAAACAAAAGAAAACTAACCCCATCAATAGATTTTTTTTTTTTTTACAAAACTTATAGTATAGTAATACACAGTATATAATTGCAATACAAAATGGTAAATAAATCTAGTCTTTTCCTACGTTTTTATTGAAATGGTATCTACTTAAAAAAGGCACAAGTCTTATTATTTGCTTGTAGTCACTCAAGTAAAAATGTTAAATATATAAATATATTACAGGACTCTCTAACTGTCTGTCTCTTTTTCTGTCTCCCCCTGTAATATATACAAGTGTGTGTATGCAAATTTTCAATGACTAATGTATTTGATTTACTAAATTTACTGACACCATAATACATTTTATGCTCCCAATGAGCATTAGAAGCAGCATGGCTGCAGGAAAATGCTGCACACTACGTTATAGCACAGCCAGTCTTCCACTAAGCACTTTTTATAGTTCTCCATGGGGATCACTTACCAGCGATCAAAGAAAGCTGCCTAATCCAAGTCCTGTATTTGCTGCAGGCACCATGGTGCATTTTGATCATGCTGGGCGAACTACAGACATGGGATAGCTACTTCCTTTAGAATGCCTTTTAGTCTGCATTGCTTGCTTATTTCTGCTTACTACTTACGACTCAAGCATTACATTGTCTTTGTTGCAGCCAGCAAATGCCTATTTTTATTAGAAAGCTTGTATGTTAGGGTTTACATTTCAAAACCACCCCCCAGTGCTAAAAATAAGGAGGAAATTCTGTTTTTGACCAGTAGATGTCACTATAGGCAAGAGAAATCTTCTTGCTTATACGGTGTCCTCAGCCAACTGATTTTCCCCTCAGTAGACTTGGAAGGCCATGACAGGTATTCATCTGTCCCTGATGGCCTTGCTGTGTGTGTGTGTTCAATGCCAGGTTATACATTTTGTAGGTAATTGTTAATTTCATTTTTGGCATAATTTATACATTTGTGTAATACTGCTTAGTTTATTCACATTATTTGTGAAGGAATAGTTAAGTAGAGGACTTCTGGGCATATTTCTATCTCTGGAATGAAGTTGAAGTGACTTTACAAAATAAACCCTAACGTAATAAAATGTATTTTTTCATCGAAACAAAAAAAATTATATTTTTCTCTTTTATCGTGTAGGTCATCCTTTCTACCTTCTCTAACAATCTGATCCAAATATTTGAATATAAAGTTCATTTTTTTTTTTCTTTTGTAACATTGATTTTTAACTTGTCAAATAAGCCTCCTTTAAAATGCAATCAAAGCCAAGTGAGTAGCTGGCTAATCTGGTCAGTGTTAAATAGATACTTCTTAAAAATCTATTATTTGTAGTGTCGAACAGTCTTGATTTAACTACGATCACTGGTTAACCACTAATGCACTTTCTTCTTATACTGAATATTCTGTACTTAGAATTTGTGTTTTGAATTAAGCACAAGATATAAAAGAATCCCTTGTATAATTTTAGCTTGTGTACAGTTTCTTGGTTTTGTAAAAGCTTATGCACACTGGCTTAAAAATCTCTGCTTCTACAGGAGTTTTGCATTTTTATAGAAACAGCTCAATGTTATCCTATGTGTCCATGCACATTAGGACGATTACAGGCATATTTTGAGCGCATCGTTTAGAGGCAGAAAAAAGACCCTTTTGGTTTGCGTTTTTGATTGGAGCTTTTTGGCAGAAAAAAAAAAACTCAATACTCTCTCTTAAACTTGCCTAAACTATGTACAAAAGAGCTTTATATGAGCGTTTTTTTCTTCCAAGGGAACTTGCGTTTTTTGGTTTTTTTTTAAGCCCAGGGTGCACAGATCCTAACAGCAAACTATAATGTTTAGGCTCCATATACACTGGCTTAAAAAACATTGCTTCTATAGGAGTTTTGTGTTCTGCCTGTAGAAGCAGCTCAGTGTTATCCTATGTGTCCATGCACATTAGGATGTTAAGAGGCATATTTTAAGTTTAATATTTAAGAGACAGGAAAAAAAAAAACCTTAGTTTGCGTTTCTGATTGGAGCTCGGAGGCCGAAAAAAGCTAAAACCTTCCTAGACTCGTCTAAACTTTTATACAAAATATGCTCTATATGAGAGTTTTCTATTCCCGAGAGATCAGACGTTTTTTTTAAGCCCAGTGTGCATGGAGCCTTATACTGTCTTTAAATATGTATGTGTGGAAGGGGAAATCGTAAATAACTTTATGAATTTGTGTTAACATTTTAAACACTTTGATTTCTTTGTATAATACATGTACATGGGGTTTCCTACATTTTCTCTGTTTTCCGATTAGTGGTGCTGCATAGTGGTTGTGCCTTACTGCTCCAATCCCTCAATATAGGGCTACCAGTCAGAAGAGAAAACAATGCTGCGCTTTTTTGTCTGAGCATTTGTAGATCAGAGAGTCTGAATCACTATAGCAAAGTACAAAATAACTACAGATCTCCTATATGTAATTTTAGAGCTGTATAATATACATGGCATATACATATTGTACATACAACTTTACTGCTCTAATAATTGCAAATATGTTCTCACTGAAAATGTAGCAATGAACTAACCAAAGAACTGCGTGCCTTCTTTTCATATGCTGAGCAATATTTGTGTGTTTGTGGAATGATGTTTCAACCACCTGTATTAAAAGAAGGCAAAATATATGTATATTTTAGAGCAGATTTGATTGTATTTTGTTTTTACATAAGTGTTAAATAGATGAAATTTTCATTTATTTTATATTCACTCATATAAAACCTCATATAAGGTAGAAGAACCACTGGGGTACCTAGATAAGAGACTGTTGTCCTTTTGTGTCAGACTATAGGGCCCAATTATTTTGCTTGTCATGCATGTTTTTTTGCAAGCTATGTTGGCGTCACTGAGAATGATCAACACTATCATTTAGTGCTGATGAGAAGGTTGGAGGCAGTGTGTGGCTGTAACAGTGACTTTGTACAACCAAACACATTTGGATGCATTCAGAAAGACAAAAAGCAATCTGTAAAGGGCATGACAACCAATCGGCATTCATCTTTTACGGCATTGAATGTAAAACTAAAGTCTGATTGGTTCATATGATTTACTGTACAAGGCCCGTCCTGTTTGCTCTTTGCCATTTAAAGCAGGTCTAATAAGAATAACCAAATTAAATGCTCATAAAACATTTACTCTAACTAGCTGTGTTATCACTTAGTATTAATATATAGCCTCTGTAAATATACACATCATGCAATCCTAACCATATGGTGTAAATAGAGTAGAATAATCTCTCCCTGACTAATAAAAGGTAAAAGTAAACATATCTATTTTAGATTTCCACAATATTAAAAGTTTTATCTTAAAAACGTTGCAATCCATTGATGTTCTAACATGTCTGCTTAAAAGAAAATGTATTTTCCTTTTTATTTTCTAAGCTGCTGTAAAACCCACAACTGGAATCTGCTTTCTCTGGGTGATGCAGATGCTTTATTTTTGGGCACTTTCTAAAACAAGTGCAGCCTTTTGGACAACAGCTCTCATAGTTCTTGCAAATGCCATATAGACAAAAGCCATAATTAAATATGTCGGCACTGATTTCTAAAAAATACACTGAAAACTTATCTCTGCCTTACCTCTTCTGGTTAAACATATTTTTATAAAAAAATGATTAAAAAATGTTTTGGAATTTACAGCTTCACAAGATAAGACTGCCCGATATTCATTCATTTACAGTAATTATGAACCTGTTTCAGATTACTGTAAATGTTTGTCAGTCTGATTGAGATTCACTGCATACTTAGTGTAGTAATAATCTGATCTAGTCCATAAGAAAACGATGCTAGTGATAATGATTAAAAAGTTCATTTTTAATAGATGTGCATTTTTAACTAATGTTGTGTCACACGTCACTTTGCATAACGGGCATGTGTGTTCTTAAACCTCCTGCTGTGTTAGGCAGTACTAAAAATGTTACTCATTGATAAGCTTCTCCCCCTCATCATGGAGTTTATATTTGTTACTACAGACTCCGAGGTATTGGTACAACACTACATCTGTTTGCTGTTTCCAAAGTATCTCTACAAGAAGAACACACCAGGGGGTTGATTTACTACAACTGGAGAGTGCAAAATCTGGAGCAGCGCTGCATAAAAACCAATCAGCTTCCAGGTTTTTTGTCAAAGCTTAATTGAACAAGCTGAAGTTAGAAGCCGATTGGCTACCATGTACAGCTGCACCAGATTTTGCACGCTCCAGTTTTAGTAAATCAACCCCACATTGCCATAAAACAAAGTTAAACCTTAATGTCATGCCACCTATACAGTATACATAATTGGCTTAATTTCCACATTTGTGCAACCACTGTTTACAGTGTACAATACCCAATAGGAAAGAATCCGATGTTCAAGGATGACATCTGGTTGTTCTCTGTGACTTCACTTTGAATATTGCCATTATAATTTGCATTTCTTCTTAACCACTTAAGGACCCCTTCACGCCGATATACGTCGGCAGAATGGCACAGCTGGGCACAATCACGTACCTGTACGTGTCTACTTAAGCCCAGCCGCGGGGTCGGCGGCGCGCTCATGAGCCCGTCCTAAGCTCCGTGACCACGCCCGCTGGACCCGCGGACCCGATCGCCGCCGGTGTCCCACAATCGGTCAACGGAGCTGAAGAACAGGGAGAGGTGTGTGTAAACACACCTTCCCTGTTCTTCACTGTGGCAGTGTCATTGATCGTCTGTTCCCTGATATAGGGACAGACGATCAATGACATAACACGTTCAGCCCCACCCTCCTACAGTTAGAAACACATATGAGGTCACACTTAACCCCTACAGTTCCCCCTAGTGGTTAAATCCTAAACTGCAATTGTCATTTTCACAGTAAACAATGCATTTTTATAGCACTTTTTGCTGTGAAAATGACAATGGTCCCAAAAATGTGTCAAAATTGTCCGATGTGTCCGCCATAATGTCGCAATCACGAAAAAAATCGCTGATCGCCGCTATTGGTAGTAAAAGAAAAAAAAAAGAAAAATTAAAATGCAATAAAACTATCCCCTATTTTGTAAACGCTATAAATTTTGCGCAAACCAATCCATAAACGCTTATTGCAATTTTTTTACCAAAAATACGTAGAAGAATACGCATCGGCCTAACCTGAGGGAAAAAAAAGTTTTTTTTATATATTTTTGGGGGATATTTATTATAGCAAAAAGTAAAAAAAAAAATTTTTTTTTTCAAAATAATCGCTCTAGTTTTGTTTATAGCGCAAAAAATGAAAACTGCAGAGGTGATCAAATACCACCAAAAGAAAGCTCTATTTGTGAGGAAAAAAAGGATGCCAATTTTGTTTGGAAGCCACGTTGCAAAAGGGGCAAGGTCCTTAACCTGCATAATGGTCCGGGTCTTAAGTGGTTAAATAAGCCAATTACGCCTCGTAAACTAACATTATACAGATTTTTATACACAGAATTTTTTTTTTTATTTTTCTGTAACCTACAGGAGGTACAGATAAAGTACTTTTTCTAGGGAGAATGTTTTGAGTAGTAATATTTTTTTCAACTCAACTGACTTCCCTTTCAATAATACCAACAAAAAGGTAAACCCCACCTTCAATGGTAATGATAAATACAGAATGTTTTTTTTTTTTTTTTTTAAAGCAATAACTTTACTTTAATAGTCATGTTTGTTAATGCTAAACAGAGAATTTTAGTTTTCCTAAACCTTTAAACATTACATGGACTAATTACTAAATCATTGTTCTTTATTTGTAGACTTGGCATTTGTACCAGTATTATCTCTTTCCAATGATACACTCCCTTCTATTTCACATTTTTTTAATTAAAATTTAAACATTTGAGTATATTAAACAGAGAAAAGAGTATTGTTTAGGAGTCAGGACTATTAAAAATGTATATTTAAATATGAGTCATCCTCATCCCATTCAGAAATGAACATTCAGACCTTTGGTTAATTCTCTCCTGTTAACTAGGAAATCCACTATTCAGAGCTTGTGGGGTGGTCTTCCTATTACTGCATCTTAGTCAGTAATCAGGAGCAACAAGTTATCTTTATTCATCTCTTCTTTATCAGCAGAGATGAATAGAAGCTAAAACAAAACTTTGCTGGAGTTCCTTGCAGAGCCAATGGTATGAACTTTAATCCTCCTCACTATGCCAGTTTATTGAATTATTGTACTGAAAATATTGGATTTTACTTAAAATCTTGGAACATTGATCTCTATACCTTCAAGTGTATTTCCATCTTTGCAGCCAAACTGAAATAACATCTACTTTATATGTGTTACATGTTCTCATTCACATGGCATACCTTAAAAATATTTCAAAATTGCAATCTACCTTTTTTTTTAAGCTCTCTCGTTCTGAAAAGTCAACACTGTAAAATCCTACATAGTTCTCTTTATGAGGTGTCTGGGCATCTGTGTTTGCCACAATTATGTACTGTGCACACACATTTTAATTATCCACTGTAAGGCTAGCCTTAGACGGTTCGAATTCCTGGCTGAACCGGCCCGAGAGTCGAACCATGTATGGACAGGCTGAATGTACCAAGTTGATTGATTGCTCAACTTGGGTACAACCAGCCTGTTGTATTTACTTGTGATTTTCGCTAGAGGCTGCTACAGCTGCTAGCAATAATCACTGTCTTCTCCCGACATTGGCAGGGACAGCTTCCCCCACCTGTTCTAAACCCCCCCCCCCCCCACCAGGAGAACACAATGTCTTGGCAGGAGGGATTCCCCTGCCAGCATTGTCTGTGTTGATGGAGGAAATGCTAATTTTTTTCTTGCAACCACAGGCTGCAGGAAAGAAATTCACACTGTCTATGGCCTGCCTAAACTAAATTTCAACTCTGTTTGTCTTAACCAAAGGCTAGACGTACTGCATTGTACGTTAATGAGGCTTGGCCTGTCTTTTGGGACAGACTCTGGTATTCAGAAATATTTGAAGTTAGCTCAATTATCATTCTATAATTTTAATGGTAGGTTTATTTTAACAGTGCGAGACAGAATAGCAAAAAAATCCAGAAAAACGCATTTTAAAAAAGTTATAAATGGATTTGCATTTTGATGAGGGAAATAAGTATTTGATACCTTCGCAAAAAACATGACTTGGTACTTGATGACAAAATCCTTGTTGGGAATCACTAGACATGTGCACACTGAAATATTTAATTTCGGGATTTGGTTTTCGTCTGAAAAAATACATTTATTTAGTTACTCCCGAAATTCGTTTTCATTTATTTTGTTTTTCGTTACAAATTGCATTCGTCCGAAAATCCCAATGAATTAAGGTTGAATCTGCCATTGAATACTTATGGTGTCTGTCAAATGAATGTTGAATGTGAATGTTCAAAGAAGATTCGACGGAGCAGAGAAACTGTACGTCGAATGGTACATTTCCGGTCGAATGTTCCGCCTACAAGCTATAGAAGAATTCTAATGTTGTGCGACTAATAATAATTATATTTATTAATTATTATTACTAGTCAACTAACATTAGAATTTTTCTATAGCCTATGGGCCGAGCATTTGAGCAGAAATGTACGATTGCATCGTCGTACAGTTTAGTTGCTTCGTCGAATCTTCTTTGAACATTCGACAGACACCTTAAGCCTTCAATGAAAGATTCGACGTTTGTATGTTTGTATTTTTTTCGATGCTTTGTCGAATTTTTGTCATTGATGTTGAATTGTCAAGTTAGTTCTAGCTATTTTACTGCTCCTCCTCTTTGTTTACAATCAGCCAATAACATTCATCATCATCATTATTTTTATTTTACTTCCCCCACCCAATTCCAGCAGCGATCTTTTCTCTCTGTCGAATCTTTTCTCTCTATAATGTTGAATCTTTTCTCTCTATAATGTTGAATCTTTTCTCTCTATAATGTCGAATCTTTTCTCTCTATAATGTCGAATCGTTTCTCTCTATGTTGAATCTTTTCTCTCTATGTAGAATAATCCTGGACGAATAGAGTTAAGGTTAGGCATATTCGACCAACGAAAACGAAAATAAAGCATTTGTTTATGTCGGATCTTTCGGTTTTCGTATTCTGCACTTTCGTTTTTGTTTGTTAAAACAATAAAGAAAATAGCTGAAATTCGGAGGAAAATGTATTCGGACGAAAACAAATGCACATGTCTAGGAATCACAGAGGTCAGACGTTTCTTGTAGTTGGCCACCAGGTTTGTATACATCTCAAAAGGGATTTTGTCCCACTCCTCTTTGCAGATCCTCTCCAAGTCATTAAGGTTTTGAGGCTGATGTTTGTTGCCTCTTCTTAAGCCACTCCTTTGTTGCCTTGGCAGTGTGTTTTGGGTCATTGTCATGCTGGAATACCCATCCACGACCCATTTTCAATGCCCTGGCAGAGGGAAGGAGGTTCTCACCCAAGATTTGATGGTACATGGCCCCCCATCTATCGCCCCTTTGATGTGGTGAAGTTGTCCTGTCCCCTTAGCAGAAAAACACCCCCAAAGCATAATGTTTCCACCTCTGTGTTTGATGATGAGGATGCCGTTCTTGGGGTCATATGCAGCATTCCTCCTCCTCTAAGCACGGCAAGTTGAGTTGATGCCAAATATCTCGATTTTGATCTCATCTGACCACAACACTTTCACCCAGTTCTCCTCTTTATCATTCAGATATTCATTAGCAAACTTCAGACGGGCCTTTACGTGTGCTTTCTTGAGCAGAGGGACCTTGCGAGTACTACAGGATTTACGTCCTAACGGCGTAATGTGTTACCAGTTGTTTTCTTGGAGACTATTAGCTGGATTCAGGTATGTCGGCGTAATTTTGACCTGTCGTAGCATATCGTATTTACGCTACGCCGCCGTAAGTCAGAGAGGCAAAGCACTTGCCTCCTAAGTTACAGCGGCGTAGCGTAAATGGGCTGGCCTAAGCGCTCCTAATTCAAATGAGGAACGGGGGGCGTGTTTTATGTAAATGATTCGTGACCTGACGTGATTGACGTTTTTTACGAACGGCGCATGCGGCGTCCGTGGACATATCCCAGTGCATGCATTGCTCCAAAGTACGCCGCAAGGACACATTGGATTTGACGTAAACGTAAATTACGTCCAGCCCCATTCACTTACGCAAACTACGTAAAATTTTCAAATTTCGACGTGGGAACGACGGCCATACTTAACATTGGCTAGGCCAGCTATTTGTTCGACTAATTTTACGCCGGAAAACGCCTTACGTAAACGGCGTATCTTTACTGCGACGGGCAAGCATACGTTCGTGAATCGGCGTATCTCGCTGATTTACGCATTCTAGGCGTAAATCAGCATTCACGCACCTGGCGGCCGGCGGAACTAGACAGCTAAGATACGACGGCGCAGGCCGTCGTATCTTGGCTACATTTAAGTGTAACTCAATTTGAGAATACACTTAAATGTACGACGGCTTAGATTCCGAGTTACGCCGGCGTATCTACTGATACGCCGGCGTAACTCTTTGTGAATCTAGCTATATGGCCCCAGCTGCCTTGAGATCATTGAAAAGATTCTCCTGTGTAGTTCTGGGGTGATTCCTCACCATTCTCATGATCATTGAAACTCCACGAAGTAAGATCTTGCATGGAGCCACAGTCCGAGGGAGGCTGACAGTTATTTTATATTTATTCCACTTGTTGTCACCCTTTTGACCAAGCTGCTTGGCGATGGTCCTATAGCCCATTCCAGCCTTGTGAAGGTCTACAATCCTGTCCCTGACATCCTTGGACAGCTCTTTGGTCGTGGCCATGGTGGAGAGATTGGAATCAGATTGATTGATTGCTTCTGTGGACAGGTATCTTTTATACAGGTTACAAGCTGAGATTAGGAGCACTCCCTCTAAGAGAATGCTCCTAATATTAGCTTGTTACCTGTATAGAAGATACCTGGGAGACAGAAATCTTGCTGATTGATATGGGATCAAATACTTATTTCACTCATTGAAATGCAAATCAATTTATAACTTTTTTGAAATGCATTTTTTTCTCTGGATATTTTTGTTATTCTGTCTCGCGCTGTTAAACGAAAACCTACCATTACAATTATAGACTGATCATTTCTTTGTCAGTGAGCAAACATACAAATTCAGCAAGGGATCAAATACTTTTTTCCCTTACTGTATAACTAACATATTCTGATGTTTTCTCAAATTTGTCTGCAAAAGTGGAATTACGCTTTTGAAAGGTTTTCAAATACTGCACACAGTATCACTGCTGCAGTACCCTGTGATCTGGTAGTGTTACTGTGCCCATTGTTCTCTGTGTTTATGTTACTGTTAATAATATTTGGAGCCTGATAGTTGAATTACAAAGCACTGATCTTTGTATTACAAAACATCTAGGTGAGGTGGGATGCTTTTTTTCTGAATGTTTCTATGATTTTATCAGATAGCCATATCTAACATTAGTATTACTTCGGTATTAAATGTTATACTCATTGATAACATTATGCAAAGTGTATATTTCATGTCTTAATTAACTCTGCCATTGATTTAATAGCAGTTGGTGGTGCTCTGTGTTGTTTTTTTTTTTTTTTTTAAGCATCATGATATTGCTGTATAGTTTAAGAAGACACAGTACAGTTTGAATATTTAAATACACCTGTAAATATAAATAGATTTTTGCACAATTATTAGTTTTGGTATGTACACTGTACTTTAGTATGTACACTTCATGTACACTGCTGCTGGTAAATGGACATTTAGGAGCAGTTGGGCGTTTTTTTTAGATGCCCCTGAACTCTCCTCTGTTATCGTATCAGTACATGTACACAGGGGGCGTTTACAGTCATTTCTAGGCAGTTAATTTTAGAAGCATTTTTTTGGAAAGCAAAAAAATGCATTCAAGACGGATGTTCAGAGGCATTTGAAACACCAAGTGCCTGTAACAGGGTGTAAACGCGGTAAGGCCCCATGCACACGAGATGCAGATGCAAACTCCTCTAAATACACGGTTTCAAACGCAAAAAACGGCGTTTAAAAACGCCCATTTTGCTGCGAATTTCGCAGCGTTTTGCGTTTATAAGCGTTTAGTTAAGAAATATCATAAGACCCCCCTAAGCTCAAAAAACAGTATTATTTAACCATTTCAGCCATTTTGTGAGACCAGAGTGAGTAGCAGCTGAGAGAGAAGCAGTGTACTTGTATTTAGCGTGTCACTTGCCACAAGCTACGGATTAACCACTTGTCACGTCACCTGCCACAAGTTGTGAATTGTCCACTTGCCACGTCATCTGCCACGTCACCTGGCCACGCCACCTGCCACAAGTTGTGGATTGTCCACTTGCCACGTCACCTGGCCACGTCACCTGCCACAAGTTGTGGATTGTCCACTTGCCACGTCACCAGGCCATGTCATCTGCCATGTCACCTGGCCACGTAACCTGCCACAAGTTGTGGATTGTCCACTTGCCACGTCACCTGCCACAAGTTGTGGATTGTCCACTGACCACGTCACCTGCCATGTCACCTGCCACAAGTTGTGGATTGTCCACTGGCCACGTCACCTGCCACGTCAACTGGCCACGTCACCTGCCACAAGTTGTGGATTGTCCACTTGCCACGTCACCTGACTAAAACACCTGCCACGTCAACTGGCCACGTCACCTGCCACAAGTTGTGGATTGTCCACTTGCCACGTCACCTGCCACAAGTGGATTGCCACGTCACCTGGCCACGTCACCTGCCATTTCACCTGGCCACGTCACCTGCCACATGTTGTGGATTGTCCACTTGCCACGTCACCTGGCCACGTTACCTGCCACAAGTTGTGGATTGTCCACTGGTCACGTCACCTGCCATGTCACCTGCCACAAGTTGTGGATTTTCCACTGGCCACGTCACCTGCCACGTCAACTGGCCATGTCACCTGCCACAAGTTGTGGATTGCCCACTTGCCACGTCACCTGACCACGACACCTGCCACAAGTTGTGGATTATCCACTTGCCAAATCACCTGGCCATGTCACCTGCCACAAGTTGTGGATTGTCCACTGGCCACATCACCTGGCAATGTCATCTGGCCACGTCACCTGCCACAAGTTGTGGATTTCCACTTGCCATGTCACCTGCCACAAGTTGCAGATTGTCCACTTGCCATGTCACCTGGTCATGTTACCTGGCCATGTCACCTGGCCATGTCACCTGTTCACATCACCTGGCACGTTACCTGGCCACAAGTTGTGGATTGTCCACTGGCCACGTCACCTGCCACAAGTTGTGGATTGTTCACTTGCCACATCACCAGGCCATGTCACCTGGCCACATCACCTGCCACAAGTTGTGGATTGTCCACTTGCCACATGACCTGGCCACGTCACCTGCCACGTCACCTGGCCATGTCACCTGTCACAAGTTGTGAATTGTCCACTGGCCACGTGACCTGGCCACATCACCTGCCACATCACCTGGCCACGTCATCTACCACAAGTTGTGGATTGTCCACTTGCCACGTCACCTGGCCATGTCACCTGCCACAAGTTGTGGATTGTCCACTGGCCACATCACCTGCCACAAGTTGTGGATTGTCCACAATGCAATGCAAGCAATTACATTTTTTTTGTTTTTTTTTAATAGTTTTTCATCATTTGCCATCATTTTGAGATTTCTAATGTAAAAAAAAGGTCACCTTTAAAAACGCTTCTAAACGAAATCGCGGCAAAACGTGGTATCGGAGTTTTGCCTAGATTTCGTTTATAGGCGTTTTTAAAGGTGACCTTTTTTTTTTAGAAAGTTTAGCGGTGTTTTGCGTCTGAAACGCGAAAACTTTTGTGTCTAAACCCATTTTTTTGCTTCTGAAGAAACAAGCATAAACGCAACTGCAGAAAACGTGACTGTGTGCATGGACAACATTGAATGTGTTTAGGAGCAGTTGAAAAAGCTGTCCAAATGCCTCTGAACACGCGTTTACCAGCGTCTCGTGTGCATGGGGCCTAACTCGCATTTAGCCGCATTTCGTTTACAGGCATTTAACATTTTTGACTATTTAAAAAAATAAAATAAATGCGTCTAAACGCAAATGTGGCATTAAACGCGGCAAAATGTACGTTTTTAAACTTCGATTACTATCTGTCAAGTTAAATCGTTCAGGAGAGGTTGTAAAACGTCCCGTGTAAGCCTAACAGAGCTAACATGTGACCAGGGCCGGATTTCAGACAAGGCCACCGAGGCCAGGCCTTGGGGCGGCAGTGGGTGAAGGGGCGGCTCCGCCTATCATCTCCGCCCGCTCCGCCTATCATCTGCGCCCGCTCCGCTCATCCTCCCCGCCCTCACTCATGGGAACGCTGCAAAGTCTCGGCAGTGGGTGAAGGGGCGGGGCGGCTCCGCCTATCCTCGCCGCCCTCACTCATGGGCACACTGTATAGTCCCGGCTCCGCCCATCTTCTCCGCCCGCTCCGCCCATCCTCCCCGCCCTCACTCACAGGCACACTGCAAAGTTTTGGCAGTGGGTGAAGGGACTGCTCCGCCTATTTTTGCCACCCTCACTCACAGGCACAGTCTCCTCCCACCCACACTCACGGGCACACTGTATAGTCCCGGCTCCGCTCATCTTCTCCGCCCACTCCGCCCATCCTCCCCGCCCTTACTCACGGGCATACTGTAAAGTCTCGGTAGTGGGTGAAGGGGTGGGGGCGGCTCCGCCTATCCTCGCTGCCCTCACTCACGGGCACAGTCAATATCAACACTGCTACTGATTCTCCCCCACACCACCACTGCTGTCACTGATACCCCCCACCACCATTACTGCCACTGATACCCACCCACCACCACCATTACTGCCACTGATACCCACCCCCCACCACTACCACTCATCTCATCCCATCCCATCTTCCCCAACCACCACCCTCATCACTGATCCCATCCTCCCACCACTGCTGCCACTCATTTCATCCAATGCCCCCCAACCACCACCCTTGCCACTGATCCTATTCCCCCCACCACCTCTGCCACTCATCCCATTCAATCCCCCCTACCACTGATCCCACCCCTCAACCACCACCCTTGCCACTCATCCCATCCCCCCACCACCGCTGCCACTAATCCCATCTCTCCCTCACCACTGCCACTGATCCTATCCCCACCCAACCACCACTGCTGCAAATCACAAGTAATTTTAGTTTTTGGGGGGGGGGGGGGGGTTTAATATAATTTTTTTTACCTAATTTCTATCACATGGGGGGGGGGGGGGCTTTGAAGGACCCGGCCTTGGGGCGGCAAAGGGAGTAAATCCGGGCCTGCATGTGACATGTAAGAATCAGTTTGAATTGCCCGACATTGCATTGTTATAGCCTAATGTAATTGATGCCTTTATCAATGACTTGAAAGCTATAGAGAAAATGTGCACATCTAAACACAGGTTGTGACTTTCACTGCTAACTATAAAATCTAGATTCAACATGTGGTTTCAGACATACCAGTATAGAGGTTAAGTAGATATATCTTCATTAGGGATGAGCTTCGAGTTCAAGTCGAACTCATGTTCGACTCAAACATTGCTTGTTCACCTGTTCGGCGAACAACGAACAATTAGGGGTGTTCGCGGCAAATTCGAAAAGCCGCGGAACACCCTGTTAAAGTCTATGGGAGAAATCTAAAGTGCTAATTTTAATGGCTAATATGCAAGTTATTGTCCTAAAAAGTGTTTGGGGACCTGGGTCCTGTCCCAGGGGACATGTATCAATTCAAAAAAAAGTTTTAAAAACGGCCGTTTTTCGTGAGCAGTGAATTTAATAATGCTAAAAGTGAAACAAAAGTGAAATATTCCTTTAAATTTCGTACCTAGGGGGGTGTAAAGTTAGCATGTGAAATAGTGCATGTTTCCAGTACTTAGAACTGTCCCTGCACAAAGTGTCATTTCTGAAAGGAAAAAAAGTCTTTTAAACCCGGCTTTGCGGCTATAATGAATTGTCAGCTCTGACAATTCAGAGCGAATTCATTCATAAAAAAAAATAAAAATAAAATAGCGTGGGGGGTCCAACCAAATTTCATTACCAGGCCCTTCAGGTCTGAAATGGATATTAGGGGGAACCCCGCCATCAATTTAAAATGACGTGGGGTTCCCCCCAAATATCCATTCCAGACCCTTCAGGTCTGGTGTGGATTTTAAGGGGAACTCCACCCCAAATTTTTTAAAAAAATGGCGTGGAGTTCACCCAAAAATTCACACCAGACCCCTTATCCGAGCACGTTAACCTGGCCAGCCGCAGAAAAGAGGGGGAACAGAGTGCGCCCTCCCCTCTCCTGAACCGTACCAGGCCACATGCCCTCAACATGGGGAGGATGTCGCCATGTTGATGGGGACAAGGGCCTCATCCCCACAACCCTTGCCCAGTGGTTGTGGGGGTCTGCGGGCGGGGGGCTTATCAGAATCTGAAAGATTAACAAAGGGGACCCCCAGATCCTGCCCCCACCTATGTGAATTGGTAATGGGGTACATTGTACCCCTACCATTTCACGAAGCAAGTGTAAATAGTTTAAAAAAAAACACACACACACACCATAGAAAAAAGTCATTTATTAATAAAAAAAAAGAAAAAAATCCAGAGGTGACACTTGTTCCCGGCTTCCTGCTCCAACGTTGTCTGTATCCAGCGACGGGTGCGGGTGATCTCCAGTCCAGCGATGAGAAGATCCATCAATCCAGAGCGCAGCATCGCCGACCTCCTCTCACCGCTGGACACAGCCAAGCGAATAAGCGGATGAAGCTGTGACATTTCTTATATAGGGGAGGCGGGGCCACCCATCACGTGACCCCGCACCCTCTGCTACGTCACTGGGGAAGCCCAGTCTTCCCCCTTGCTGGGCTTCCCCAGTGACGTAGCAGAGGGTGTGGGGTCACGTGATGGGTGGCCCCGCCTCCCCTATATAAGAAATGTCACAGCTTCAGCCGCTCATTCGCTGGGCTGTGTCCAGCGGTGAGAGGAGGTCGGCGATGCTGCGCTCTGGATGGATCTTCATTGGAGCAGGAAGCCGGGAACAAGTGTCGCCGCTGGATTTTTTTTCTTTTTTTTATTAATAAAGGACTTTTTTGTACGGTGTGTGTCCCTACACTGACAAAAAGTATATAAGTGTATTACACCCCTATATACTTCACACCAAATAGTACACCTATAACAGTCCTTAAAGGGACTTTTGGGGACCTGTCAGGTAATGATTTGTGTCACTACAGTCTGTCCCTGCTCTGCACACAGCAACCTGTCCCTACACTGACAAAAAGTATATAAGTGTATTACACCCCCATATACTGCACACCAAATAGCACACCTATACCAGTCCTTAACCACTTAAGGACCAAGCCTGTTTTTCAGATTTGGCATTTACAAGATTAAAACATTTTTTTTGCTAGAAAATTACTTTAAACCCCCAAACATTATATATATTTTTTTCTAACACCCTAGGGAATAAAATGGCGGTCATTGCAATACTTTTTGTCACACCGTATTTGCGCAACGGTCTTACAAGAGCCCTTTTTTTGGAAAAAATTCACTTTTTTGTAATAAAATAAGCTAACAGTAAAGTTAGCCCAATTTTTGAATGGCTTCAAACTTTTACCCTTAAAAATCTCCATAGGCGACGTTTAAAAAATACGTTAAAAAAATTCTATAGGTTGCATCTTTTGAGCTACAGAGGGGGTCTAAGGCTAGAATTATTGCTCTTGCTCCAACGATCGCGGTGATACCTCACTTGTGCGCTTTAAAACATTTTTTTCTTTGTTTTCTTATTTATTTTTATTTATTTTATAAATTTTTACACTAAAAAAAAAGAAAAATGGATCACTTTTATTCCTATTACAAGGAATGTAAACATCCCTTGTAATAGAAAAAAACATGACAGGTCCTCCTAAATATGAGATCTGGGGTCAAAAAGACCTCAGATCTCATATTTAGACTAAACTGCAAAACAAAAAAAATGTAATTTGGAAAAAAATGACAAGAAAATATTGCTTTAAGAAGCATGGGCGGAAGTGACGTTTTGACGTGCTATGCTATGCCATCTTGCCCTCACTCGTATCCCAGCCGAGCAGGGGAGAGGACCCAATCGCCTATGCTGCTGCCGACGGCTCTGGTAAGCGGCGGGAGGGGGGGTGGGCCCCCTCCTGACACCGATAGCGGTGATCTCGTGGCGAATCCGCCGCAGAGACCACGGTTATCGTTGACAGGACCGCTCACTGAAAAGATGGATATCTTGGTTGTGGCAGCAGCTGCTGCCGTAACCGAGATATCCATATTTAAAAAAAAATACTTGTATATACAGTGAGCGGTCCTTAAGTGGTTGAAAGGACTTTTGTGGACCTGTTAGGTAACGATTTGTGTCACTACAGTCTGTCCCTGCTCCGCACACAGCAACCTGTTCCTACACTGACAAAAAGTATATAAGTGTATTACACCCCTATATACTGCACACCAAATAGTACACCTATACCAGTCCTTAAAAGGACCTTTGTGGACCTTTTAGATAGCTATTTGATTCAATACAGCCTGTCCCTGCTCCACACACAGCAACCTCTCCCTACACTGTCAATAAGGAGATTGTAAAATGGCCACCAGATCAGGTCTATTTATAAGGTAGGGTATGTCCCTGTGCTGAAATGTCTCAATTGGCTGTCCTGTACCACCTGATGGATGTGTCATGGGTCAAAGTTCTTCTCAATGTAAAATGGTGGACTGCCGAGAATATCGCTAGATGTCCGCCTGTTCGGCGAACTGCGAACGAACAAAGTTCCCCGCGAAACAACCGCCGGGCGAACCGCCAGGCCATCTCTACACACCAGGTGACCTGTGGCATCTGTTGTTCATATCACCAGACTCTTATCAATGAGGATTTTTTGTTAAAAAAATTACAGTAAAACAGGATGAATGCTATAGCTCGATGCTGAACTACTTTGGTCCTCAAAATTCTCAAACATGCAAGTTTGTCAGAGCCCTGAAAATTGGTAAAATATGTCGATTTAGAGGGCATTGTAGTCTAGAGTAGAGCAACAGTCATGTAGAGAACATGGCTGTAAGAATGCCCACCATCTTTGGCCAGATTAGCACAGTTTTGTTTCTTGGTATACTGTACATACTGTATCCCTTTGCCTGTTGTCAATGGAAATAGGTCCTGAAGAAGTGACAGCGAAACGTTGACCTTATTTGACTCGGCGAGTCGGCAGTAACAGGGAATATATACATACCTTATATATATGTGGTTACGCAAACAAGAGCTTGATTTTCTCTTGTTTTATTCTAAATATTTTTATTCATTTTGTAACATTAAATAAATCTAATTATTTTGTAAAACGATACAGTGTTCCTTTCTGGTACCGGTAAAGTCCGCTCAAATGTCCAAAAACTATTTTCTAACTGTATTAGTACATAAAAGGAAACAATGATATTGATCTAAGGCATGATTAATACAAATACATTTATGACCCTGTTCACACTTCTGTTCGTTAAACTACATGCAGTCTTAGTGCAGTTTGTAGAAGTGCTTCCGTACACGTATAATATGCAGAAATCTCCATTTGCAAATCCACAAGATTTATACTAATAAGCTAAGTTAATTCTTGCATCAAAATGTTCAAATCACAAAAAATAGCATTGTGATTTTTCTTTATGAAATAAACACTTAAAAAATAATAGCATTGATTTACCAGGAATCAATATTATATTTAATAAATAGTAAAAGAAAGGGCAAACAAAACAACAAATACAGTATAAGCAGAAATTCTCCTGTGTGACATAAACTACAGTATAGCACATATAAAAGATATTAGAATTGCGCTAAAAGATCAATATATTGAACTTTTAGCGCAATTCTAATATCTTTCATATATTTAATATAGGGCTGTTACTGATCAAAAAAATTCTGTTCGATTAATCGTTTTTTTTTTTTATCGATTTAATCGACTAATTTCGATTAAGTATAACGCACATACAGATCCAACTACTTTTAGCTGATCTCCTTGCAGGCTGATTCCCAGTGCAGCTACCAACCACTGGAAAATGGATAGCAGGATACAAAAAACACACAAAGGCAACGCTCAATGGGAAAAGCATTAAAACTTTTATAGTCTTCAAGTAGGTAACCAAATAAATATTGCACTGGAGATAAAATCGATGTAGCTACATAAACTGTAAAAATGGTGCAAGTAATACCAAACGGTACCAAAAGCAGTCATAAAAACATGTAGCAAAGTATGATACTGGTATAAAAATGTGTACAACGATACCACTGCTGAATCCAGATGAGGAGAAGTTAACATCAGTCCATCGGCATGTAGATGTCCCATGAAGGGAACTATCACAACTACCAGTGGATGGTTGTAGAATGCCAGGTTGATGGAGGGAAGTGATAGAGGGAAGTGTAACAGCCCTTGCGTGTGGCAGATAGTAAGGTCCCGCCGGCATGCAGATATGAAGGCACAGCAAAGGAGCCCTTCAGATGGACACGGCAAGCCCCGCCAGTGTCCGTGACGTTACTGGATCTCCGACGGAACTCCCTGAAGGCCCAGAAGCCGGCGGAGAGGTGAGTACCAATCAAAAGAATTTTAATAGATCAAAAAGATTTTGATCGATCAAAAAAATTAGAGATTAATCGATTAATTAAAAGTTAATTTGCACAGCCCTAATTTAATAGATACCTTTTGGCCTAAAGAAGTATTAGAATGTCCAAATTACAAAATGAGCAATAGTAAGGATTTCAGTAATGCAAGCGAAAGAACAATTATACGTACTTTTTCTTATATGAAATTCTTTTTTAAATGTCAAAGGTGTTTATTATCTTTAAATGCACACATTTAACATTAATATTTTCTATACAAAAGAACAAAAAAGTTTTATTTGTTGTAGAGTTTAAACTTGTTTTTTAGTATACATATATGTGCTGGTGATTCAGAACTGTCCATTATCCCCATGGTTTGCTATGGAGGATTACATCTGCCCTGCAGACAAATAGATTACAACTCTCACTAAATGGTTGCTAAGGCAGCCGGTGCAGCGTGTGTATCCTGTGAGTTTAAAGCCCAGACATACAAACATATAATCTGTTCCGCTGTATATTTGTAAGATTTCTTGTTGACCTCACACTGGCCACTTTTATAGAAAGGTTAATCCTTACCTCCCTGTTGTGCTTATGTGATAACTACTTGGTGAGCCTGAACCTTAATTTAACATTTTTCTGTCATTGTCCTAGTCTGTCATTCTTTGCTGATGGCATAGGTTAGTTGTGACAGCATGCAGATGAATGGATTTACTTGGACATTTAAGAAAAAATATATATTATTTTTAATAATGGAGTTCTCCATTTTTGCTACTCAAGAGGCACTTTTCCCACTGCTTAGTCTGACACTGCCATCACAAGTAGCATTACTTGGGTAGCTATAGGCATGGAGGGTTCTATCACTGCTTCTCCTGATGGTGAGTTACACTTGCTATGTCCTATGATGATCACAAGTGCTACATCAACCACATCTAGCACAAAAAGACAAACATGTTGTACTCAGGGCTTTAAATATAAATGAAAGGATACTATAGCAAGATCACAGTATGGACCCCTAGTTTAAATGTCCACTCCAAAATACTTTATACTTTTGGATATAGGGGGGGGATCATGTGAACTCTAACATTAGATAGTGGTTTGATCTAGCAATCAGTTATTGGGCCATAACAGAACTAGGAAAGTGACTATTTCCATTAGCATCTGACACTAGCCAACACTGGAGGTTCTTTGTGAGAGGATTACTGTTTCCTCTTTTTAAGCAAATTTGACATGGACAGTAACATTTTTAAATTGTTAAGCATTTTTTACCCTATGGTAACATCCCATGTGCATTGCTCTTGTACACTGTTGTTATATATGAGATGTCTATTGATATTATCATGTTATCCTTGTATGCAACCTGCCTGTGAATTGTTTGGAAAATTATTTTATCTGATCTTGTACAACCATATCTGAGGTGAGAATTAATTGTTTTAAATCTATGCCATTTGTAGGCTGTATCATTTTTGAGTGGGAGATAGAAAGTGGGTGTGGCGCTGCTTTGGTGAATCGCTAAGGTTAGTGGTAAACTTCTCTAATGCCCTGTACACACGATCGGTTCGTCTGATGAAAACGAACCGATGTATTTTTTTCATCAGATATCCGATGAAGCTGACTTTCATCAGTCTTGCCTACACACCATTGGTTAAAAATCCGATCGTGTCCAACGCGGTGACGTAAAACACAACGACGTGCAGAGAAAAATTAAGTTAAATGGTTTCGAGCATGCGTCGACTTGATTCTGAGCATGTGTGGATTTTTGACGATCATTTTTTTCTATCGGTTTTTTAACCATACGAAAATTTTAAAACGGGTTCTATTTTTTTTCACCGATGGGGGAAAAAAACTGATGGGGCCCACACACGATCCTTTCGTCCGATGAAAACGTTCCATCGGTCCGTTTTCATCAGACGAACTGATTGTGTGTACAGGGCATTACTGGTATCAGGGTGAGCACAATTAAGCATTCATGTACTCAAAAGTGTAAATATAGGGTGCTCACTGGGTGTTTGTGTATAACACTGTATTAAGGTGTTCGCCACATCAGTATAAATAGGACTTTGTTGGGGCGTTGTGTCTATAGTAGGTGAGCTAGTAAATTCACGGAGAATTGCTTATACACAAAATAACAAATTTGATTTAAATATATAAAAACAATACATAAAATCCATTGTTTGCCCTGATACAGTATAGATGCTATGATTGGTTAGATGGGGGTGGTGATGGTCGACCAACATGTTTCGAATAAATTAGCGTCGTCGGGGCGCTGCATCCATCTATTTCAAATCTTCATCTAATAATATGCAAAAAACAAAACAAATTGTTTACATATAGTAATGTTCCAGGGCATAAAAAGCATTTCACAGATAAGAATATTCTTGCATAATATATAATTTATATAAGCTCACCAAAACTGTCAAGTCTGATTTGTAAACTGCACGAGGCCTATGGTGACCCCCAAAGGTGACAAAGTGGCCAATGTGGAGAACGCACCCCCAACGGGAGTCAGATCCGTTTTTTGTGGGGCTGCTGGACCCTTGTGAACCCCAGAATAGTGTGTAGAACAGCAGTATCTAAAAAATATAATAATAATAATAAAAAAAAGAAAAATGGTAGTGTAATTTGTAGTTATACCTATCAAGGTCATCCATAATAGGTCATACATGTTTCTATATTACAAGTTACGACACGTACCTGCTGTCATTTAAGAGTAGTTTACCACTTGCTCTCAGTGGGAAGAAAAAACAAAGAGGGAAGACAGAGACTGGAGATTGCCTAGGGATAATCAAAAAAGATTCTAATTTGTAACAGTGGTCCAGTACGTATGGGAACTAGTTTTAATGGTTCATTGGATAAAGAATTTCTGTTGGGGGTGCGTTCTCCACATTGGCCACTTTGTCACCTTTGGGGTCACCATAGGCCTCGTGCAGTTTACAAATCAGACTTGACAGTTTTGGTGAGCTTATATAATTTATATATTATGCAAGAATATTCTTATCTGTGAAATGTTTTTTATGCCCTGGAACATTACTATATGTAAACAATTTGTTTTGTTTTTTGCATATTATTAGATGAAGATTTGAAATAGATGGATGCGGCGCCCCGACCACGCTAATTTATGCGAAACATGTTGGCGACCAGCACCACCCCCATCTAACCAATCATAGCATCTATACTGTATCAGGGCAAACAATGGATTTTATTTATTGTTTTTATGTATTTAAGTAAAATTTGTTATTTTGTGTATAAGCAATTCTCCGTGAATTTACTAGCTCACCTACTATAGACACAACGCCCCAACAAAGTCCTATTTATACTGATGTGGCGAATACCCACTCAGTTTGTTTTGTCCAATTCTTTTAATTCTTTAAAGGACTGGTGCACTGTGTCTGTGCTGGAAATTGTCCAACAAACGTTTCTTCAAATATACTGTATTAAGGTGTTGAATAAATCAAAAAAGTGCTATATCTTCCAATTAATTATGGTGATAAAAATAAATTCAAATTCTATCATTTTTATATATACAATGGTAACTTTTAAAGCATGGTGTGATATTGCAGGTATAAAAATATTATGCAGTTGGCATAATCGTGATTTCAGCAATCTAAACATGCATAAACAAATGCTTAATGAGCAAATAAGTGACAGGTGTTTGAAAAATTCTTAATTTATGAGTCCATATAAAGTACTGTATAAGGTGCTTCAATATAAGTGTGTGCTTTCACAAGGATATGAGGTGTGCCAGTGTCTCTACTCGTGCTCCCCCTACCACATTCACTAGAAATCTTTCCCCACCAGGGGGTAAACAGTATTCAGAGCCCACAGTGGATGAAAATAGGTCCCAGATACAAGGATCATATGTCTCATCTTTCTTCCTAGTTCCTCTCCATCAGCAACCTCATACACATATAAAGATGACAAAAGCGAGCCCCATAGTGTAATCCCAGATAGTGATTTATTAAAAAAAGTATTTAAAAATGCATCACGGACTGAAACTCGAAGTGACGCAATGATGCTGGAAGCTCGGTCCTACACGTTTTGCCAGAGCAACATCATCAGGAGCGGCACACTGGCACACTGGCACACCGCACGTCCTTGTGAAAGCACCTACTAATATTGAAGAACCTGGAAAAAGCACTTTATATGGGCTCATACATTTTTCAAACACTTGTCCCTTTTCTGCTCATTAAAGGGGTTGTAAATGTTTGTTTTTTATTTTCTAAATAGGTTCCTTTAAGCTAGTACGTTGTTGGTTCACTTACCTTTTCCTTCCATTTCCCTTCTAAATGTTTTTTCTTTGTCTGAATTTCTCACTTCCTGTTTCTCCTCAATAAGCTTGTCCCCATCATCCGAGCCGTTCTGGCTGGGGGTTAGTCATCGTGCTCGCCCCCTCCCTTGGGACTACATCCCTGTGGGGAGACGCTATGATGTTCCCACCTCCAAACTTCACTGTTGGCATAGGGGTGTTTTGGGGGTGCCATTTGACCTCCGATCATGGTGTGTATTATGGCATTCAAGGTGTTTAGCTTAGGTCTCCTCTGACCAGACTATATTCTCCCAGTATTTCACAGGCTTCTCTAAATGTTATGCAGAAAACTTTAAACAAGCTTCAACATGCTTTTTTTTTAGTAATAGTGTCTTGCGTGGTGAGCGTGCATACATGCCATGGCAGCTGAGTGCTTTGTCTTTAAAACAATTTTACCTGCTAATTCCAGGTCTTTCTGAAGCTCTCTACAAGTGGTCCTTGGCTCTTGGACAACTCTTCTGATAGTTCTGTTCACATCTCTGTCAGAAATCTTATGAGGAGCACCTGGTCTAGGCTGGTTTATGGTGAAATTATGTTATTTCCACTTCTGGATTATGGTCCCAACAGTGCTCATTGAAACATTCAGAAGTAGAAAACCTTCTGTAACCATTGCCATCAGTATGTTCTGCAACAATAAGGTTGTGATGGTCTTGAGAGAGCTTTTTGCTTTTACTCATCATGACATGTTTCTTATGAGACACCTTTTATAGGCCATCAGTTGAGACTGAACCAACTGATATTATTTGCACTGACTAGGGGCAGGATTGCTTTCTATTTACTGATAGATTTCAGCTGGTGTCTTGGCTTTCCATGCCTTTTTGCACCTAGCTGATTATGAAATACTTACCTTGGAACGAGGTGAGAGGAACTTACCTGGTCCACGACGAGGGAGATGTCATCTTTCCTCGGCGTGTCTTCCGTGTATCGCCGCTCGAGCACTGTTATTGGCTGGAGCGGCGATGTCACTCCCACGCGTGCGCGCGGGAGACTTCTCTCCGGCAAGGTCCGGTGGCTGCATTGCATTCTAGCACATTATGACATACTTGCCTGAAAACGAAGCCCTCCAGCGGTGCTCTGCTTCTATCTTCACCCAGTCTTCCCTCTGGGTTCTTGGGCTTCTGCGATATGAATGGCCAAATCAGCGATGACATCGCTTCTGCGTGAACGCACTGTTTACGGTGCGGCTCTTTAGGAATGGCACAGGTATGCCGTTCCTTCAAATCGCATGTGCTGGTGACTTCACACTGGCTGCATCTAAAGCAAATATCTCCTAAGCGGTGCACGTAAAACTATAGGTAAGCCTTATTATAGGCTTACCTATAGGTAAAAATCATACAAGGGAGTTTAGTCCCACTTTAAGAGTATAAACAAGAAAGTTATCCCAAATTAGCTGCCAAGTGCTGTTTAAATCTGGTCTTATTAGACTTGGCCCCATCTACAAGGACTTAATTAAAGTCAAAGCGCACCATGTGACTACTATGGGGTGCAGCAGAACAGGTGATCTAGTACTGTGACTACATACTGATTTTTCCAGGCAGAAATACCATTTCGCAAATAATTATGGTTTAAAGGGGTTGTAAATGTTAATTTTTTTTTTCTAAATAGTTTCCTTTAAACTAGTGCATTGTTGGTTCACTAACCTTTAACTTCGATTTCCCTTCTAAATGTTTTTTTTCTTTGTCTGTCTGAATTTCTCACTTCCTGTTCCTCCTCAGTAAGCTGTTCTGGCTGACTAACCCCCAGCCAGGATGATGGGGGCAAGCTTACTGAGGAGAAACAGGAAGTGAGAAATTCAGACAAAGAAAACAAAATTTAGAAGGGAAATTGAAGGAAAAGGTAAGTGAACACACAATGCACTAGCTTAACCACTTAAGCCCCGGACCATATTGCTAGTCAAAGACCAGGCCACTTTTTGCGATTCGGCACTGCGTCTCTTTAACTGACAATTGCGCGTCGATTTTGAAAAAAAATTATATTTTTTACTTTTTGCTATAAT
Source organism: Rana temporaria (assembly GCF_905171775.1). Lineage (NCBI taxonomy): Eukaryota > Metazoa > Chordata > Amphibia > Anura > Ranidae > Rana > Rana temporaria. The sequence goes on from NC_053492.1 coordinate 180,268,442, forward strand.
AAATATCCCCCAAAAATATATAAAACATTTTTTTTCCTCAGTTTAGGCCGATACGTATTCTTCTACATATTTTTTGTAAAAAAAAAAAACGCAATAAGTGTTTATTGATTGGTTTGCGCAAAAGTACTAGTGTTTACAAAATAGGGGATTATGGCATTTTTAAAATTTAAAATTATGTCATTTTTATTAATATTTTCTTTTTTTTACTAGTAATGGCGGCGATCATCGATTTTTATCGGTACTGCGACATTATGGCGGACACTTTTGACACATTTTTGGGACCAGGGGCATAACCAATATTTTTTGAACTTAAACTGTAATTTTATGGTTTAGGATGTTCAGATACATTCGGTTTGCTCTGAAGGGCCCTGATACAGCTTTTTCCTACCATGTGACAATAAGAATCATACTGTATGTGTCAGTCTGAGCAACATCAGTGTAATCTGTCACCTGGTATTAAATAAATTCAGCATGCAGTGTGTCAAAACCAGATGGGGGAACAATTTGTGGAACATGCTTTGCTTAAATAATGTCTCCAGAATTAGCAGATTTGTAAAGCCAACAGCTGATTGATTCTGTTTTCAATGGGCACCATATTTTAATGGCAGTTACTGCTTTAGTGTAAAACGTTGTTTCTTGGACCATGAACTATTAAACAGCTGACAAATCATCTAATGTAGACAGAAGTTTCCTTGTTTGGTAGTCAATAAAACTGCACAGTGAGGAGGAGATTTACCATCCCAAGGATTGTGTTTTTACATGCGTTTTGGCAAGTACTCAAATTTACCTGTTCCCCATTAGAGTATCATCCAGCGGAAGAGGAGTAAACATTTTGAGGGGAACCACACCAGTCTATAAATATTCAAAAGGCACAATATAACCTGTAATGTGTTAAACTCTAATGCTGCGTACACACGACCGTTATTAATTTCATTGAAAAAAAACATCTTTTTCTTGACAGGATTCCTCTCAAGCCTGATTTGCATACACACGATCGTGAAAAAAAATGCTCACGCAAAGTGCGGTGACATAAAACACGTACGACGGCACTATAAAGTTCCATTCGTATGGCGCCACCCTTTGTGCTGCTTATGCTAATTTCCCCGTCTCATAACTTGCTTCTGAGCATGCACAGTTTTTTCCACCTCGTTAAAGCGTACACACGACCGTATTTTACGCTGTGAAAAACGACGAGAAAAAATAGAGAAGGTTCTACATTTTTAACGCCCATTTTTCTCGTCGAGAAAAATGCTCTGGAGCCTACACATTACCGTTTTTCACCACCAATTAAAAAAATTCAATTTTTCTCGTCATGAAAACGGTCTTGTGTACGCGGCATTAGGTGGGCAGGCATTGCTCATGGAGGTGTTTGGTGATGGTTTCCTGATATGCATTTGCTGACCTACGGATGGACTACGGATGTTTTTTACACACTTTATTAATTGATTTGCATATTGACAATTTTTTTTTTTTTTGGTGTACTTTTTTGGAAGATTTTTTTATAGAGTCCAAAGTATATGTATGGTAACACTGTCACTTTACTGCAAAGATATACAACACTGTTTCTGCGTTGCTGTTGGATGTTTTTTGTTTTTGGTTAGTGTTGATTTAAAGTTTTGGCTCATGCACATTGGACCATTTTCTAATCTGTACAATGAAAATGCTGTCTCTTGATCTGAAGTTTGCATTATTAGGCCTCGTACACACGACAGAGAAACTCGACGTGCTTGGCACGTCGAGTTCCTCGTCTCGTTTTGGGATGAAGCCGCCGAAGAGCTCGGCGGGCCGCCTTCTCCTATAGAACAACGCGGCCAACGAGAAAATAGAGAACATGTTCTCTATTTTCTCGTCGAGCTCCTCGGTGGCTCCATCGAGCCAAAACTGTACAGACGACAGAGATTCTCGGCAGAATCCGGGTTTTGACCGAGTTTCTCGGCGAATTCTGCCGAGAATCTCTGTCGTGTGTACGAGGCCTGAGTTTGGTCAAATACAATCAGTGCGTTATTTTCATGGTAAACTAAAAGGTTTGACCATGTAGCCCATAAGACTTTTCAGCAGGTGGCAGTATTTCAAGTACGAATCAGGTAACATAGTAGAATTGCTCTTTAACATTTGAATTGGGTAAAATATGACAGAACTGCTTGAAGAAACAGAAAGTAGCACTTAAGCCTCCTACACACGTCAGGAAAACTGCCATGAGAGCTTTTGGCCGGCAAAACCGTCCGTGTGTATGCTCCATCGCAGTTTTCCCGACAGGAAAACTGCCGGGAAAAAAAGAGAACCAGCTCTTTTTTTCTTGCCAGGGTTCCCGGCGGTTTTTAACCCAGCAGTTTTTTTATGGGAAACACTGCGATGGAGCATACTCACGGCTGGGATTCCCGAACAAAGCTCTCATGGCAGTTTTCCTGTCGGGAAACCCGGTCATGTGTAAGGGGAAAAAGTTACCGAGCAGGTTCTCTGTTTTCCCCTCGGGTTTCCCGGTGGACTTTTTACCACCAGGAATCCCTTACGTGTGTACGAGGCTTTAGTGATAGGATCCTGGAGAAAGAGATGTATCCTTTCTCCAGTTACTAAGTGGTCTGCATCATGACTGAAAATAACTTAAAGGGGAAGTAAACCCTAATGGGTTTTACTTCCTCTTTGTTTCCCTGCAAAGGTAAAGCATAATGGGCTACTATGCATCGCATACTGTAGTAGCCCATTATGTGTCACTTACCTGAAACCGAAGCCACCCTCTTTCTTCCGGGTATCGCGGTTCCGGTGCTGTGATTGGCCAGAGCCACGATTGACGTCATGTGCGTGGGGGGCCGGCAGTCATGGCACGATCTCCTTTAGAAACGGCACACAAGCCGTTTCTAAAGTACGCCTGCGCCGTAGACATCGATGCCCGTCTCTTTTGCAAATATCTCCTAAACCGTGTAAGTTTAGGAGATAATTCGAGCACCTACAGGTAAGCCTTAATCTAGGCTTACCTGTAGGTAAAAGTGGTTGTATGGGGTTTACAACCACTTTAACAGGGCTTCTTGTTGATTGAGAATGTGGCTGTCACACTCAAGCATAGAAAGCCGTCTAATAGAACAAAGCTGTAAAATCTTTAGACAATCTACCTCAACAGATTCCTGAAATTTGTCATACAACTGTATAGGTTTGTGCAAAGTGGTTATGTATGTCTCTGCAAAGTTGCTTAATAGTTTTAGGTATGGCTTTAGAGGCATCTGCAACACACAAGGAAGCAATATGGCAGGTTCAATGAATGAGAAAGATGAAAGGCTGCTCTGCTTTGGAGCTGGAGATTAGAGTTTCTTGGACCAACCATTACACTTTCACCATCTGTACCAAGTGTCATAACATTTTTCAGGGGCACATCATCTTCCAGAAAACATTGTTTAATCTTGTCAAAAATGGCTCCAGCAGTAGCTTCAGTGAGATCAACAAGGCGGTAGAATTGGTACTGGGTTTTACCAGTATCTTCATCAAAATAAGGGGCCACCATGGCAAATTTTTTGGTTGTTGATGTCTATAGTGAAATGCATTAGGTACGGAGACTTCCGGTGACACCATTTCTTTGCTTTTGGAACACAAACTGCGGATTGCACAGCGTTTTATATGCTTGTCATAAAAGACCAACATGTGAGTGGATATTTTATAATAAAACCTTATTAATATATATCACACCATGTATGCTCTATTTCTTATCCTATCAGTAAGTCTTACTATTGGGGACGTATGGAAGAAGATAAAGACATATCTAGGAAATACTGTATATATTTCCCCAGTACAGGCGATCTTTACATGGATAGCTGGCGAGTGAGGGCACAAGAAGATGGGAGAACAGCACTTTCATCACCTTTGCCATATATTTATTGCATGGATTGCACTTTTAAAATAACTTTTTCTGCACAGATGGCACTTTAACTTCCCGACTGGCTCCCATACATATATGGCGGCAAATTGTCTCTCCTGCGCAAATCAATCGCCATATATGTACTGTGGGGGACCTGATGCGTGTGACCGGCAGGCATGATTGTCGCCCGCCACCCGCGATCGTGGGAACGAGAGCCAGAAAGGGGATTTGTGTGTGTAAACACACTAATCCCTGTTCTGACAGGGGAGGAGAGACAGATCGCATGTTCCTACTATGTAGGAACAGCGATCTGGCTCCTCCTCTAGTCAGTCACATCCCCTCAGTTAGAAACACACCTAGGGAACACACTTAACCCCTTGATCGCCCCCTAGTGTTAACCCCATTCCCTGCCTATGACATTTATACAGTAACTAGTGCATTTTTTTTAGCACTGATCAAATTTGTTTGATGAAAAAATTTGGCCAGGAAATGTATTAATTAATTTTTTTTTTCTTTTCAAAATTGTTGCTCTTTTTTGTTTATAGTGCAAAAAAAAACTGTAGAGATGAGCAAATACCACCAAAATAAATCATTGTACGACCGCAGTGCTGTATCGCAAAAAATGGGGGGCAAATTCTTTATGGGCTGAAGTGGTTAAAGGAATCATCGCAATTTTGAAGAATCACAGCACTATATAAACTTTTATGGTTATGCTTTGTCATTTGTTATAGCAGACATTGTTGATTATATGGTATATATTGTAGACTATTTTTTATGATTCTATATATTTTACTGAGCACAGACAGTGCAGGAACTTTAAATACTAATTCTTAAGGAAGTACACGCCTTTTTCTTGCAGCAGTCAAATCTAAATTTAAAGCGGCGTTCCAGCCGTGATTTTTTTTTTTAAAGTCAGTAGCTACAAACACTGTAGCTCAGGCATGTCCCGCGGGCCAATCGCAGCCCGAATTCCGGTTTTGAATGGCCTGCCTGGTTGTTTGGACATATATATCTTTTGTGGCCCCCAACAATCTCCCAGCGCCGGGGCCACAAAGATGTATATTCCTTGGAGGACAGGGAGGAGGTGGGACGAGTGCCGTACACACACATAGGAGAATTTCCTGTTTACGGCCGGCCTTTGTAATAGGAAGTCCCGTCTCTGGCACTGCCATTGGGCGACTGTTCTGTCCATCAAAGCAGGCAGGACTTTCTATTAAAGAGGCCACCGTGTTAACAGGAGATTCTCCTGTAGATAATCTTTAGCGCTCGTGGGTGCATTCCTGGCAATGGTGCTGCATTCCTGGCAATGGTGCTGCAGTCCTGGCAATGTTTGGTGCATTCTTGGCAGTGGTGCTGCATTCCTGACAATGGTGCGGCATTCTTGGCAATGGTGGGTGCTGCATTCATAGCAATGGTGGGTGCTGCATTCATAGCAATGGTGAGGCTACATTCATGGCAATGGTGGATCTGCAGATGGACACCTGTGAGGCTGCAGATGGGCACTGACCCTTATTTTGCTTCACAGTTCTTTATTTAAAATAAAAAAAAATCCTGAAACTTCGCTCTTAAAGTGAAGGTGCGTGTTATATGCCAATAAATATGGTTTATCCAAATAATATGCCCAAGCTCATCTCTTAACTCACACAGCCGCAATGGCAAGAGAATTCTTGTTAGGCAGTGTATTGAAGAGTGCTTGAACGGACACACTTAGACCGAGTTTTTATGGTTCAAAGAATGTCAGGCAAAATGGTTGGCCCTCATGCATGTTCATTTCATCAAATGTGGCCCTCTTTGAAAAAAGTATTCACACCCCTGCTGTAGCGGCTGACTTTTAATAAGGACACTTACTTGTCCAGGGAGCCTGCAATGTCGCCCCCCCAGGCTGATCTGTCTATCGGATTGGGTGCCGGCGCCACCATCCCAACGAAGGGAAACAGGCAGTGGAGCCTTGCGGCTTCACTGCCCGTTTTCTACTGCGCATGCGTGAGTCGCACGGCGCTTTGTGAATGGGCCGCTGTCTTAGGGGACACACACAGGTCCCAGAAGACAGCGTGCCCCATTTCCCAGGAGGCAAAGCGTGGGATGAAGAGAAAGAACAGCTCAGATGAGAAGGAAGTGGCAGATTAGGGCGACTGCCTAGCAACAGCCATTTCTGGTAAGTATAAAAAAATAAATTCATTATTCAAATTATTATGTATTTTAAGGAGCCTTTTTTTTTAGGGTGGACTCCGCTTTAATTAAAATTAATTTGAGCACACCACAGCGTGGGGACACTAATGTCGCGTACACACAATCGGAAATTCTGACCCCATGTATGCCCCATCGGACATTTTCTGTCTGGAAAAGTTCTTGATTGAAATTCCGATCGTCTGTATGCAATTCCGACGCACAAAAATCCTCGGAATCCTCGGAATCATTGAACTTAATTTTTCTCGGCTTGCCGTAGTGTTGTACGTGACCGTGTTCTTCACGTTCGGAATTTCCGACCAACATTTGTGTGACCGTGTGCATGCAACACAAGTTTCAGCCAAAATTCAGTCGGAAAAAAATCCACGGTTTTGTTGTCGGAAATTCCGATCGTGTGTACGCAGCATTCTACTATTTAGCCATGCAATTAGTAAGATCATCTAATAAACGTAGTGGCAAATTTTTTTGGGCAATAAAATTATTTTCAACTCAGTTAAAGAACTTTTTCATCAGCCAACACTTCTGATTCTGTGCTTTGTTTAGCAAATGTAACAATTCCAGTGTTGGCTTGCCTGGCAGCAGTGATAGACTTGTGTTTGTAACTTGCAGCATGATTACGGACATCACGAACACCACAATTTTTTGCGCCACAGACACTTTTGTTTTGAATCATCTTCTGCTGATAACCAGTATTTGAACTGCATGAGCAATTAGCTATGAGCTTGAAAAGGTGGAATGCCTCAGTTTCTTGTAGTTTTTGCCAGTAGCCTCAGATGTTGCCTGTTCCATTTGTAAAGTGCTAAAGGAGATAACTAAGGGCTAGTTTTTGGACTTTTTAGGCACAATTTGGTTGGTCAGAATATATTTACACAAGAAAAGATTTTCTCTAAAAAGTAGGTTTGTTTATTTAGATATAAAATATCGTGGTATATATAGAACAAATAAAGAAGAAAAAGTATTGCCGTTTCCAGCACAAAAAACTATCTAAAAGGCTAACTAGGCAAGCCTATCCATAGTCTCTCGGGAGACTTGTGGAGGAGATCGTTGCCGCACATATACAACCAGGCTTACCACTGCCTTAATACCTGGCTATCAGCCGGCACCCAGATCTGGTTGTTCACTTCTGCTACCAGGAAGTGTAGCATTCATTGAGGATTGATAGAGGGGACTGTCTATTCTCTCCCTTCCTTCCTTTCCTCAAGCCTTGCCCTCCTTCATTGAAGACTGTTACTTTTTAGTTCATTTGGGTCGTTTCCCTTATACCCCTTACAACGTCCAGCAGCCCGGACACAGTCTGCTTCTTCCTTCTTCCTTTATTATTACTAGGAAAATGTATGGATTGATCCCCCTACTAACCAATACTATCTTTAAAACTACACTGCTGACTCCGTGAGGAAGCGCTGCTAAAGCGCGAAACCGGTCGAGTCTACCAACGCAGCAAGCCAAACCACCGCAGACATACCTTTGCCTGCATTTCCACAACTTGACAGGACTACTATATGTTTATGCACTTTATTCCAAACCCTTCTGGAAGTGTTCAATCTCATTGTGGATACATTGCTACATTTTATTTACAACTCCTGTCAATGTTTATGGATAGGCTTGCCTAGTTAGCCTTTTAGATAGTTTTTTGTGCTGGAAACGGCAATACTTTTTCTTCTTTATTTGTTCTATATATACCACGATATTTTATATCTAAATAAACAAACCTACTTTTTAGAGAAAATCTTTTCTTGTGTAAATATATTCTGACCAACCAAATTGTGCCTAAAAAGTCCAAAAACTAGCCCTTAGTTATCTCCTTTATCATTTATACTAGGACGTGGCACCCTATCTTTACTTTATAATATCCACATGCACACTACATGTGAGGATATTGTCATCCCTTCTTTCTCATTTGTAAAGTGCAACTGCATTGCACGCAATGTAACCTAAAATACACTCTGAAATGTTAAATATGTCAAACTTTAAACTGAAATCAAAGAGCCCTTTAAAATCTTGACACAATTCTCTGGTGAAATGTGAGCCCTCTTAAATTTCAGTAACTGGCTATATAACCTAACTCATTACTGCCTTGTGTGCTGTAGATACCTGTATATCTCACGAAGGAAAGCTATAGTTGTTAATGAAAACTGATCTTTTGTAACTTTGTGAACATTTTTATCAAACCATATTAGCTGCATTCAGCGATGCATCACATGTGAAGATTTGTTTGGGTGTCTTGGAAGGTGTCTACAAAAGAAGAGAGAAGAAAAATCATGTTGTTTGTCTGTGTTGCCCACTTGTCTTTATACAGTAGGCTGCAAAGACGAAATGTGTCTGTGCTGTATTGGTGTGTGAACACTTAGATGAGCTGGTTGTCTATGGGAAAGTAGAAGGTAAATTAAATAAAACTCTCTTAAAAACCTTAAATAGAAAAAAGACAGCAGCCGCGGTTGTTTATTATTGGTTTAAATAAATAAATAAATAAATAAATAACTAGTGGGTAAGTAAACAATAAATTAAGATAATATATAAATAAACTTTAGCAAGCCTAGCCACTACGGCTCAGGCTGCAAACACAAAATTAACCAACTCCAACTTCAACAATGCACTCGAACAATAAATCAGCATAAGCATAATATATATATTTTTTTTTTTATCTTTCTTTATTATAAAATATATTCTTATATTTATTCCTTATTATTACAATATCCAAAAGCTTGTCCCCCTTTGCAAAAACACAAAGGTGACCCTACCACATAATAACAGCCGCAGCATAAATAAAAAACAGGGGGGGGGGGAGAGAACACCACAGTTCTTTGTCCTCTGAGGCGACTGAGCTCCCTGCTACGGAACCCTCTTTATATAGCCCCAAATCAGGCCAGTTCTGGCTAGTTTAAACCCACTTTGCGCGGGCTTTCCCTGCGGCCAGAGAGAGGACACCTGCCTAACTAGATTTAACCTATTTTTTGAGCGGGCGTACACAGGTCAAAGAGAGGTCACCATACATTCCTCCCTTCAGACCTGGGAGCCCGCCCAAATCCCCCCTGAGAGCGTCAGGCTCCCAGGGGGAACCTGAAACTGCCCTCCTGTCACTTTCCCATGAGGAAAAGGGGGGCTAGAGACTGCCTTTCTCCTTTTCCTTTCATCCTGGTAAAGGTGGTGGTGTTGGTGTCTGTAGAGCTATACTGTCATGAATTGCATCGGCCACCAGAGGGCGCTAGCGGTGCATCGGCGCGCGCAATCGCGGCATCGCGCTCGTGCACACGCGCACCGGCGGTAACGGCGTGCGGGAGCGCGCATCGGCGGTAACGGCGCGTGGGCACATGCAGGCGTCCATCTGGCGCCAAAACAAGCCTATTTAAAGTGTCCTGAGAGCCTGGTCCCTTGCTGTCCGGTCTGCAGCATTTCCTGAGACCACCTGTACCTGTACCAGTACCTGTACCGACCACTCCTGCTTGATCCAGATCCTGATACCCGGCTTGTCTTCGTTGTTCCTGTCTTCCGCCTGTGCTGACCTCGGCTTGCTCTGACCATCCCTCTGCCTGATCCCTGGTACTCCGCTGTCCGCCTGTTGCCGACCCGGCATGACGACCCCTCTATTACCTTGGCCTCTCCTGTGCCAGTCCGGCTGCTCCTGCTTCTCCAGTCTTCTGGGACCCTGTTCAGTCTTCTGGGACCTGCTGCGGCCAGATTCTCCGAACACCTTCCTTTCCGGCTTACCTGCTGTTCCAGTGCTGCTGCATCCAGGCTGCTACCTACCGGCCTGCACCTGCCTTTCAGAGACTTCCTCAGACTCCGCAGAAGCTCCATCCGGCCCCTGCACCAGCGTCATCCCTGGCGCTTGTGCGACTCTGCATTCCCGCTCCCCCTGTCTACTCTACCAGGGGTCCCGGGATCAGAGGAGTAATAGCTGCCACTTCCTGCACGTCGGGCTCATCCTTAAGGTACGTGACAGTACCGGACAGCCATGTCCGAGCCCGCGCAGGGAGTGGATCCGATGCAGGAACTCTGCCGCCATTTGGAAGGACTAACCCAGGCCGTCCGAACCCTGCAAGAAGGTTATACACGTCTGGAGAATCGGGTCCAAGCCTTGTCCACTCCTGCCACTGCCTCTGCGACTTCAGGGGCATCCGCTTCTCCATCAGTAATAATGCTGCCACCTGAACCTAAAGTTCCCATGCCCGAGAGGTTTGCAGGAGAACGTAGCAAATTCCGAGCCTTCCGCAACGCTTGCGAATTATACTTCGCCCTCCAACCACGGACTTTCTCCCTGGAAGCCACCAAGGTGGGCTTCGTCGTTTCGCTGCTGTCTGGCGAACCGCAAACCTGGGCTCATCGCCTCATGGAGAACAAGGATGAATCACTTGACAGCTTAACAGCCTTCTTCCAGGCCATGTCCCTGCTTTATGAGGACCCGCACCAGACCGCCACTGCAGAAGCTGCATTACATGCTCTACAACAGGGTCGCAGACCAGCAGAGGACTATGTGTCCGAATTCCGCAAATGGTGTTCTGACACAACCTGGAATGATTCGGCTCTCTGCTACCAGTTTCGCCTTGGCCTGTCCGAATCGCTAAAAGATGAGCTGGCCCGGGTAGGAGTTCCTGGGACCCTGGATGCCTTAATCAACTTGACCATCCAGATCGATCGGCGCCTGAGGGAGCGCAGGACTGAAAGGGTCATTGCCCCATCCCGTCCGGTCTGGATGATGCCACGGGTACCTTCCACGGTCAATCCACCTCCACCAGCTCCCACAGTCTCTTCTATCCCTGATACCTCAGAGCCTATGCAGCTAGGCCTCCTTCGCCCTTCACTTACGCCGGAGGAACGACAACGCCGTAGGGCCAACAACCTATGCCTGTATTGCGGGGAGTACGGACACTATGTGAGGACCTGTCCTGCCAAGCTGCGTAAGTGTCAATCCTTGTCGTCTGTATCCCTACCTGTCCTTCCAAGCAATTCCACTCATCTGGCTATCCTTGTTTTATTCCAGCTTCCAGGAAGGACTATACAAACCAGCGCCATTATTGATTCAGGAGCCTGTAGCTGCTTTTTGGATCAATCATTCGCCTTTAGACATCAAATTCCTCTCCGCCCCAGGTCTACTGGACTCTCTGTGTACTTAGCAGACGGCTCGGTGTTAAAATCTGGCCCAGTCACCCAGGAGACCCAGCCTCTTGCCACCACCATTGCCGATAACCATCACGAACTCTTAGGCCGGGTACACACGGACAAACATGTATGGTGAAAGCGGTCCGTCGGACCGTTTCCACCATACATGTCTGCCAGAGGGCTTCTGTACGATGGTTGTACACACCATCGTACAGAAGTCCGCGCGTAAACAATACGCGGGGCGTGTCCGCGGTGTCGCCGCGTCGATGACGCGGTGTCGCCGCGACAATGACGCGGCGACGTGGGCGGCCCGCCTTTAAAATGCTTCCACGCATGCGTCGAAGTCATTCGACGCATGCGAGGGACGGCGGGCGCCTGGACATGTACGGTAGGTCTGTACTGACGACCGTACATGTCCGAGCGGGCTGAATTCCAGCGGACTGTTTTAAAACAAGTCCAGGAATATTTGTCTGCTGGGAAAAGGCCCGGCGGGCAAATGTTTGCTGGAATTCGGCCCGCTCGCGCCCACACACGACCAAACATGTCTGCTGAAACTGGCCTGCGGGCCAGTTTCAGCAGACATGTTTGCTCGTGAGTATGGGGCCTAATGCTTGGATGTGATCAACTCCCCCCTGTTCCCTGTCATACTGGGAGTACCATGGCTCCAAGTCCACAACCCCCAGATTGACTGGGCCACTGGTAAAATTGACTTCAACTCTCCATTCTGCCGACAGCATTGCCTGCAACTACCGTCTCCACCTCTGCCATTACTCTGTTCGGACTCTGACATTGAGACTCGTCAATCTGTCCCAGAAATTTATCATGACTATCTGGACGTCTTCAGCAAAAAGGGGGCTGAGACCCTTCCACCTCACAGGGCCTATGACTGCCCCATCGAACTCCTTCCTGGTGCCGAAGTCCCCTTCGGAAGGATCTTCCCCTTAACTGGACTTGAACTTGAGACCCTGAAAACTTATATCGATGACAGCCTGAGGAAGGGGTTCATCCGTGCATCCACGTCACCCGCGGGTGCAGGCATCTTTTTTGTTGAAAAGAAAGACCATTCCCTTCGCCCCTGTGTGGACTACCGGGAACTCAACAAAATAACTATTAAAAACAGATACCCTCTTCCCTTGGTACCCGAACTATTTCAGCGTCTGGGGTCCGCGGTCATCTTTACTAAATTGGATCTCCCCGGGGCCTACAATCTTGTCCGCATACGCGAAGGGGATGAGTGGAAGACCGCCTTCCGTACCCGTTTCAGGCATTTTGAATATCTAGTCATGCCCTTTGGGCTCTGTAATGCTCCGGCAACATTCCAACATTTTGTCAATGACATTTTTAGAGATTATCTGGACCTCTTTGTGATCGTCTATCTGGATGATATCCTAATCTTCTCCCCTTCTCTAGAGAAACACCGGGTACATGTGAGGAAGGTGCTTGAACGTCTCCGTATCCACGGACTGTATGCAAAACCCAGCAAATGCGAGTTCGCGCGCCCCAGTATACAGTTTCTGGGACTTATCATCTCTGTAAGGGGCGTTGAGATGGATCCTCAGAAAGTTTCCGCAATACTTGACTGGCCAGCTCCGACTGACAGAAAGAGTGTTCAGCGATTCGTCGGTTTTGCGAATTTTTATAGGAAGTTCATCAAAGCCTTTTCCAACATCATTTCTCCTATAACGGACTTGACTAAACTGTCTGCTCGGTTTCGCTGGACACCAGAGGCCCAAATAGCCTTCGAAACCCTGAAAGGCTTGTTCACCTCGGCATCCATTCTGAGACATCCCGATGCAAGCCTGTCCTACATTCTTGAAGTGGATGCATCTGAAACCGCGGTTGGAGCAGTCCTCTCTCAGAGGCAGGGCCCCAAGGCACTGCTATATCCTGTCGCATACTTTTCCCGTAAACTATCTGAAGCAGAAAAAAATTACGATGTTGGGGACCGAGAGCTGCTGGCGATAAAGGCCGCCTTGGAGGAGTGGCGGTATCTCCTGGAGGGCGCAGCACACCCGATTTTGATTTACACAGATCACAAAAACCTTGAGTACCTGAAGGTGGCCAAGAGACTCAGACCACGCCAGGCCAGGTGGGCACTTTTTTTTACGAGATTTTCATTCCACATCACATACAGGCCAGGGTCAAAAAATGTCAAGCCGGATGCTCTTTCCCGCATGTACGCTAGTTCGGAGTCTCCCAATCCTCCGGATACTATCTTGTCATCAGGGAACTTTTTGTTACTACAAAGGGACTTGGTACCCCAGATCAGGCAGGCATCCGCTGGCATTTCTTCTCTACCTGACCCGGAGCTACAATCCAGGGACGGTTTGCTATGGTACCGGGATAAGATCTTCGTACCCGAGGGGCTGCGAATTAGTGTCCTGGGCTCCTGCCATGACCACAAGCTGGCTGGGCACTTTGGAATACAAAAGACCGCTGAACTTCTGCAACGCACCTTTTGGTGGCCCCAACTCCTGAAGGACTGCAAGGATTATGTGGAATCGTGCACTACGTGCATTCGAAACAAGGGTAGTAAACTCAAAGCCTGGGGGCTCCTTAAGCCCTTACCCGTACCGGAAAGACCTTGGAGAAGGATCTCCATGGACTTCATCGTGGAACTTCCCCCATCAGAGGGCTTCACCACTATCTTTGTGGTAGTGGACAGGCTGTCTAAGATGGCACACTTTGTCCCCTTAAAGGGCACACCCTCGGCTCCAGAGACGGCTAAAGTCTTCATCAGAGAAATTGTCAGACTCCACGGCATTCCTGCGGATATTGTGTCCGATCGTGGAGTACAGTTCACCTCTAGGTTCTGGAGGGCACTCTGCAGTAGTCTCGAGATCGGCCTATCGTTTTCCTCAGCATACCATCCACAGTCAAATGGGCAGACGGAGAGAACGAATCAGACTCTTGAACAGTATCTCCGCTGCTTCTCGTCCTTTTCGCAAGAAGACTGGGTTTCTCTGCTGCCCTTGGCGGAGTTCGCTTATAATAATTCCATCCACTCTGCCACCAAACAGTCTCCTTTCTTTGCCAACTACGGGTTCCATCCACTGTTCCTCTCCAATTCTGTTCCAGAAAGTACGGTACCCGCCGTTCAAGACACCTTGGATTTCTTTAACTCAAATAACAGGATCCTGCAGGAAACAATGACCAAAACACAGGAACGCAATAAGGAAATCTTTGACAGGAGAAGAAGGGGGGAACTCAACTTAGTACCCGGAACTAAAGTTTACTTGTCCACCTTGAACTTAAGGCTCGCATGCCCTACAAAGAAATTAGGTCCTAAATTCGTGGGTCCCTTTGCTGTCAAGAGAAAGATAAACGAGGTGGCCTACGAACTTGACTTACCAGAGTCCTTTCGAATCCACCCAGTTTTTCATTTTGCCCTGCTCAAACCAGACGTTCCCAACTCCTTCCCTGGACGGGATACTGATCCCCCAGAACCAGTATTAGTCGATGGTGAGGAGGAATTTGAGGTGGAATCTATACTGGATTGCAGGAAGAGACGCAACCAAATTCAGTTCCTCGTTAAATGGAAGGGGTATGGGCCGGAGGAAAATTCATGGGAACCGGAGGACAACATACACGCCGAAAGACTAATTCAGTTGTTTAGAGACTCTCACCCGCTGAAGATGACTCAGTTGGGCATCCGGAGGCTGCCCCTTGGGGGGGGCAATGTCATAAATTGCATCGGCCACCAGAGGGCGCTAGCGGTGCATCGGCGCACGCAATGCGCGCGCAATCGCGGCATCGCGCTCGTGCACGCGCGCACCGGCGGTAACGGCGTGCGGGAGCGCGCATCGGTGGTAACGGCGCGCGGGCACGTGCAGGCGTCCATCTGGCGCCAAAACAAGCCTATTTAAAGTGTCCTGAGAGCCTGGTCCCTTGCTGTCCGGTCTGCAGCGTTTCCTGAGACCACCTGTACCTGTACCAGTACCTGTACCGACCACTCCTGCTTGATCCAGATCCTGATACCCGGCTTGTCTTCGTTGTTCCTGTCTTCCGCCTGTCCTGACCTCGGCTTGCTCTGACCATCCCTCTGCCTGATCCCTGGTACTCCGCTGTCCGCCTGTTGCCGACCCGGCTTGACGACCCCTCTATTACCTTGGCCTCTCCTGTGCCAGTCCGGCTGCTCCTGCTTCTCCAGTCTTCTGGGACCCTGTTCAGTCTTCTGGGACCTGCTGCGGCCAGATTCTCCGAACACCTTCCTTTCCGGCTTACCTGCTGTTCCAGTGCTGCTGCATCCAGGCTGCTACCTACCGGCCTGCACCTGCCTTTCAGAGACTTCCTCAGACTCCGCAGAAGCTCCATCCGGCCCCTGCACCAGCGTCATCCCTGGCGCTTGTGCGACTCTGCATTCCCGCTCCCCCTGTCTACTCTACCAGGGGTCCCGGGATCAGAGGAGTAACAGCTGCCACTTCCTGCACGTCGGGCTCATCCTTAAGGTACGTGACATATACACCTGATTTCCCAATGCACTGTATACTTTTATAGGGAATAAATAAAAACATTAATCAGATTGCTGTGACCTCAGTGACAGTCCCCAGAATCCCAGAACCCACCTAAGTTCCCACACACAATAGTAGACATTCACAAAACACTGGCTTCCAAAAATGACATGCTTGCCAGAGGACAGAGTTCCAAAAGGAATCCGGACAGAGGCCACGCCAGTAGATGGTCAATAGCAGTGGTGTGATTGTCTGTCAGTCCAGGAGAACCAGCACAAAGAGGGAGAAGGAGAAAACCAAACATCAGATTATAGCAGATACCTGACTATTTGCTTCCTGCATGATATAGCTGTATGAAGTCGAAGAGAATGCTTTAGGACAGGAGTTTCAGTAGGCAGGAAGGCTGTGCTTGTAGTGAATGCAGACAGCGGACATTGTATTTGGTGCAATTCACTTGATAGGAGGACTAAAGGCAGCAGGCAAGGCATTGGTGGCAGTGGTGGCAGTGGTGGAACAGGCTGAGGCTAGTCTAAGCATCATTGGGAATCCAGGGATAGAAAAACTAACCTATAGCACAAAGAGGAAAAGCAAGAGCACACCAAACATGAGATGAGACTCACTGGAGCAGATAATTTCTTGATAAAGCACACCACTGCTAATTTCATTAGTTATATAAAACCAAAGAGAAGAGGAGTTGCAGCAGGCGGTGCTTGTGCTTGTACTTGTAGGCAGACAGTGGTTGGCGCAGTGAACTTGATGGGAGGTCTGAGGCCAGCAGTCAAGGCATTGGAAAGCACCGTGACTGGGAGTCCAGGGAGAGGAAAACCAACCTACGGCATAAAGAGGGAGAGAAGGAGAACAGCAAACATGAGATTTACTACAGCAGATAATTTCTTGACAAAGCACACCATTGCAAATTGTGTATTTGCTTATTATATGAAGCCAAAGGGAATGCTTCAGGATTCAGGAGGAGTTAAAGCAGGTGGTGCTTGTAGGCAGACAATGGATCTTGTGTTGGGTGCAGTTTACTTGATGGAAAGAGGGTCGAGGGCAGCATGCAAGGCAAGGAGTTAGCGGTAGTGGTGATATAGGCTGGTTAAAGCAGGTATGATTGGAAGTCCAGGGAAATCCAATTTAACAGTACAAAGAGAGAAGGAGAAAATCCAAACATGATAAGACAGCTGTCGGTGGTGGTGTGCTCCTCCACTGCATTGATTGCTTGCTCCCTTAGACTGCTCCATTTCATAGCATTCATTCATTATTGTCCCCGGTAGACTTCTCCATTCAATGCATGTATTCATAATTGCAAGAGAGAGTTGCCTGCTTCATCCATCCATTGCATTAATTCATTATTGCCTCTGTACTAAGTATGTTGGCTATTTTAAATTTTGCATTAAAAAATCACCATTTTGCAGTCACAGCAATAGTTTGCACTTACAGCAATAGTTTGCACTTCACACGATGATCTAACAATTTGGTGGTGGGCACTGGGATCAGAAGGTCTGATCACTGTTGGCTATTTGCAATGTTGCATTCATTTTGCACAGCATAACTTGTTTGCACTTGCACACAATGATCTCACAATTTGGTTGCGGGCATAGGGTAGAGGTGATCTGGTCACTTGGGCATTTGCAGTTTTGCATTAAAATTTGCCATTTTACATTCACAGCACTAGTTTGCACTTGCACATATGATATTACACTTTTGGCGGTGGGCACTGGCAGTGTGGGCACGGGGCACAGCAGGTGGTATGGTCAATTGGCCATTTGCAATTTTGACTTAAAATTCACAGTTTTGAACTCACAGCACTACTGGTTTGCACTTGCACACGTGATCTCATAATTTGCAATACAAAATACATACTGACGTGTGAGGATGAGGGCACACTCTCTGACCACAGTGGGCCCTGGGTGGGCAGAGGTGGTCTGGTCTGCCTGTTGTGTGGCTGGCTGGTGGCGGCCGGGGCCTGGGTTGGCCTGGCTGGGTGGCAGTGGCACTCTGGCAGGTAGGAGCAGGTCTCATACAGGACAGGAGACCAGGGTAGAGAGCAGCAGCTAAAGCAAGCAGGGCGGGTAAGTGTGCTGAGCGAGCTGCGATGAAAATGGCAGCTGGTGGGAAACAGGGCGTGGTTCTATGCATCATCACCACTGCACACGCACAAACTTGACTTGCATATGCACGCTGAAGACAGCTGAATGTCATTCACAGTGCCGAAGCGGGAACATTTTAATTTTTTTATGGGCAGCTGTTGTCCGTAACTAATTTATAAACAACTTGTAAATAGCCCTAAATTTACAAACTGTCCCTAAATTTATGGATGATTGGCATCACCGAATGTAAGGGTGGTCCAAACTTCACGTTTTGTGTTCTTCGAAAGCAACAAGCCTGCTATATCCCATAATGCATTGCAGTGTCCTGTGAACTCTGGTCAGATGCAATACTTTGGCTAATAATGTGTTTTGATCAAAGCCCCCTCACTATTAAAAGCAGCTCTCCCAGTAGCCCTTTGTCAGTGTGTTGGAGTTAGTAGTGTGAGGCACAGCTGACAGTGATTGCAGGTTGAGAGGGTTTTGTGCTATTGAACTGTGCTGGTGATCTACCTTAGAGATGCACAATGCTTTATTTTATTCTGTATATTACCAATGGTAAATTTCAGTGAATTGCACTTTGTGGGGGCTTGGGAGAGTAGATTGCTACCTCACTTGCATTCTTGTTTCCCATTCATTTATTTTTATTGTTTTTTAGGGTCTTTTTTGTTTTGTTTTACTTTGTATGCATGTTTTATATTCTGCGTTTCTTGTATATGAAAAAAAATTACCAAAGATATTTTTTCCTAGTGTTTTTGGGTTAGTGCACAGTGTTTTATTTCTATTTTTTATTTTCTGCAAGAAATATTTGATTTCTATACAATTTTGTTACATTCTTTTAATTTTGTTTTGTGTTAGCTTCAGCAGCATCAGCAGCAGCATAAAAGCTGTGCTTTACAGCACAGCACCGCATTCTATTGCCTAATTGGTCCACAAGGGCACCATGGTGTCAAGTGCATCAAAGCACAACATCCCCTATCTAACCCTTGCCACAACTTTTAGTAAAAGTAGAGAAGCACCCATTACCAACATGCCTGGGAGGCCTAGATGGAAAGGCAGAGGTTGTTCCCATTAAGCACTAAGGGGGGCAGGCAAATTCTCTATCCACATGCCAAGGTTGTGGTCAGATCACCATGTGCCTTTCTTTTCTGTGCAGTTTTATACAGCCAAAGCATGTGTAGAAGGTGGTGGAATGGCTAACCAAGTCTTTCATAATCCGCCTCCTCTTTCTTCCAAATGCAGAGTAGGTTAATGTAATTTGTGGCTCCAAAAGCATCCTCATCGGCAACAGTTAATCCAGCAGTTGCCCCACAAATTGGCATAAAGGAGTCCGTGGAATTATTTGAGCACAACAGACATTTCTTGCTGCAGATGCAAGAGATTATTTTCAACAAATCTGTACAATTTTTATATTCTGCCTCAGCAATCATTTCTTTTGGTTGAAATCTGCCTCATCTCCATCTTCCTCTAAAATTGCAAAATACATTTCCAGATACAATCTACTTGCTTTCTCTCTGCTAAATTGCAACTTATCCAGACAGGCTTAAAAGCTGTGCTTCAACTTTGTAAAATGTTTCTATCTTCACTCTTGGAAGAGACAGATTTGTGTTTCTCTCTCTCTCACAGTAATTGTGGCCTATCCAATTAAGGCTTAAAAGGTGTGCTACACATCTGCACAATGTTTTTGTCTTGGATCTTAGTAAAAAGAGCCTTTATTCATAGATGAAATCTGCCTGCTCTCTCTCTCTCTCTCTCTCTCTCTCTCTCTCTCTCTGAAATAGCAGATATAAATGCTAAAGCTAGCCATACAGGCACAGATTTATTTCACTTGTCCAACACTGGGCACAAGGTTGTGTTATTGTCTCTATATGTTTTCCAAGTTGCTATTTGCACTTCATTTGTGCTTTGTTGTTGTCCGAAAACACTAAAACAAGAATAAAATACATTAATAAATTTACAGAAAAAGGGTTAACTTTTCTATGCTTTATTGAAATTATTTGCTGAACAACAACATGTCATTCTTTGTGTAAAGAACATAAATTGAGGACATGATGAATGAATCATTATGTGATGATATTTTTTATTAGGTTGAATCAATAAACAGCATTTGTTGACAACCAAAACCATTCATTGGTGAAAAGCAGATGGGGAGCAATAAACCTGTGTCAGCTTAATAACAGTATCTTGAAGAGTGGTGGGATGGGGGCAACTGTGGTGGAAACATTCCACTGTCATTGCATTAAACTGAGAGTGAGTGCCTGGACATATCCAAATGAAATGTCCAGTGCACAGGGTACAGTGATCTGTATTTTTTTTAATGTCCCACTTACTATTCTGTTGGTCCTGCACTGTACTTGAAGACAGAGGGTCCACGATCACCAGAGCACCTTAGTCCCCTTTCACACTTATACTTATATTGTAGCACGATTTTGGACG
The DNA here is from genome assembly GCF_905171775.1 of Rana temporaria. Lineage (NCBI taxonomy): Eukaryota > Metazoa > Chordata > Amphibia > Anura > Ranidae > Rana > Rana temporaria. The sequence continues at coordinate 180,288,544 of NC_053492.1, forward strand.
GCAAAATCGTATGAAAAGTAATTCTTCATGATTTTCAATGACTACCATTCATACTGGCACGACTTTAAGTCGTGCCAACTTCAAAGTAGTTCCTGCATTACCTTTTTTCTGAAGTTGGATCAAAGTCTGATTCCGTATTAACAGATCCGACTTTGGCATGCGACTTGTACACACGACTTGTGCATGAAGGGGAAATCCACGCCATTTAAAAAAAAACGGCATGGGTTCCCCCTTCATGAGCATACTGGGCCCTTCGGTCTGATATGGATTTAAAGGGGAATTCCCACGCTGAGAAAACAGCGTGGGGTCCCCCCAAATTCATACCAGACCCTTATCCGAGCACCAGCCCGGCCAGTCAGGAAAGGGGGTGGGGACGAGCGAGCACCCCCCTTCCTGAGCCATACCAGGCAGCATGCCCTCAACATGAGGGTGTGGGTGATTTGGGGCAGGGGGGCACTGCACCCCCCCACCCCAAAGCACCTTTCCCCCATGTTGATGAGGACAAGGGCCCCTTCCCGACAACCCTGGCCATTGGTTGTCGGGGTCTGCGGGCAGGGGGCTTATCGGATAATTACCCCGCCCCCTTATGTCATCACCACCCGGAGGATGCTGGGACTGTGACGTCATAAGAGGCCTATATAAATCATCGCACACCGCACACCTGGCATTACAGCGAGAGGGAGCGTCGAGTCAAAATCGGAAGAAAAAAAGAGGGTGACAAGGAAGACCGGGCTGTCCGCGGCTAGTAAAAGGGCTTCAAAGAAGATACCGGCGGCCAGCCCCGAAGAAGGCACCAGAGAGCAGGTGAAGAACCGGGGAGCGCAGAGAGCAGAAGAAGAGAGCGGAGAAGACGAAAGAAGATCCCCGGAGTCAGAAGAAGACCCCCGGAGAGCGGAGAAGTCGGAAGAAGACCCCCGGAGCTGACTAATGATTTTGAAAATGGGGAAAAGAGGGGTTGTTTGTTGGAAGGGGAGGGAAAAGTGAAAAGAAAGAGAGGGGGGGGAGGTGGGGAAGGAGCAGGAGGATATTGGTTGAAAAAGAGGAAGTAGGCAATAGACAATAAAAAGAGAAAGGAAATGTGGGGGAAAGGGAAGGGGGGAAAAAGCAGGGGTATTGGTGAGGTGTGTAGGGTAAGGGAAACAAGGAAAGTGAGAGGGGGGGAGAAAAACAGGGGGAAAAAAGGAGGGTTGAATTGTGATAGGGAAATTAAAGAAAGATTAAAAGGGAACAAGAAACCTAAAAGGGAAGGGAGGGGAAAGAGGAGTTGAGGGCCAGTGGGAAGCGTAAGGTCAATAACCTTATTTAGGAAACACCAACATATACACACAGTGTGCAGTGTTATATGGAGAATTGCAAAAGATAAAGATTAAGTAAAAAAGTGGTAAATTGAGGGGATCTATCACCAAGCACATTACTAAGATTGGGAGCGCCCATCACCAGGGTGACCGATCAATAATAGGAAAATTCCCCAAGGGGGCCTTACCATCATTACATTAAGAATACGCAGATTACTGGGGCACAAGGAATTAGGTAGAATCAGCCTTATGTAAATTGCCTTACATTGCCAGGATAAGGGCAATCGCTAGACAGTCGGTCCAACTGAGGAATCCAAAGGAGGAGATATTTATCCATAAATACAATTACAAGGTCAGCAGAAGAGAAGCCTTAGCAACAGGCATCAAGCCTACTCACCTCGACTAAAGGATATCCACGTGTGTCCCCAGGGAGAGCATCCGTGCTAACTCACAGAAACGGCTGTGTCAGCCGCTTTTGTAAGTATCCCTGGACGGCGCGTGACGTCATCGAGTTGCGACGCCGCCGCCGTCCAACGTCCCACCAACCCCTGCACGTGAGTGCGTGGGTGTGTAGCTGCTGACCCAATGGCATGACGCTAGGTCGTAGGCTACAGACAGAGAGCTCCAATTGGTGCTCTCAGCCGGGGACGACACTCCACGCGCCAATTAGAAGGGGAGGAAACCAGGTGCACGGCCCAATCAATCAACCAGGGTGTCTGAGCTCCGAAAATTCGCTGCATTGTAAACAAAAATACATAGACATTTGCATTGCATATATAGTGATAAACATATTCAATACTACATATATATACATGGCGTGGGATTACCCCATCACAATGCTTGGCTATTAGTTCAGAGTTCAGGGTCTTTTTTGCCAAGATAGGGTATGGAGATAACATCACATAATTACCCTCTAATGTCCATATATGTATATATATATTTTTTGAGGCAGATAAGCGCCTCCAAATTAAATGCCACAACCTACTTTAGGATAATTGGCAATTAGGACATCAGTGGGGGAAAGGGAAGGGAGAAGGGAAGGAAGGGGTTCCAAGGGAAGGGGAAGAATAAAGGAGAGGGGGGGATGGGGATAAGGAAAAAGAGAGGGGAGGGAAAGAAGAAGGGGGGGGAAGGGGGGGCCGCCACCACCTAGGAGGCTGAAAAAGGATCTCAATATTAGCGTAAGAAAGATTTATAGGAGTTCATTTCATTTAATCCTGGAAAAGTTGTGGCATCGAGATGCTCAATTCACAAACATTCTTTCTGTAAGATAGTCCTATTCCAGTCTCCACCCCGTGGGTGTTGTGGAATTATTTCCAAGATAAAAAACCTTACGACAGAAAGGTCATATCTATGGTATAGTCCAATATGACGCCCTACTGTTGTTAGTTTCCCTACATTTGAATCATAAAGGTGATCACCCATACGCTGCCGAAATTCTCTAAAAGTCTTGCCTATATAAAAGGCTCCACAGATACAAATCATAAGATAAACAATACCCTTCGTGCCACAATTGGCAGAGAAAGGGGGGTAAAAATCCTCGCCATTGGGTAATAGAAAATGATCACCCTCCATCACCCACGGGCATCTTGGGCAGTTGCCACATCTGTAGGTGCCCCTGGGTGATGTGTGTGTGTTGTATCTTCCGTGGTGTAATGACTATTGGTCAGTCGGTCACGTAATGAATAGGCCCGACGAAATACCAGTTCGGGTTGTTGTTTAACATATTTCTTCAAAATATTGTTTTCAGCGAGAATGTGCCAGTTAACTTGCAATATATTGCGCAATTCATTATGGTGTGCAGAGTACGTTGTAATGAATCGTACTGATTCATGTATATGTTTTTTGGTATTTTTAGAGGGATCATACAGCAAGGAGTGCCTGGGTCGAAGGCACGCCCTGTTGTAGGCCCTTTTCAAATTAGTGTGGGTGTATCCACGAGCAAGGAGACGGTCTCGTAATTCATCTGCCTGTCTCTTAAAATCTGTTGGTATTGTACAATTTCTCCGCAGCCGTAAGTATTGGGCAAATGGGATACTTCAGATAAGGGGTTTAGGGTGGGCACTCGAGGCATATAAGAGGGTGTTTCCCGCTGTCGGCTTCCTGTAAAGGTCAGTATACAGTGTGCCGTCAGCCTGTTTGATGACAGTCAGATCCAAGAAGGGGACCTGGCTCTTATCAAACACCACCGTAAACTTCAAATTAAATTCGTTGATGTTAAGCATCTGTACAAACTCAAGTAGGGATTCATTTGAACCCGTCCAAATAATGAACAGGTCGTCTATGAATCGATACCATACCAGTATCTTGTCCATGAATCTGCTGTATAATTCGTTTGCATTTAGAAAGCGTTCCCATGCACCCAAATATAGGTTTGCGTAGGCTGGGGCACAGGAGGTGCCCATAGCCACGCCCTGGGTTTGTAAGAACAGTTGATCATTAAAAATGAAGTGATTCCTGGTCAGGATAAACAATAACAACTGTAAAACAAAATTTACCAGCGGCCAGGAGGTGTTCTCCTGTTCATAAAGGAAAGAGCCAGCCATCCTGACACCCTGCTCATGGGGGATGCTTGAGTACAAGGCCTCTACATCCAAGGCCACAAGCAGGGCGTCAGGAGGGACTTGGATTCCCTCAATGTGTCTCAATAAGTCCGAAGTGTCTCTGATAAAGGACGGAAGACTGGTCACGTGTGGCATAAGAAAGGCATCAACAAACTTACTTTTTTAATTTTCCTTGTTCATCCCCTACCTTACTTACCTCCCCATTCCCTCTTCCTCCCCCCTTCTTTCTCCCCCCCCCCACCTTCTTCTTTATTCCCCCCTTTTTCTTTGCCCTCTCCGTCTTTTTTGGTCACTTATACACACCTTCTTCACCCCCTGGTGATCCATACCTCAATAATTAATCGACCATCCCCTGTACATATTATTCATTCTACTCCTTACCCCAATAGAGCCCGTCTAAATAAAATATCCCCCTCCACGCGCCACAGAAGGCTTTTACCAGGCTCCACTTCTGATCATATGACCAACCTGGGTGAGTGCTTTGCTCCACTATATAATGCGCTGTATTGAATTATACACAATGTATACATATATTGTATATCTTGCTTGTTTATTTATCTGTTTATACATACCTTTTAGAACATAATCTCCTCCTGAAGAAGCGGTAAAACCGCGAAACCGGTCGAGGTCATCGATTCCACTAAGACACAGTCTGTTATTTACTTTCTGATGTATAATGTGGGGTTTGTTCTTAAATTGTCTTTTGTATTATACTTGTATTTTCTTTGTTAAATAAATATCGATACCTTTTATCAGATTGTCTGTATCAGTGCCGCGAAAAGTCCCTTCCAAAATCCCCCTCCCCTAACCCCTGACCTAAATACTAACTTTCATTGGCCCCAAGCAGCCAAAAGTTGTCAAATTATTGTGGTCTTATCATTTTCAGAGGCACTAGACTTTGCAACATGTAGTTTAGTGCACAGTTATCTGCCATGTGGTAGATTTCAAGATTTTACTGTGCAATGCAGTTTGATGTGATTTGCAGATCAAACCTTCTGTTGAATCTCTTGATCTCTCCATTCGCTTGGGGGTAATATGCTAAGTAGCCATAATATTGCTCTGTCAGGAAAGATTCCAACTCGGATTAAAAAAATTGTAGTCCATTGTCAACCATGTTCTTTTTGGGCTACAATTTACTCTGAGGATTCATTAATATTATAGCAAATTATCAGTCCACAGGTGCTTCCATAAAAGGACCTAAAAGATCAATAGCAAGCTTCTTCCAAAGAGAATCGGGAATAACCCTGGCTGAAGTGGTAGAATGGGTATGACGGCATATCTGACAAGTGAAACAAGATTGAGCCACAGTTAGTATTTATGGATCCATGTCATGCAACCAGTATAGTTCACTAAAACAAAAAATACAGCGCTCAGGGGTGGGGTAAGAATCACTTTATAGTCTTAAAATTAGTGCAATGTATATACATGAACTGAAAAAAAGTAATATGCAGATGGAAAACGGTTATAATGGAATCTAATTAATGGTCCCCAACACATGTACAGAAGTCGTATGGTGATAGTGGGATGACAACCTAAAATCACTACTGGGAGGATGTTGAAAAAGCTTCCAATTGGTGTACATACAGTGGTATGTGGAGGTAGTACAGCCGTTTGTATGCCTCTATGCAGGGAGATGGAAACAAGCAGTGGGAAGATGACATCCACGCTGAAAGTAAACGTTAGTGCGGTTCACCTGCAGAGGGAGATATTGCTGTGGATCCAGACCAACAGGGAGGCCGATGGGAGCGAGATCTCTCCTCGCGACGAAGGTGTAGGGCAGCGGGGAAGATCCTGGATGGGAACCACCGGGCCAGTACGAAGACGCCGCCACGTCGGTCAAAGGCGAGGAGGGAGAGGCGGATCCACAGCAATATCTCCCTCTGCAGGTGAACCGCACTAACGTTTACTTTCAGCGTGGATGTCATCTTCCCACTGCTTGTTTCCATCTCCCTGCATAGAGGCATACAAATGGCTGTACCACCTCCACATACCACTGTATGTACACCAATTGGAAGCTTTTTCAACATCCTCCCAGTAGTGATTTTAGGTTGTCATCCCACTATCACCATACGACTTCTGTACATGTGTTGGGGACCATTAATTAGATTCCATTATAACTGTTTGCCATCTGCATATTACTTTTTTTCAGTTCATGTATATACATTGCACTAATTTTAAGACTATAAAGTGATTCTTACCCCACCCCTGAGCGCTGTATTTTTTGTTTTAGTGTGTTGCCCATGTTCTCAAGTGGTTGACAGCTGCACAGGATGGTTTTTGTGTTACCTTTTTTACTTCACAGAACACTGTGTATTATTGTCTTCATGGTGTAGCGCTACCAGTGGGAATTTTTTCCTTGTATAACCAGTATAGTTCATGATTTGTTCTTTAAATTCCTTGGTGATTCTCATGTTCAAGTTGTATAAGGTGCCCTCCCAAGGTCTATGGTAATGGTAGGCAAAGAGATCCAGTGACTATAGCTCTGAGCTTGGAAAAATTCATGTCTAATCCTGTAAGTAATGGTAGCTCTGCATTTAGTTACGCCCAATTAAGCCAATTAAGACTTCAACTAGGCGAACATGCGAATGAAAAAGCACGCCAATACCGGCAAGCATGACTTTGTAAATGTCAAATCAGCATATCTGCGAATTTGCAAGTGCCAATTGCAACCGAGTTTGGAACTGCACTGCAGTCATGATCACAAGAATATGAATAAAACATGTTCATGTGAGATGCGCTCTACCTCGTGTGCATCTAGTTATGTATATTCCAATTAGTATTCCTAGTTTGTTTTCTTCTTTTGCTAACAAATGCAATTATGAATGAGTATTACATTTGTATTAGACATTTAAGTTACATATCTGTTATATTTTCTTTTCATGTTAATTTTGTTTTGGTTTGGTGGTGTGTACTGATGTCTGTAAAGCATTCAGGTTGTGAGTTCAAATCACAGCCAACCTACCACCCACCTAAGGTGCTGTGTTAATTTTTCCAATGAACAAGCAAATTAAAACCAAAATAAAAATAAAAATGTAAACTAACACCCTGCACAACTAGTGTGTGATTTTTGGATTCCACACCATAATATTATTGAATACCATTGCATGCATTTCAAGAGTTAATAATATGAAATCAACCAACCTATTGTGGCAGTGGGAATTCGACATTCAAATATTTTCAGCATATGCTGCTAAGTGCAATGCAAGCTTTAAATAGGTTATATGTGGGATTTGAACCCATGGCCTGAGTCTTTCAAGGTAGGAGTGCAAAACACTAGGCTACTGAACACAATCATAATTCGAAAATACATTTACTAGTGTTTGATTCCTTTAATGCTATACGTTTTGCATTTGAGGCATTAATATTATGGCAACAACCATGCTCATGCTGATGTAGCACTGACTATTAGGCCCCTTTTATACAACACGTTTTTTTCAGGCGGTTTAGCGCTAAAAATAGCGCTGCTATACCGCCTGAAAAAATCGTGCCCTGCAGTCTTCATTGTGAAAGCCCGAAGGCTTTCACACTGAAGCGCTGCGCTAGCAGAACCGCTCCAAAAGTCCTGTTAGCCACATCTATGGAGTGGTGAAGGAGCGGTGTGTTTACCGCTCCTACACAGTGTACAGTGTGAAAGGGCCCAGTGTAAAAAGGGCCTTAGGCATTCGCCTATTTTCAGCATATGCTGCTAATGAAAATGTAAGCTTTAAATAAATGATACCTTGTGTGGGATTTGAACCCATGGCATTAGTCTTTCAAGCAAAGGCGTATCTAGTGAAAATAGCGCCTATGGCAAGCACTGAAACTGCACCCCTGTCGAAACATTTGAAACCCATCTTTCAGATAACCTTAACAAAAAAAACAGCTAACAAAACTAGTGATATTTATCATCCCTTGTGATACCTTGGGTAGTGACATATCCTCTTTATGGAGAAATCTGGGGTTTATTAGACCCCTGATCCCTCCTCTGCCCTCCAAGGCCAGTTAAATGCAGAACCAATACTGGAAGTGATGAAATCTTCATCACTTAAGGCCTCAGTTTTCTCAGAGGAGAGGGAGAATCTGATGTTCCTCCTTCTTCTTTGTGTGCTGCCAATCCGACCAGATGGAATGGGAGAGCCTGGGAGAACAGGGGAGGGCTGTGGCTAAACGCAGCAGGGATAGCCCTGCCATTGTCCATTAGCAAAGGTGCTGAAAAGGAGATCCTGCCTATGCTTTGGAGGAGGGAAGAAGAGACCCTCAGACCCTGGTAAGTGCCTTGCTGCCCAGCCACTCAACAGCTCCCCCTTCATATGGCGCCCATGGCACTTGCTATGGCTGCCATACCCTAGATACGCCACTGCTTTCAAGGCAGGAGTGCAGACAACTAGGCTACTGAGCTGCTCACAAACATGCTTTGAAAATACATTTACTAGTGTTTCATTCTTTTAATTCTATAAAATAATGTTTTGCATTTGAGGCATTAATATTATGGAAACATCCATACCCATGCTGATGTGGCATTGGCCATTAGGAATTCATCTATTGCAGGGAAGGGAAAAAGTTCTAGCAAACATGCGAACACCATTAAAGTCTTATGCCACGTACACACGACCGTTTTTCATGATGTGAAAAATTACTTTTTTTTATGTCATTAAAAACGATTGTGTGTGGGTTCCAGAGCATTTTTCATGACGTGAAAAATGGGATTTAAAAATTTAGAACATGCTCTATTTTTTTCAAGCTATCGTTTTTCACGTTGTAATTTTTCACGTCGTAAAAAATGTGTGTGTAGGCTTTAACGACGTGAAAAAAAAACGTGCATGCTCAGAAGCAAGTTATGAGACGGGAGCGCTTGTTCTGGTAAAACTAGCGTTCGTAATGGAGATAGCACATTCGTCATGCTGTAACAGACTGAAAAGCACGAAGTCTGAAAAGCGCGAATCATCTCTCACCAAACTTTTACTAACACAAAATCAGCAAAAGCAGCCCCAAGGGTGGCGCCATCTGAATAGAACTTCCCCTTTATAGTGCCGTTGTACGTCACCGCGCTTTGCTGGAGCATTTTTTTTTCAGGATCGTGTGTAGGCAAGGCAGGCTTAACAAGAATCAGGTTGAAAAAAACGTTGTTTTTTCTAGAACATTAAAAATGGTCGTGTGTACGCGGCATTAGGCTCGGTTCACACTGGAAACGGCTGTGGATTGCACAGGAACACTGTGCATTCCCATTCTCCGGTTTAGGGACACATTTTGATTGAATTTGGCCCTGAAATGAAGCCAAAGAGGCACAGCGTTTCTGTGCAGTGTGCTCCGCAGCCACTACAGACATATGTGAACCACCTCCATAGAGAGCTTGTCACATTTTCCTGCTATGCGAATTGGATGCGGGAAATTCGCATAGGTGTGAACCCAGCCTAAATGATTAAAATCTACCCTTAAATTGCAGTTTGAGAAACAAAAGGTGCAGACTGCTATAGAGATAGAAAAGACACCCTTATGGCCAATCTTGTGGTGCCCTGTAGTCTGGGAGGCAGAGTAGTTAGAGTCATTTATTAAAGCCTAACTCCAGCTTTACCAAACTGGGCCCAACAAACTATTCCATTTACTACTGTATGTGGCTGCTGTCAAAACTGTAAAAAACTGTATGTAGCATCTGTATGTTGTGTTGTAGTGTTGTGCTTCGGTAGCAGTACAGGGAATTACCATTTTATTCCCCATGTTTTCTCTGTGATTTGTTAAAAATTTAACACACCTAAACTTGCTGCCTCTTGCATACAGAACCCCAGTCTAAAAATCTGAGAAATGGCAGTAGTGAGATTTTTCTTAAATTCACCAAGAAGATTCAAACCTGCCCTGGAGGTTTAAATGTGATTGGATTTACAGATATTGCTTCGCCCCTTAAGCAATACGTTTATCAGCATTTCAGTGCCAACAAATTGCTGGGTAAAGCACTCTTTTCTACCAAAAAATGTCAGGCAAATGTTTTCTAGGGTGAGTTTGTGTGTGTGCTTTTGCATAACACTATCCAGAATGCTAATAAATGCTGTTCCATAGAAACAAAGTAATCAGACACAGATAGTTCTCACACAGCTGTGTGTCGGAATCATGGAAAAAAATCTGTGATTAGCATATACGTTGCGTAAAGTGTTCATTTGGCACCACCATTGACTGCTTTTGAAGCTACTAAAGGAATTGAGTGTACAGCAGCTCGAGTGATACTGGAGCAGCCTTTGATTCTATATCTCCTGTGTTGTCTTTAGGAAGCTGGGAATTTCTGCACAGTAATCATGTGTTGCTGGATACTTACACTGACTCCGACCATTAGGAGGTGTCATTTGAAGACTCCCTACTTGCACTGGTGTGCTCCAAAATCATATGCAAAGCATTGCAGGTTAAGGCATGATGCCAGAGCATCATGCTATTGCCCTGTGATCTTTCTCAAAGACATTTTTCAGAACCTGTTGTTAAGTGCTGTTCAAACCTAAGCATAGTGAGCATAGGTTAGATCAGGGGATCTTAAAGTGGTTCTAAACTCAAAAGTTTTTTTCCCTTAATGCATTCTCTGCAGGAAGGCAAGGTTGCTTGTGCTGCTGTCAGTTAACCTCCTGTGAAGAGGGAGTGGGGGGGGGGGGGCGTGGTTTACCTGTGCTGTCTGTTTCTATAAAGGCACACAGCCTGAATCCGGAGCATGCCCGCACAGGTTCCTTCATAGCACATTCGCACATGGTTGGTTTGCTAAGGACGTACTTTCAAGAAGGAGGAGTGGGGCAACTGGTGGCAAGTGGCAGTTCTGTGCAATATTATTGCACAGAGCAGGGAGGTATACCTTCTTTTTTTATTTTAGCAAATAAAAAAATATCCTTTGTATCATCTTAAAGTGATTGTAAAGGCTCAATTTTTAAAACCTTCATGCATACAATAAAACTTACCTAAGCCCCATCTCAATCCAGCGATGTGCATGAGAGCCTCTGCTGTCCCGGGTCTCTCCCTCCTCATTAGCTGAAACAGCAGCGATAGCCATTGGCTCACTGACTGTTATTGACAGTAGCAGGAGCCAATAAGGTGAGAGCAGGGGATGAGACACTCTCTGTGTGTGAATGGACACATGGAACGTTGGCAGTGTCCCCATAGCAGGGCTATGCTGCTTGCTATGGGGGCACTAGGCTGGAGGGAAGGGCCTGGAGCACCAGCGAGGGACCCGAGAAGATGAGGATCAGGGCTGCTTTGGGCAAAACCAGTCCTTTTAGGTATACCAGTATCACTGCAGAACATGCCCGTAGCTTGCTTGCTTCTATACATATGGGTAACCAAGAACAACTGAAAAAAAATCATAAGGATTTTGTTATAATTATTGAAAAACAATAAATCACAAAAAAATATAGTGAACTAGTGAATTCTTCTATTGTTTTTGTGCAATCACAACATGGAATTGAGGTACAGTCACTGACACTGTTAGTTGTGTGACATCCGACACACAACTAACTTTTATTCAGGTTCAGCAATGCATTGAATTAGGTTTCATTTTTTTTTTAATATATATATTTTAGATACAGTTTCATACTCCCATCATTTGGTTCTCATATCCCCAAGGGGTATGGATAACTACGGTATGGTTTACAACTCCTGATTTAGACTAAAGACTAGGCCTCATCTGGTGGCCTAGAGATTTCTTCTAGGTTTACCTTGGCAGCCTGAAATCAGTTATGAGGTAAACATGGAGTTTGGCATTTTTGTAAACATGGGAGTTTACAGAGTGCCTATTTTTCCAAAAAACTGCTCCAAATGTTTTTAAATCACTGACCCAAGATAAGTACATAGATCAGTTTGAGAAGTCAAATTCCTTTTCTGATCTGTATACTTGTTCATGATAGGCAGGTCCCCCAGTTGTCACGTGACAGGTTTAATATTTTATTTAAGGTGATTCTCTTCTCTGCCAACACCCCCATTTTGAAGTGAAGGTTAAGATGTGTTAGAAATCAAACTACAACAAGACCACTTTTGGCATACTTGGCTGGGCAGTATTAAAGCAACAGTAAAGCGTAAAAAAATAAAAATACAATTAGGCCCCTACAGGATAATGTGATAGTATGCATCAAAGTTAGCTCATTATGACAGACCTACCTCAAAAAAAGATCTCCAGTGGCACGTTGTCACCGCTCACAGGGCTTCCATCTTTACCTGTACTACCTTCTGGTTTTGCTGGGTTTTGGCCGTTTGAATGGCCAAGATGTGATTTACATCACTCCTATCCACTGAGAGCACAGTGCGAATGTATCATGACGTCACCAGCTGCTACTAAAGTGAATGGCCCGGATTCACAAAGCACTTGCGCCGACGTATCTTGAGATATACGCCGCGTAAGTGCAAATATGCGCCGGCGTATCTGTACGCCGGAGCCACAAACTAAGATACGCCTAAAAACTGGCTTCAACCCGCCGACGTAACTTGCCTATGCCGGCGTAGCATAGGCGCACATTTAGGCTGGACGCTCCCATTGTGTAGCCATTCAAATATGCAAATGAGGGAAATACGGCGATCCACAAACCTAAGTGCGCCCGACGCAGGCTGCGCGATGTGCGTGTAAGTTGTACGTCCGGCGTAAAATTAAGCCCCATAAAGCAGGTGTAACTCAGCAGCAGACATGCAAAGGTCTGCACCAGGGAACTCAAGCCGGCGTATTTTACGTAGTTTACGTTGGACGTGAATATGACTAGGCGTATCTTAGGCAGTTGTCCTGACGTGTTTGTGAGCATGCGCACTGGGATGCGTCCACGGGATGGCGCATGCGCCGTTCGTTATACGTATCTGTCTGGGGCGCGGCCCATCATTTGCATGGGGTCACGCCACATTTGCATGGCTCACGCCCACTTCCACCTACGCCGGCTTACGCCTAGGAAACCCAGCACAGTTTTGGGAGCAAGTTCTCTGTGAATTCCATGCTTGCCTCTCTGCGCTGCGTTGGCGTAGCGTACAGGAGATACGCTACAGTGGCATAAATGTGTGCCGCTGTCTGTGAATGTGGGCCAATATTTCTTAAACTGTGCACGTTTAGGAAGTATTTACTCTAACTAAAGGTAAGCCTTATTACTTTATCAAAAGTGAAAGTGTGGCATTCACTCATGGTTCCCATGCTCTCCCACTCCTGCTGGGAGCCTAGGGTGAAAAAAAACAGTGGTGAGTTAGCGAGCAGGAGGACATGAAGGAACATCTATTACACTTCTCCTATGTTCTCTGTAGAGCATGAACTCGGAAGTACTTTGCTCTAAAACCTCTCAAATCCTGGCTGAAGATCTGGGTAAACAGCATTTCAAACCAACTTGTGATAATGATAAAGTTAAGTGGGGGAAAAAAAGAGATACATTGCAAAACAAAATATAAAAAAATACATACAATTACAAATTTAAAGTTCTCCCATTTCCCCGCTCACACACGTGTGACTGCAAACGCTCTCATAGGGCAGGCTTGTGTATGTAAAAAAATATTATGCGACACATATTGGGTATCGCCGCATGCGAGAAATAATTCTAGGTGTCTCATTTATGGTTAACACTAATCTGATGCGCTGTATAAGCATTTAAAGCATTGCCTATTGATGATTTTTGGTGCTGTAATTTTTCACTGTTTCTTGAGCATATGCAGCTTTGAGACTTATTTGGTATGAATTTACTTGACATAACGAATATTTGAACAACCAAAAAAGGTTCATTTTATTGTTTGTGTACACTCAAATGTATTTTTGTGTACTTCTTACAAAAAACATAAATTTGATAAATCCTTTCCAAAATATTGCAACCACTATTATTCTACAGGGCCTCTGCTTTTAGAAAATATAAAGTAAAACCTTGGATTGCGAGCATAATTTGTTCCGGAAGCATGCTTGTAATCCAAAGCACTTGTATATCAAAGCACATTTCCCCATAGGAAATAATGGAAACTCAAATGATTTGTTCCACAGTCATTTGTTCAAAAGTACTTCAGTTTATAGTCCATCTAAAAAGATTATAGCAATGTGATAGGTTGTGTAACCATAAAATGTACATCCACAAATGGAAGCCTCCTCAAGGAGATTAGAAGCAAAATCCAGCAGGAGCTACAGAGCATAAGAGACGAGAGGCACCTCTAAGTATAGCAATATGTTTACATTTAACGAAGGTACAACATTTAGCAACTCACATGGTTGATGATTAAAAGAAGCACATCTAAGTATGCAGGCATCTGAGGTTAAGCTGTCTGCAATCGTGACTGGGAAGACTACCCTGCAGTAGAGCTGAAAGCGAGGCTTTAACCGCTGGTGGAGCACAGCGTGGAAGGGACGACATCAATGGCGGTGAGGAGGATGGTCTATGTGGACATCTTTACCCCGGATGCCTGCATACTTATATGGGCCTGTTCTAATCATCAACCATGTGAGTTTCTAAATGTTGTGCCTTATTAAATGTAACTGTATTTCTACACTTAGAGTTGCCTCTCTTTGATTTTACACTCAGTTGTGACGTGGCGTTACTTAAAAGCCCTCAGCCAGTGCACCACTGAAGTGGTGCGCTGGCAGTAAAAAAAGTCCTGCTAGCCAGGTCTTTGTAGCGCGGTAGGAGCGGTGTATACACGGCTCCTAAATTGCCTCTGCCCATTGAAATCAGTGGGCAGCGTGGCTGAACCGCCGGCAAAGCATTGCTGCAGCAGCAGTATGCGGGCGGTTTTAACCCTTTTCTGTGGCCGAATAGTGCCGCAAAAACTACGGTAAAGCACCACTATAAATAGCAGCGCTTTACTGCTGATGCCGCTCATGCCTCAGTGTGAAAGCGATTTAATACTAGGGGGCGATCAAGGGGTTAAATGTGTTTTCTAGGGAGTGATCTAACTGTGGGGGGATGGGACTGCCTGAAGGAGGAGACTGAACATACATAGTATGAACAACAGATCTGTCTCCTCTCCCCAGACAGAATGAAGATCTGCCTGTTTATATTGACAGTTCTCCATTCTGTCTCTCTCAGGAGTGATCACGTGCGCTTGGCGGCCACCGGGCACGCACATCAGCTCCATTGTCGTGCAACCTAGTGGCTGGCGTATAGCTACGGCAATTTGCCCAGGAGAGCCAACCTGCTGCATTGGCTGGTCCTCTAGTGGTTAATGTGTGTGAAAAAAAATTGCCTCGGAGGAAAAATGGTTAATCAACTCTCCAAAGTAGTGCATATGCAGCTTTCTTTCTAAAGTTTGAAAATCACTCTAGGAACAGCAGCAGGGGGCTAAACACCGGTGCTATCACATGACACATGGAATGAGTCACAGGATTGTAAACACTGAAAGTGTTGAACATTTTCTACACTCTGGTGGCTGAACGGAGCAGTGGCGCAGTGAAGAAAATGTGAGTGTGTGTATGCTTTTAGAGATGGGGTATTAATATTAACCTGTTGCTTTTAGCCTTTTTACAAATCAAATAAAGTCACTAGCTGAATCTATAATAAAATACATTTTTTATCTTTCAAAAAATTGGACACCGTGTCATACATGTTTCAGAAAGTTTTGAGCCCCCAGAATCTGATTACTCAGCAGGCTTTTTTTAATTATTACAATACAGTGTTTAAAACATTTACATTTCATTTACATCTAATGAAATAATTAGATCTAAATACAGGTCTGATTCATCCTTATGCAATATTTTAAGAGGTTTAGTCAACTTTGCTTATTGCTCTTACATTTAGCCAGAAAAAACGACACAAAGTTTCAAACCTAATACATGTAATGGATAGAAATAGATAGAAATTCCAAAGAGATTGTAGTCTACATATAACTTTTAAGGTAATGCAGATTTATTTTGGGTGTTAAAAAAAATTGCAAAAAAAAAGTTCTAAAGAGCTCTTGAATGGTTTGTTGATTGGAAATAAATATAATTCCTTATCTCAGATAAATCACCAAACAATGAGCAGCTGCTGATAATTTGGTGTGAGTAATTGTAGAGCCAATAAATTGAAGGAGTGCTTATTAAAAGAAGCTGCTTTTCTATCTGCTTGCAAGTCCAATTTAGTAATGTACTCTCCATGTGGTCTGATAGTCTGATGCTGGGTAAATTATGCACCTGATTTAAAAACACTCCATCCATAAGAGCTTCTATTTTGCTCATCCATAAATTTTTTGACTTTCGTCATTACTAGCTACTTGCAGCAGCTTATAGCACAATATGTATCAAATTAGCCATGGAGAACATCTTAGGAAGGCACCCTGCTGACTTCAAACATGCACTTAATGTGTAATGCAATTTCAGGAGGATGTCGAACATCCTCCATCTGAAGGGTTACTCTGATGATTTTAAGGGAATACCCCACGCTGTATTTTTTCACTGACGCCCCATTTAAATTATAATTTCTCTCGGTTCAGAATGTGTAGCTGTGCTGTAAATTAGCTGTCTTTCGAAAGGTTTCTTTTTTATTATTATTTAGGGGAATGTATTTATAGCAGCTCGTATCTGAGCAATCAGACTGGGTTGAATTGCCCTCCTTCTGTAAAGGAGTTAGTGAGTAGTATATAGGCTTTAGATAAAGCATATATGTGTTGACTAAACATTTAACTTCTGTCACCATTGTGGAAATCGTGGGCTCAAAGCTAAATGTTTTAATGTACTGTGGAAGCTTGAATGCTCCACCAGTTTTTCTCACGCTAAATAAATAATATACTAAGCTATTTTGTTGTTTTTTCTGTTTAATGTTTCTATTTAGTTGTAATGTTGTATTGCATACCATTTCTCTTGTTTTTTAAATTTTTCTGAAAAAGGATTAGTTCATGCTAATAATTCTCAAAGCTCTTTTGGGGTTTCATTCTCTTCTACACTAGTAAACATCATTAGATAGGTCACCAAAAAAAAAAAGACACCCCTCCAAAGACATTCATCTCCAGGTTCTTGAGCAGCCTCCAGTTCCAAGACACTATTGGTTTTAAGCATGGGCATATGTGCAACCTATCTGCCCTTTGGTGGAGCCAAGTGGGTTGATCAAGTATTTAAAAGTAAGAGCCTCTGCCAAGTGTTTATTGACATCTGTGTCACTGCTAGGGAGATTTATCTGCCTGTTTGAAAAAGAGAAAAGGAGTAGTGTGAAATCCAAATGTGATTGTTAGAGCCAGGAACAGAGGTGAAAAAGCCTCTTGCAATAGGGGTGGGTATTCCATGTAGCAAGAAAACAGCTGCAGAAGGCCCAGGACAGTGACACTCTTGGAAGTCTTGTCATTCCTAGCAGGGATCATTCATCAGAAAGAGAGTGGCATTCAGAGGTGCAGGCTGTAGGAGAGGTAAGTACATACCTACCACTTTTGGATAGCATCAGGATCTGTTTAACAGTGTATTATGCCATGAATATAGAATTTTACATACTTTCCTTTTTATTTGTTGTAATATAATATGCTCCTAGCTGTGAGAAATCAACTTCCTTTCCCGTTTTTTTTTAACTTTGAATAAAGGTTTTAATTGATGAAAGGGTGCATACATATTAAGTATACTTTGCATACAAACATGGTAACTGATACATCGAGTGTCATATATTGGGTGGGTAAGGTAACAGATACATTATCATTGTCATATGAGCCTGCTCCACAAGAATACATTGTACATCCAAAGACTACCTAGGAAGACATGCGTCTGGGCATTCATTTCTGACTAATGTGGTTTTGTTATGCACAGGTATTAGACTCTTGAAGCCAGCGGTCCCATACCTTATTATATTTATTGGGGCAACCTCTGTTAACCACTTGCCGACCGCGCACCGCAGTTATACGTCCACAAGGTGGCTCTGCTGGGCGAGAGCACGTAATATGACGTCCTCTCTTCCAGCCGCCACTAGGGGGCGCGCGCGCCCCCCGCTCGCCCCCGACTCCCGTGCATGTGCCCGGCGGGCGCGATCGCCGCCGGGCACACGCGATCGCTCGGTACAGAGCGGGGACCAGGAGCTGTGTGTGTAAACACACAGCTCTCGGTCCTGTCAGCAGGGGAAATGCTGATCTTCGGTTCATACAATGTATGAACCGAGGATCAGTGTTTCCCCTAGTGAGGCCACCCCCCCCCCCACAGTAAGAACACACCCAGGCATACTTAACCCCTTCCCCGCCCCCTAGTGTTAACCCCTTCACTGCCAGTGGCATTTTTATAGTAATCCAATGCATTTTTATAGCACTGATCGCTATAAAAATGCCAATGGTCCCAAAAATGTGTCAAAAGTGTCTGAAGTGTCCGCCATAATGTCGCAGTACCGAAAAAAAAAAATCGCTGATCGCTACTAGTAAAAAAAATATAATAAAAATGACATAAAAATACCCCCTATTTTGTAAACGCTATAACTTTTGCGCAAACCAATCAATAAACGCTTATTGCGATTTTTTTTATGAAAAATATGTAGAAGAAAACATATCGGCCTAAACTGAGGAAAAAAAAAGTTTTTTTATATATTTTTGGGGGATATTTATTATAGCAAAATGTAAAAAATATTCATTTTTTTCAAAATTGTTGCTCTATTTTTGTTTATAGCGCAAAAACTAAAAACCACAGAGGTGATCAAATACCACCAAAAGAAAGCTCTATTTGTGGGAAAAAAAGGACGCCAATTTTGTTTGGGAGCCACGTCGCACGACCGCGCAATTGTCTGTTAAAGCGACGCAGTCCCGAATCGCAAAAAGTACTCTGGTCTTTGGGCAGCAATATGGTCCGGGGGGTAAGTGGTTAATATATATACATTTCTTGTACGGCAGGGTAGCATTCACTTCTATTTTCCATTCAACTATTTTGGGAGTCGTTTGTCTCATCCATTTTTTAGCAATGATTTTCCTAACTGAAAACAGTGTCTCATGAAGAAATGTTTTAGTATATTTATCCATTGTGTCTGGTAACATTCCCATAAGGCATTGTTTGGGGTCTAATGCTAGGGGTGAGCCCATTTCATTGTGTAGGAATGTCACAATTTGTTTCCACAATCCTTGTATCTTAAGGCATGCCCAGATCAGGTGGAAAAATGTGCCGTCTCTTGTGCACACATCAGACATGTTGTAGAGTGGGTGTGTTTGTATCTTGCCACTCTGAGGGGTGTGAGGTATGCTCTATGTAGGATATAAAGTTGCGAAAGTCGATCGGATAGCTTGGGAGACACTGCTTTACAGGACTCCAGCGTCTCCCCCCTCCTCATCCTCGATTGGCCCCACCTCCCTCTCCCATCTGGGTTTCAGATCATACGCTATTTTGGTAGAAATGGGAGTGGAAAGCATATTGTAAAATGCTGAGATCAGTTTATGGGAGTCTGTGTTCTTAATTACTGCCATAATTACATTGGGTGTGGGGTGTGGGACGGAGTCAGGAAATTGCAATTGTGTCGTGTGATGGAGTTGTAAAAATCTAAAAAACATTCGGTTTTGAAGTGTAAATTCTTCTCTGAGGGAATCAAAGGTTTTTAGGTGTCCGTTTTCTAGGAGGTGATGGAGGTAAAATACCCCTTGTGTGGACCATGTACCATGCTCTGGGAGATTCATATTATGCCATAGCGGCATGTAGTCATTGTATTGTGGAGTACCGAGTTTGAAGAGGCTAAATCCCATATTTTCCTGTAGTGATATAGCATGGTATGCCTATTTGTCCCCGGTTCCACCCCTCCCGAGCCTGATGCTATTGCATATATCGAGTCTTTGGTGTGCTGTGCCCACCTTGGACATAAGAGGGTGAGGACTGTGATGCAATGTAATATAGATTGAATTCAGGGAGGGCCGTACCACCAAGATCAGACGTATTCTTGAGGGTCTGCCATGCTAATTTGTGTCTATTGGCTCCCCACACAAAGGGCTTAGGTATGGCCTCCAGATATTTTTAATGTTTCAAGGGTAGATATACTGGGGTATGCCACAAAACATATAGTATCTTAGGGAGTAAGACCATTTTAATTAGATTTATGCGGCCCCAGATCCCAAGTGGAAGTCGGGACCAGATTCGTATTTTGGTTTTAACTATGGAGAGAAGGGGTTCTATATTAAGGGAAACGTAGTCTGTCTGGGACCTAGATATTTGAATCCCTAGGTATTTAATGACATTGACCCTTTGTAGTGGCAATCTGGTTTGGGATTCCGGGGGATGGGAAGCTGTCGATGGGGATGATTTGGGACTTGTCCCAATTGATTTTTAATCCTGAAAATATCCCACATTTTTCAATCGTGTGGAGTGCCGTATGCAGAGATGGGCCTGAATCTGCTAAATATAACAACGTATCATCAGCATACAGGCTGTTTTTTTCAATCAGGGAGCCCAGTCTCAGACCACTAATCTCTGGGTTTACTCAGGTGGACCTAGCAAGGGGTTCTGCCGCAAGAGAATATAGCAGTGGGGATAGAGGGCAGCCCTATCTTGTGCCTCTACTGAGGTCTAACATTTGAGACGGCCACCCGTTGGCCACCACCTTGGCTGTGGGCGTTTGATATAGCAATTGAACCCACTCAATGTATTTGGGGCCGAAGCCATATCCCTCCAATCATCTCCAGAGATATTTCCACTCCACTGAGTCGAAAGCTTTTGCTGTATCCGACGTCACTACAACTCGGGACCCAACCTCCTCATGCGTGGCTTGCAGATTCATATATAATTTCCTAAGATTAAACAATGTATTACGGCCGGGCATGGAACCCGCCTGGTCCGTGTGTATTAGGGACAAAATGACATGATTGAGCCTGATGGACAGTACTTTGGCTAGTATTTTGATGTCAACCTGCAATAGGGATATGGGGCGGTACGATTCTGGGTATCTGCATCTTTTCTAGGTTTGGGAATGAGGACTATGGTTGCCTCTGTCATGGATGGAGGTAGTATACCAGACTCGAAGAGATGGTTGTACAATGCTAAAATTTAGGAACGAGAGTTGTGCTAAATTGGGAATAAAACTCAATAGGGAGCCCATCTGATTAGTCAAAGTAGGTCAGACCTCTCCTTTCCTGCAGAGGGCACCAATCGTGCTCCAGCAAACATGAGAATGATTCCCAGTGGTGTATGGAGCAAAGTCTCGCTGCACAGTGCGCGTTGCTGGCAGGACCTCTGGATCCCCAGAACTCCTGCGGTCAATGTGGTCTGAAATAGTGTGTAGGGTCTCGAAGATATAATGGGTATGAAAGAATGAAATCCTGTATAGGAAATGCCTGGGGTTTAGGTTTTGTACTCACATTGGTGCACGATCAGTTCCAGATCACATCAGGGAGTGCGCTGTGTGTGGCACAAGACGTTCCACTTCCAAGAGTAGATAGTTTCAAGGACAATTCCATGCAGCTTCAGGGAACCGTGCGGCTATTTGACTTTGGAGAAAAATAGTACTTCAAATGATTGTGAGCAGAAGTAGTCATATTTGTATACCTGGGACTCGGTCAAGCGGCTCCCTCAGGGACATAGTGGCGCTCCAGCCAGGAATGCACCTCCTCCGGATCCTCAAAGAAGACACGGCCGTCACATTCCACCCTGAGGCGGGCAGGAAAAAGCATAGAATACTTGTAGTGTTTGATCCGAAGCCTGCGTTTGGCCTCTGTGAAGCTCAGGCGGCGCCGCTGCACCTCCGCGAGAAGTCAGGGAAAATTACCACTGTAACATTTCCCATAGGGATGTTTTCTTTCTCTCTCGCCATTCTCAAAGCTGCATCCCGGTCCTTGTAGTTGGAGTTTGGTTATGAATCCCTGGGGGGGGGGGCTGGCATGCGATGTGCTCGCTCTACTGCAAACATGGGGGAGAAGGCTTCTCTACCATAGGTGTTGATTAGGAGTTGCTCCAAGAATGTGGTGGTGTCCTTACCTTCGGCCCTCTCTGGCAGACCTATAAGGCGCAAATTGCATCTTCTAAGCCTGTTCTCCATATCATCCTGTTTAGCGAGAATTTGGTGTATTTGCTGTTGCATACGGTCTGAGGATGTTTGTAGGGGTGGGATGGCGTTTTCCACCGTGCTTAGTCTGGTCTCTGTCTCCATCACCCGATCTCTGAGCTTTTGAAAATCTTGCCTGATAAGGGAAATGTCTACCTTTTACCTCCTCAATTTGCACTGTAAGGGAAGTTCTGCATAGGGTAATCGCTTCAAGCAAACGGCCAGTATCACCTGCTGTTCGTTCTCCCCCCTGCCTTCTCAGGGGCGCCATCTTCCACCGTGTCTTCCCTTTCTTGTCAGCGGTACTGTTCAAGTTTCGCCGCCGCTGCCTTCTGGGATTTGAAAGGTGAAATACTGGGGGAATCAGGGGCCCCTAGCTCATGGAGGTGAATCAACAGAGCAGTATTGTCAGGTTAGTGCATATGCCGGGGGGACAGAGAGGGTCAAGTTGGCCACGGATCCCCGGGAGTAGGCCAAAGCCTGAGACTTTCCTGAGCGCAGCCGCACGGGCTAATGAATGGCTAGGGCCCGTAAAATCAAAGGTTAGGTGTGTCAAGGGGCCCCAGAAAGATTATCCGCGTTAGGCTGACCAGTGACTGAGCCTGGACACAGAGCCAGCCTGAAGAGCAGGTGTAGCAAGATGGTCACGGACGACCATGTGTAGGCCCAAGCTGTGGCCTTTCCTGAGCGCGACAGTGGACAATGGATGGCTAGGGGCTTGTAAAGTCAAAGGCCAGGTGTACTGGAGGGCCCAAGGGAGGTAGGTAGCGTTAGATTGGCTGGAAACAGTGTCGGCCTGAAGAGTGGGTGTAGCAATATGGCCACGGTCTCTGCGTGTAGGCCGAAGCCACGGGCTTGCCTGAATGCGGCCGATGGACAGCTACCGGCTCGTGTGGTCAAGGGCCAGGTGTGTTGAGAGGCTCCAGGGGGATAATCAGCGATATACCGATCGGTGGCCTGGAGAGCGGGTACAGCAAGATGGCTGCGACCTCCGTGTGTAGACTGAAAAATAAAAGAGGATTGCTCAGAGCTGGATTTACTCTGTGTGGCAAGACTGGGCACAGATGATGGGAAATCTTATACTCTACATTGTGACATAAAAAAATCCACTTCAAGGCTTTGTTTTATTTTAGTTTCAGTCAGAACAGTCAATTTATATGCCTTTTGGCCCTTTAAAAAAAAAAAAAAAAAAAAAGCAGTCCAGTATTACTTTAAAGGTACTAATGTATGCCATTTATTCTAAATAGCACCTCAACACGTACCCTGCTGCAACTCATGGCAATGCACCATGGTGCAGTGTGGCAGAAATGTTGTGACTTGTTTGATAAATTGAATGTTTTTGTGCATCAGAAGCCCCTTAATATCAATAGGCAGCCTTTATGCGTTGCACATTTATGCATGGCATAACGCAGGCTTATTCACTTGCAATAACGCACTGAAGAAATGTAAATTGGCCCTGATACATTATTCGATTTGTCTGCCTAATAAGTTGGAGTGTGGTGAAAAAATAAAAAAACTTAAAGTGGCATGCTACTGTATATATAAAAGCTTTTTATCCAAGGAATGTAAGTTGTTATCCTTTGCCCCCTAAGTAGTCTTTTTATTTCTGTCTATAGTTGTGTTCCTTCTATATGTTTTCTCATCCTTTTCTTTTCTTCAGTTTTTCATCTGTGTTCTGCTCATGTAATTCTCCATGTGTTTTTCTCTCAATGCGGAGGGCAGCCATAAAGGTGCAATAGAAAATTGCCATGTGTGTGTGTCTCTGAATAGTGACTGATCACTCTTTTCAGAAACACCTGCTGACAATCCATGGATAGCTTTATAATCAGCTTGATAAAGCAGTTACTTTCTTGTCTCACTGCCCAAGATGTGCGCTGGCTGAGGTGCAATAAAATGATACAGATAAATCCACTTTTTTCAAGCAAAACCATTCTCATTTCATGATCTATAAAAAAAAAAAACATGACCTTAACCTTGTATAAAAAAGTAAAAACTGTGGGCTATACATTTTTGCTTCACATTAATTAGCTCCCTTTTTATATATATATATATATATATGTTACATATTGTGGATATAGGTGTTTAAATTTGCCTTAAAGTTTTTGAACAAAAATCAAAGTGTGCACCAAGCTGCAAAAAAAGGTGAAATTTGTACAATGGTCAGCTTTATAAGATGGAATAAAAATGAATGTAAAATAATAAAAAAAAGATCGCTCTATAGCAGTACTTGAATATACCGTAAAGGGAGTTCTGTAATGTACACTGTTTAACTATGCATTTTTTCTCAACTGCTAGAAAGGATGACCTTAGAGGTCTAGGTTTTATTGCAACTCTTTTAAATCTATTGTAATAATAGCTATTTATACATTTTAATTTGCTTTAGGTATTCTTTTAATTCTTTACCTTATGCCCCACCGGGGACAGGTGAATTGCACAAGCCCTACTCCCCCTACAACACAATTTATTTACACTGCCTTTTATGCCCTGTACACACGATCGGTTCATCCGATGAAAACGGACTGATGGATTTTTTCATCAGATATCCGATGAAGCTGACTTTCATCAGTCTTGCCTACACACCTTCAGTTAAAAAAACGTTTGTGTCAGAACGCGGTGACGTAAAACACTACGACGTGCTGAGAAAAATGACGTTTATTGCTTCCGAGCATGCGTCAACTTGATTGTGAGCATGCATGGATTTTTAACCGATGGTCTTGCCCACAGACGATCATTTTTTTTCTATCGTTTTTTTAACCATCAGATAATTTTAAAACAGGTTCTAAGTTTTTTCACCGATGGGGGAAAAAAAAAGATGGGGCCCACACACGATCGGTTCGTCCGATGAAAACGGTCCATCTGACCGTTTTCATCAGACGAACCGATTGTGTGTACGCGGCATTAGGTGTATTAGTAAAGCAGAAGAGCTTGGAGCCTTGTATGATGACTAGGTAACCCATGTTTTTGCAGGTGACCCTCACCTTTTTCAGAAGTGCAGAAGAGCTTGGAGCCTTGTATGATGACTAGGTAACCCATGTTTTTGCAGGTGACCCTCATCTGTATCAGTAGTGCAGAAGAGCTTGGAGCCTTGTATGATGACTAGGTAACCCATGTTTTTGCAGGTGACCCTCACCTGTATCGGTAGTGCAGAAGAGCTTGGAGCCTTGTATGATGACTAGGTAACCCATGTTTTTGCAGGTGACCCTCACTTGTAAAACCTGCCTAATTCTATAGATAGCAATGGTCATTGTTGGTATAGCAAGAAGCCCACATGCTTTGCAGACCTTCAGTGGTCATACCAGCCAAAAGCCAAAAGCATGGTATGCCTGGCTAGTAGCATTTTGGGTAAAGTGGCCATAGTTCTTTTTAAATGGGAAAAAAATATGTTTAGAGAAATATAAGAACAAGGAATGGGGGGGGGGGGGCAAGCAGACTAGAAACCCAGATTAGTTTTGTTATCTATTCTGTAATGATTTGAGGATGATTACAGTTTCCAAAACAATAGAAAGAATTACTTCTGTTGATTAGTATTATGTCCTCTGTACCTGCACATGCTGAAATTTTATATTTAGATTGTGACTTTTTCTTAGATGAATTTGAATGTGGAGGTCACCTATCTCTCATTGACACTTTTTTCATACTCTCTATGCTTCACCTGGAAAATCTGTTGGCACTATGGAAGGGTGATGAATGAATGTGAAAATTTAGTAGAAGATATAACCACTGTATAAAGGAAAACCATGATCATAATCAGGAACCTGCCCTTGCAGCAATCCGTGGAGTGCATGTATCATAAGCGTGCGCACAGCGTATACCTGCTGTGGTGCAGATTCCCCCTGCTGCCCGGGCACCCTGTTGCCCCCCCATCTGCATCGCTGCCATCTTCCCTCCTCTTCTGTCCCGCTAGCTACTGCAGGGGATGTCCACTGCTCTACTGACACCATCCATGTTTTATTACATTTTTTTTTCAAATATTTTTATTGAAGATTTTCGATTTACAAGCATCAAACAAAAAATTACAGAAAAAAGAAAACAAAAACATAAAATGGCATATTGAATTAAATGTACAACAGGGAAAGGTACATTTACAAGGCTTATATTTAACCCACTATCAATGTTTAATTTTACAAAAAAAAAAGATATTTTAAAGATATTTCAACTATTTTATAAACCATGGGTCTCCAAACTGCGACCCGTTGGCCGCATGTAGCCCTTTGCTTGTCTTTATCCAGCTCTTGGGGAACTATTCCTCCCACTGACACAAATGATGGGTCACTATTCCTCTGTGCACTACAATTAAGTGGCATTACCAGCCACGTAACGCGTGAGGGAAGGAGGAGAGCCGTCATCCCTGTTCGCGGCCGAGATCTTGTGTTATGCTGTTAATATTCTTCTTAAATGTAAGTGTGTGAATTTTTGGATTAAACTTTTATCTTATCAATACTGCACTATGGAGCCCCTCTTTGTTTTCTATCCACTGCTGGGAGATTGGTACTGCTATTGAGAGCTGTTGGATTATCGTCAGCCCTGGAAGTGCTGGAGTGCTCAATCCTTCATTGTCTACTGCTGCCATACATATTGGGAGGCTTATGATACAAGCCAGCTGAGGTGAGAGGCTTGTGAGAGCAGGTTCACTTGGAGTGGAGCACCTGAGCACCTGTCACTTTTGCGGTGGAATGCAATTTATATGTTTCACTTAGCAACTTTTGAACTTTACGGACATATTATTTAATTTTGCATGAGATTTGGACTTTGTTACTGAGGATCACTTTCTTTGGAATTGGTTGCATGAAGATCATATGTTTATTCTTTATTGCTATTTTTGCATTTCCTCAAAAATTATCACGTTTTAGCACTAATATCTTGTTTTTGATGCACTTTATTATACACACATTGTTTTGTCAATTATTGCTAGTGATTGTTTGTTATTTATCACTTTATATTTAGTAGTAAGCGCCCCAACACCCACCATTCCTCACTTGGAAGTGCAGTCGCTGTAAATCTGAGGGGCAGATTTGAAGTGAGGGGAAGCCATGCGGATTTCTATCATTCAATCATGTGCCATTTGAGCCCATACAAAATGAATGGGCTTGAATCACACTGAAAGAAATCACATGTGATTTGAACAGTAACACCGTGCGATTCTTGTTCGAATCACATGCAGTTTTCTGCATTGCACCTGTGTGAGCCCAGGCTTGTCATAGTGACTTTAATCTGGGTTCTGACAGGAGCAGTGTGGGAAATTGCATGTGATTCAGATAGGAATCGCACCGCATTTCTGTTCAACTCACATGTGATCCTTTGCAGTAAGATGTATGCCCATTGATTTTGTTCAATTTTGCTCAAATTGCACTGCACTGCACTGCACAAAAAAAATAGGTATAAGCAATCGGTATCAGTGAGTACTATAGGAAAAGTATTGGTACTTGTACTCTCTCTGAAAAAACTGGTAAACCTTCCCAATACTGAGCATATGTGACCAGGTATGGTTCATGGGTGGTGGGAAGGTGGGGGGGGTAGCTGCTCCTTATTTTCTGGCCAATCAAATTACATTTTTGGAAAAGAGTCTGGTTTGAAATGTAGGGAGAAACCCATGGTGTTTTTTATTCTTAAGTATGGGGCAGTTCACTTTTTTGTGATGCCCTGTTAAGGAAAATAAAAATGAAAAAAGCATGGGGTCCCCCTAAAAATGTTTACCAGCCTGCCTTGTAGGGATCACCCCCTACCTCCTAGACCATATCAGACCACATTCCTTTATTACTGGGGGTGTCCTTAATAGGGAGACAGCAAAGTCCACCCTCTTTGCAAGGCCGATATTCCCATGTGGATGGGGACAAGACCCCACAACCTGGATAGGGGGCCCCAAGAAATCATGACCCCTATGTAAAAGAGTACAAGTTACTTAGTACCAAAAAAGGAACGGTAAATAAAACCGCTCACCCCATAGAAAAACATTTTTTTCCTCAGCATGTGTTGCAGTGCAGCATCAAAAGGGAACCAAAGTAAAATTTCTATATTTAATATAAGCCTAATGCCGAGTACACAAAACCATTTTTTCCTGTCATGCAAAAAAACAAAGTTTTTCTCAACGTGATTCCTCTCAAGCCTGCCTTGCATATATACGTTTATGAAAAAAAAAACACTCAAGCAAAGCACGGTGACGTACAACACGTACGACGGCGCTATAAAGGGGAAGTTACAATTGAATGGTGCCACCCTTTGGGACGCTTTTGTTAATTTCTGAGCATGCATGTTTTTTTCCCCTCGGAAAAGCATACACACGAGCGGTTTTCGTGACGGGAAAAACGACGAGAAAAAATAGAGCAGGTTCTAACTTTTTTTTGCTGGCAATTTTTCTCGTTGAGAAAACTGCTATGGAGTATACACACGACCGGTTTTCAAGACCAATCTAAAAAATGGCAGTTTTCTCGTCATGAAAAACGGTTGTGTGTACGCTGCATGACAATTTTCCTACATTACAGAAATATTGAGATGATGTGATATTCTAGTCGGCAGACTTTGTTGATTTTATTTTTGGTAAATATATGGAGGTGCACAAACTGGGAAAAATTTCAGGAAAATGCATTTTTTCTATTTTTTTTTTTTTTACCATTTGTGACAACTCTATTTTCATTAATAGTCATACCCCCTTGCATTGGTAATGGTTGGAGTGCCTCTTAAAATTCATGGTCAGTGCCCCCTACTAATCAATGCAAAATTAACTTTTGTATGCTGGTCAGTGGTTTAGGTAAATCCTTATATTGGTGGTCAGTTGCACAAAATAAACTTACATTAGTGGTTAATGGAGTGAATGCTTTGTAAGGCCTCGTACACACGACCGAGGAACTCGTCGTAAATGAAACATCGGTTTCCTTGACGAGTTCCTTGTGGACTGTGACCTTATTTACATAGACTATCTGGATACCATCTCAGTAGTCTTGGGACTGCCATTCTGGTTTCAGTATTTTTGGAAGGTTATTATTTTTGCGACAAACTTTTTAATGACACGTTTTGGTTTCACAGAACTTTGCAGTTACATGCATATGACATTTTCAACATCATTGTGTATGCATTGTTTGTTTTCACATAACTTTTCAGCCACATGTGTATGCATTTCCGATATAGTTTCGTTTTTTTCATAGCTTAGCCTCACAGGTTGTTACCTTGATTTTGTAACTGCACTCTGCAGGGTGTGGGCTCTTTTATCACATATTCACTTTATTGATACTTTCTGGTTTTATTACCTTAGTTTGTTTGAGTGTCACTATTCACTCAAAATATCATTAGCGCCATACTTTATATTTATATGTCTAATATAGCAATTTCCACAGGACCCAAACTTTTGCTCTATCTGGCTTTTTCTTGTCGCATTCGTATAGAGTATAGGATAATTTGTTGTGTGGAATATGGCTGTAAGGTAAGGCAGTCCTATGTTCACTGTGTTAATGGGTCAGGAATAGGGGCAACGTAAATTAGAGTAAAGTACATTTCCTTGTTATATTCAGGTATTGTGAGAGTGGTGAGTACTGTTATATGTATGGTTATATAAGTTTCCCAAGTTTTCTTTGAAGAGACAATGGTATAGTACATGAATAATATGATTTCTCCTCTTTGCTAATATTTTGTGTATAGAGTTGTAATTATAAGTGCTTGATTCTGCTTGAAAAATGTGTAATTTGTTTGAAATACATGTTTAGACATGTTTTGGTAACTCTTAGAGTAAAAAGAATTGTATTTTGAAGTTTGCAAAGGGATGTATTGGATGGGCTGGGGGTTGTGTAAGGGAGTGCTCAGAGAACGCCCTATTTTCTGATGAGATAGAGTAAGTGAGTATAAAGGTGTTTTTAGTTAAAACATTGTAAAAATGACACGCAGAGAAAAATAGGGCTTTTAAAAACAGGAAGTGACAGTCGGAGCCCTTTTGAGATTTAAAGGGGACGTTTAATGTTGGAATATATTAACGGCGATGCATACCAGGCTTCGAGGAGTGCTCATGTTTGCTGTAGCATAAATATTCATTTTCATGTATTTATTGATTATGAAGTATATTTCAAGGATGATAAGGAATGATCTTCAAGGACAGTCAAGATCGAAGGTTTTAAGCAGTTAAGGGAAAGAAAAAGAGTTTTTGTTTAAAATTAGGAAGTTACATTTTCACAGCCAGCTTCAATCTGGTGACTTATTGGTTATTAGTTAAGAAAATGTTGGTGTTAGTATAGGAAATTCTTTTCCATCTACCCTGGTTTTTGTTTGTTGTATGTTGGAATTCCAATTTAGAGTAGAAGTGGTTTTCTCTTCTGAATGCAGATGGATTGTTGGGTAGTTGATATGTGTCCTATGATCCTGCCAAGCCGGAGAGCGTTGCTAAAGTGGGCAGGTGAGAGGGACAGAGTAGGATACTCATCTGTGTGTGGTGCTTTAAGAGGATTGGATCGCGGATTTGGACAGGGACAGTGACAAGTTACTATTTGAGTGATTCGTCCTGTTCAGTTTATTGTTTAGCACTATACACAGAGGTACATATCCGCTTGCAGAGATCTGCTGTTTTACTTCAGGTAAAAGAGGTGATCAAACCACCGACCATGCCTTCACCACCGCTTTTGTGGAAAGCATACTGCTATATTTGCATTCCATATTCATCGAGTCAGAGAAACTTGCTGGAATGGAGAGTGAATGTTAAAGAAGGATTTGATTGAGAAGAGTTATCTATATAGATTTAAAATATGTTATACATGTTGTTGGTAAAATGTTGCAACTATTGTCAGTCTATACATGAAATGTGTTGGGCACATATTAAGCCCAGAAACTTTAAAGAAACATTAAAATTGAAATGTGATATGACACATCACTGTTTAAATTATATGTATGCGCTGGTACCAGATGTTTTTTTTAAGGAATATGATCAGATACTTAGGTTAAAAAAAAAGGGTTTAAAATAATTGCAAGATACAAGTTTTTACATTTTTATATATGGGGTAGTTTTGATTACTTGAGTTGGAGTTTGACTTTAAGGACTGATTTAATTGTGTAATTGCCTATCCTTACATTATTGAAATTAAAAAAGGAGGTTTGGATTGATATCATTTCCCTGGGCTACAAGGTGTTCAGTAAATGGCGTTATAGTGTTATAGAGGAACAGAACCTATAGGGGTGTTTTATGTAGGGAAAAATATGTTGTTCTAAAAAAAAATAGATTGTATGTGTGAGGGGAAGTTGGGCCGACGGGCACATTTGTTGATGTCGAAAGAAAAAAAATGGGAGCTTTGCATTAAGAACATTGCCTGTTATAAATAGAGGATGATTATTTGTGCAAAAGTGTTTAATTGTGTTTAAGCTGTTAACCTATTGTAGAGGCACAAAAACCTGGTGGAATTGTTTGACGATAAAAAAGGTCAACCGTATCATTATGTAGTTCAATGATTCAACAGGGAAAGATCCCAAGGTTTCCATTTACCATTGTATGTGTCCATAGTGTCTAATAGGGTGTGATGAATGTGTTCTGAAAGTTTGATGGCCAGCATGCAATTCATAATTTGGGACCATGGCACCGTAGAAGATCGCCAGTTAAGAGCTATAGCCCAGTGTATTGAGCTGAACAATGCATGTATTAGCCTAGTGTGGGCTATAGGGATATCTTCTGGAATGAAATAGTAAAAAAATCAGCGCAATATACAGGTAAAACAGAATCGGCAGCTATGCACTAGGATTCAATTTATAAATTCCTTAAGAGTCAATGTAAAGTAGATAGTGCAGCGCTAGAGGAAAAGTCCAAATAAAGATCATCCAGGTGATTCTCTTATAAGTGACTGACAATATGAGGCATGCAGGTGATATAGCGTGGGTTAACAGGAGACCTCCACCAATAGTAACAATGGCCGCTCACCTCACTGATAATAAAAAAATCGCTTTCCCATAAGGGTCAATCCCAGGCATGTAACAGCATAATCCAAGCAGGAAAGGAATACATCTCAGGTAATATCAGCATGGATGGCAGATCTCAAGTAATATCAACATGGATAGCAGCCATGGAATCCGATGTAAGAAAAACAAAACATAGTGTTTCTCCGCAATAACCAATATAACATTTAATAGTGAAAATACACTTACATAAAAAGCACTATATCCAGTGCTAGGAATCAAATGCAAACAAAAACGCACACAGCATGGTCCGATAGATGGCAGCGGGTGACGTCACGTACTTCCCTACCGAACGTTGCGTCCCAAGGGCGGGACTTCTTCAGCGGAACATCCGCTGAAGAAGTCCCGCCCTTGGGACGCAACGTTCGGTAGGGAAGTACGTGAAGTCACCCGCTGCCATCTATCGGACCATGCTGTGTGCGTTTTTGTTTGCATTTGATTCCTAGCACTGGATATAGTGCTTTTTATGTAAGTGTATTTTCACTATTAAATGTTATATTGGTTATTGCGGAGAAACACTATGTTTTGTTTTTCTTACATCGGATTCCATGGCTGCTATCCATGTTGATATTACTTGAGATCTGCCATCCATGCTGATATTACCTGAGATGTATTCCTTTCCTGCTTGGATTATGCTGTTACATGCCTGGGATTGACCCTTATGGGAAAGCGATTTTTTTATTATCAGTGAGGTGAGCGGCCATTGTTACTATTGGTGGAGGTCTCCTGTTAACCCACGCTATATCACCTGCATGCCTCATATTGTCAGTCACTTATAAGAGAATCACCTGGATGATCTTTATTTGGACTTTTCCTCTAGCGCTGCACTATCTACTTTACATATCTTCTGGAATAAAATAGAAAAGGAGGCACATTTTAGGTGTCAGTACAATACTTCTACCCGTAATTTGTTCTATTTTATTTTTAGCCTGTTTCCATGTGGTTTTGAGGTGGGTACAATCCCAGAAGGTGTGTATGAGGCAACCCTGGACTGGGCATCCTCTGAAGCATAGGGAAGAGGTTGTTGGATAGAATAAATTAATTCTATCTGGGGTGAGGTACCACCTGTATTGAAGTTTAATGGCAGATTCTCTGATGGGGGCTGTCTTTGTGCACTTTCGTAAGTTGTTGATCATAGTGTCCCATTGTTCCGTGGAGAAGGACTCATTCAGATTCGATTCCCACTGTGACATTTGATGTGTTTTGTCTGGTGTATTGTGTTCATTTAGGTCCTTATATATTTTGGATATTAAACCCCTATCACATGGTGAAGTAAGGCAAATTCTTTCAAATATCGTGAAAGGGGTACGGAGGGTGAGAGAAAAATTATTTTGGTAGAAAAGTTTGATATTGTTGTAGTCAGAGAGTTCAGTACCTGTAAGGTTATATTCTGTCTAATTCTGAGAAAGTACGAAAAGCATTATTTTTTGTGAATGATTTTAGGTTAGATAGTTTGAGGAGTTGCCATATAGTATATTGATTTGAGTTTAGATCTGGGGGGGGGGCAAAAAGGGGGTCCCCTACATAGGAGGCTAGGGAAGGAATCTCTGAGGTGATGTTATATTTATGCTTTTGTCTGTGCCATAATAGTAGATCTTGGTGTACCACTTTGTTAAGGTGGCCAACTTTTTGAGGTTTGATGGATTTGGACCATAGAAGGCCTTGAAGGTGGTACGGTAGGACAGATTGGTCCTCAAATGATAGCCAAGGTATTTGGCTGGAAAATGCATACCATTGTGCAAGTTGTGTATATCTAGCTGAAAGATAATATAGCCATAGGTTGGGTACACTCAACCCTCCTTTCGATTGAGGTCTGAACATCAGTGCATAGGAATGCTGTGTTCTTTTACCGCCATGCATAACGCCCCTTGTTATGACCAAATAACTCAATCTTTGTTTCATCAGTCCCACAGCACCCTATTCCAAAATGAAGCTGGCTTGTCCAAATGTGCGTTTGGATACCTTAAGCAACTCTGTTTGTGGCGTGTGTGCAGAAAAAGCTTCTTTCGCATCACTCTCCCAAACAGCTTCTCCCTGTGCAAAGTACGCAGAATTTTTGAAGGATGCACAGTGACACCATCTACAGCAAGTTGATGTAGGTCTTTGGAGGTGGTCTGTGGGCTGTTTTTGACCGTTCTCACCATCCTTCGCCTTTGCCTCTCCAATATTTTATGTGCCTGCCACTTCTGGCCTTAGTGAGGAAATGGAAGACCACAGGCACAGTTCTTGCTATGTTCCTCACAGTGGACACTGACAGCTTATATCTCTGTGATAACTTTTTGTATCCTTCCCTTAAACCATAATGTAGAACAATGTTTGTTTTCAGGTCATTTGAGAGTTCAGAGGAGAGTCAAAGAGAACAACAACTTGCAATTGGCCACCTTAAATACCTTTTCTCATGATTGGATGCACCTGTCTATGAAGTTCAAGGCTTAATGAGTCCGCCAAACCAATTGTGTGTTCCAATTAATCAGTGCTAAGTAGTTACAGGTATTCAAATCAACAAAATGACAAGGGTACCCAAATTTATGCACCTGTCTAATTTCATTTTGAAGCATTTTGCGCATTTTCTGTTAATCCAATAAACTTCATTTCCCTACTGAAATATTACTGTGGCCTATAAATGATAATCTTGGAAATTGTCCGGGGTTCCTAAACTTTTGCATACAACTGTACCTGTTGAATTCCCAGAGTGTCAATTGTGAAATGTTAATGATGTAATGTTTATCCATCAATGTTTTGTTTGTTGCTGATGATCAGACAGATTTGCAAAGTTGGGAGGCCGGCTTCTGAGTCAATATATGTGTTTGGGTAAGATGTTCTGTTCTGAGTCCCTCGGGTCCACTTGGGTCCCGGTAATAGAAGAAACTAAAGGGGTTTAAGTTTTGTTGAAGTTCTGCTGTAATACTGGATTTGGAAAAATGTTTAGTTACAAATATTGAATCTATATAATGAAATCTCTTGCTGAGAAACCTTTTTATACCTGCATGTTTTACTTATGTTTGAGTCAATGAAGAATATTATTTTTAATTCCTCCAATTGTTAAGGCCTTAATTGATCTGGTAGATTCTGTGATTATTCATGTTGGATGAGTAGTATCTGCCCCAACCAGCAGTCACCCCTAGCCCCATGCACATGAAGAAATGCCCACCATATTCATACCCTACACCCCATCATACCCTACCCTATACCCTATCCGGATGAAGAGATGACTACAGCTTTTACATGGAAATCTTCGTTGTTCATCTTTATTGTTCTACTACCATGGGAGGTGCTTAGATGACTAAAAGAAGACTCCTGCTGGGAAATGTTCATGGGAATGACACCTTGAGGATTAGTCAAATGACGCATGCCC
Organism: Rana temporaria; assembly: GCF_905171775.1. Classification (NCBI taxonomy): domain Eukaryota; kingdom Metazoa; phylum Chordata; class Amphibia; order Anura; family Ranidae; genus Rana; species Rana temporaria. Next base: position 180,323,498 of record NC_053492.1, read on the forward strand.
AGGTCTACGAAATTACAGTGAGCATCACAAGAGAGAGATCCAGATGTGCCAGCCCGAAGACCCAAGTCTAGTCCAATGCATCAGTTTCAGTTTGTCTCTGGATATCGAGTTCTGTTCCTACAAAGAGGCAGGGTTTGGGCTAGAGAATTCATGTCTGTACATATGGATGATCACAGAATCAAACCAAATGTTTTGGGAAAGGTTGAGGAGAATGAGAGTTATAATGTGGACATTTCCTTTTGCTTGTTTTTTACGAATTTAATGGACATTCAGAAGCCATACAAGAGACTCTTATTTTGTGTATTTCTATTTTTATTTTGGCCTAAAGGCTGCCATGCCCCTCCCACTTGCTTTTATGGACTGTCACGCCCCTTCCCCCTTTGCATTCAATGGACAATTGCTATGGCGGTAATCTTGAGTGTGACTCTGGGTGAAATTTCATTACCAAAAGCGGTAACCCCGAGCCACACTCGGGATTGCATCGCAGGATCCAGGCAAAGTTACTTACCTTGTCCCCAGGATCCTGCAATGTCTCCCTTCTGTGTGTGCGAGCCGTTTCCTCCACTCAATCTATCACAGTGCCGGGCTCCGTTCCCTGCTAGCATTGCGATTCATGGGGACGGAGCCCAGCGCCAAATTTAAAAAGTGATAAACACACAATACATACAGTACACTGTAATCTTACAAATTACATTACTGTATCAAATTATTTTACATCCCTTTTGTCCCTAGTCATTTGTCCAGTGCCCTGCATGCAGTTTTATATTAGATATACCATTCTTTCTGCCTGGAAACTTGAGAATGTCCATAGCAACCAAAAAGTGTCCCTTTATGTCAAAAGTGGTTTTAGACCAGCTAGAAAACAGCGATAGTAAATTAGGATCTCTTGCAGAATTGAGTGATGTGATTCGTGGGAAAATTCATCATCAAACTGAAAGTAATGACAGCTACAATTCTGCAACTGAGCAAATTTCAGTGTTTTTGATTTGATTACATTATTGAATAAATGTTATTATTATTTTAATAGTTATTTATTATAATTTATGATTTTATGTTTTAAACTTTATCATACTCAGGATGTCTACTAGACTCTTGTTTGGACATATTTAAGTGAGTTATTCCTAAGAATTACAGGCCTACTATATACAACACCAAATTTCCATGCAAAACAATGTTCAGTTTTCAACATCAAAAATCTGACATACTCATACCGCCAGGGAGTTTAAAATATTGATTAGGTTTCCAAATGTATTGTTCTAGTAGATCATGAGTAGACAATTGACACTCTAATAACAATCTGTGGTAAATCCTGGTAGGTATGGGTTTACTACAAGGTTTTTATCTTGCATAAAATTGCGGATGTGCTAGCTAGAAGAGGGTCAAGTAATTGTCCATCTCTTTTTAGATGACCTGTCCACTATAATCTTTTCAATTTTTGTTGGTAATGAAACTTCTTACAAACCTAAATTGTATATCTGTAAAACTGGTTGGTCTCAAGGTTACTATCCTGGACTTGAGACACTTTTTTTTTATTATATCTATTCTTATTAGTGTATTCTGGTACTTCAATTAACATGATTGTGAAAACCTTTGATTCGTTTACTTAATGTTCTAGATTAAAGGGAAATAGTTCTGATTTTAGGTCAATTTTAAGTCAACTCTTCTTATCTTGATCTCCTAATTTTAAAGCAAAACACTTCTTCCACCTACCAGAGCCCCCATTTCAAATTTGTAAAAATGTAGCATACTTTTTTGTTTAGTCTTTAGGCCGGTCATGAAGATGTCCTTCATCGTCAACTCAAATGGTGGGTGGTCTTTTCTCCAGGACTGAATAGTGCTTGTGTAATGCCCTGTGAGGGCCACACAATTCATGAGAATTGTGAGCTCAAGCTGCATAATGATCCATGACAGCCTGGGTTCACAGGAGGTGGGGAGTACACTGGCAGGCGTTTAAAACAAAAGACAAGTGGTGCTGTTTTTTCTGAGTGGGTTAGCACCAGAGAGGAGGTGAGCAATGCATTGTGGCAACATCTAATTTTTTTTTTTTACAGTGCAATGCACTTTATTTTCTTAAGCTGGAGTTCAGCTTTTATTTTCTTTTACAATTTTTAAACATCTTTAAACTGATGTTTATCATTTTTTTTCTTCTATGTTGTACTGTACAGTGTGTATTCATTTGTGGTTTTACAAATTAACATTTAATACATGACAAAGGATTCCTGGAGCACCGTGGGTTGTCTAAGTAGCAGTCTGCCTCACAGCTTGATGTTTCTAATTGAAATAGCCAAATATGTACTTGATGGGCTACAGCAATGAGACATTTGGTTCAGTGTGGAAAATGCAGCTTAGTTTACTGATTAGATTACTGTTTTTATTTCCTGATTTCAACTTGAGCTTTTCTTCCAAATAAGTATTAGAAAGGTTCCTCCTAGCAATGCCTAGTAATGCAAATTCACAGTTAGAATGATAACATTCAGCTGCATTACTTCTGATTCTAGACCCAATTCCATCATCAAACCTTTTGCACTAAACAGGCATTTTATTTCCACATTCTTAATCAACTGAGCTTCTACAAATACTCTTCATAATCAGGTTTTAAATTCTTTTGGCACTGTTAAGGGAAGCAGGAGATTTTTAATATTAACAGAAAAAAGTAAAACGTGTTTATTTTAGGGGCTATCACAAGCTTCCTATACCACAGTTAACAGTGATATATTATTTAATTACTTTCTCATAATGGCCCTTATTAAAAATAACCAAATGTGAACTTTTGGCATTTAACTTAATTTGTAATTTTAGCTTTGATGTTAAGCTCCTCCAAAGCACACATGCCATCATATTTCGGATTATCTTTGTTGGTACCCAAAAACATCATATCACTCTAGCAATGATGTAACTAAAGCAAATTCAACCCATGTGGCTGCTATGGGGTCTAAATAAGAGAGGGGGGTGGGTAACTGGAGGGTTTAGATGTTTGTTCTGTCCTGCTCTGGCAACCCATATGCAGTAGTTCCAGTGCCACCTAGGCATCTCCAGCCAATCGAACTGAAATTCACAATGATCACTAGAATCCAAGGGAGGAGGCCACTGACTTTCTCCCCCCCAAAAACACCAAACTATCACTACCATCTACTGACACTGTGTATAGTGACTCATCTCACAAACTGTTTTGTGATCAGACAGATCTTGCCTCCAGACGGCAGCACAGACACAGCTCAGTAAAGATGGTAGCAGAGGCAGTTGCTGTAGGGAGAGGCTGCTGTAGAGAGACATTTGAGAGAAGGACAATAAGAGCTCAGGTTACCCAGAACAGCAATAACATGAAAGAGAGTTCAGGTAGATGTTTGTTAGTGTGTATGTTTAGTAGATATGTGCATATTTTGTTTCGGAATTTCGGTTTCGTCCAAAAAATAAATATCATTAGTTACTCCCGAAATTAGTTTTTATTTATTTTGTTTTGTTAAAAAATGCATTTGTACAAAAATCTAAATGAATTAAGATTGAATCTTTCAATTGAAGGCTTGTGGTATATGCTGGATGTTCTAAGAAGATTGGACGAAACAGCTAAATTGTACGATGCCACGATCGTACAATTTCTGGATGAAAGCTCCGCCCACAAACTATAGTAGAATTCTAATGTTTGATTAGCAAAATATATAATTATAATAATTATTATTACTAGTCAAACATCAGAATTCTTCTATAGCCTATGGGGGGAGCATTTGACCATAAATGTCCGCTCACTCGAATCGTATGTTTTTAGCTGCTTCTTTGAATCTTCATGTCTCTATAATGTTGAATCTTTTCTCTGTATGTCGAATAATCTTGGACTAATAGAGCTTGGTTAGGCTGACCGCAGGTTCGATAGACACAGATCACTATTGTCACAGTCATGTCGAATCTTATATATATATATATATATATATATATATATATATATATATATATATATATATATATATATATATATATATATAAGTGTTATCGCAATGATACGAAAGTATAATGGATACAAAAATAAAGCATTTTTTTTATATTCAGATTTTGGTTTCTGTGCGTTCGTTATCGTTTGTTAAAACGAACATGAAAATCCCAGAAATTCAGATCAAAGGCATTCGGATAGTAATGAATGCACATGTTTAGAGTATTGTGTTACTGTGTGTGTTTAAAATAGGTGTGTTTATGTGTATGTGTTAGGATTACATCACATTAATGACATGTGGAGGGAGTATTCTGCTCTGCATAGCAGTATTGTTGCCCCCTCTCTGTGGTATGTGTGACAATTTGTAAAAAATGACTGCTGCTGTGGTATGAGGTGTAAGGTCCTCTAAAATTTGTGATGTGTAAACCCAGCATTGTCAAAAATAAAAAATGTATACAATCCTATAGTCTTGCTCCCAACACCTTTAAATTTCTACTTCTGCTGCAAGTGCATTAAAAAGTATTATTAAAAGCTGATTAAACACTTAAAAGATTGTTTCTTGTACATCAGCATGTAAAACACAGTATTCCCAGTATGCACTCCAAATGCCGGACGTGACATCACTGGAAGTTCCCGCCTGCCTCTTGTAAGTGTTCAATCAGATTTTATAAATACTTTTTAATAAAATGTAATCACACAATGGATCTCCTGGTTCCCTTATCACAATTATATATGTGAGGAACCTGTGGAACCTGTTGAAGTGTAAGAAGCAAACATCTATCTTTATAATCCGAGGACTACTAGCTCCTTCACATGTGCTGTATTCATGGCAAGTTGGTGAGGGCACAGGAGGAGGGAAGGAAACTTTTATTTCTGGCACGTATATATAAAGACAAGCGTGTCACTTTGAAGAATTCATGAAATTATTCACTTATTGGCACTATATATAAGTAGCACTGATATTTGTCTTTTTTATAATAGATTGATATCTGTTTATTTCTCAAATTTCATAGTTTCTTTTTTCCATTTTTTTTATTACACTTGCAGTAAAAGTTAAAATTGCAAGACGTTGAGAGTAAGACTATAGGATTGTACTCTGCTAGCCAGCGCTCCCTTTCAGTCTATGCAGCAATTTCCTTCTGACAACTGCTTTAGAGTTCTTGCACGGACAGGTAATGGGTAGTAAGTAGGTATAAGTGAGCATATTTATTCCTACTGCCCACCAATATGAGGGATTATGCTTCCTCCTACTGAACACTAACTTAAGGGGAGCATTCTTCCTCCTACCGACCACCAACATAAGAGGGCATTCTTCCACCTATTGACCACCCCTGTAAGGAAGCATTCTTCTCTCCACTGACCATAAATACCAGGAAGCGTGCTTCCTCCTGCTGACCAGGGTCAGGGTCAAAGGTCAAGGCCAGGGTCAAGGTCACAGTCATTATTATTACAATTACTTAAACTGAACATGCAGCAGTTTTAAAATAGACAGTGCATGAATAAATAGCCCTGAAAGAGCTGAACAAACTTTACTGAAGTTTCTTTCAGTTTATAAGATCAGTAGTTGCTGTGCTCCCTATGAGCTGCCTACCGGTTTTGTGAGCGTTTCTTTGTTTTTTCTGCAGGGCAACATTGACAATTGATACAACTAAGCTCCACCCTTGTCCTGGTTCATCTCTTGAGTGACAAGTTTGTTGTGAGGCATGCCCAGACCAAATGATTTTATATAGGGTGCCTTTAAAATTCCTCCTCCCAGCACCCTGAGATAGTTGAGATGCTTAGGCAAAAGTGGTGTTTTCACAGACTTTTGAAGAATTGGTTGTCTGCTTCCTTATCCACTATATAACGGTACACACTGTCATCTAATATACATCTTACTAACTTGCTTACTTATCTTTTGGCACTCAATAGCCAGCATCTGCTCATTAACACAAATAGTCATTTGATGAATTGTAGCAGTATGTAAAGAATGCAGATATGACCAAAGGGATAATTTGCTGCTCAACGAAACCTTAAAATGTGATTATGATTGTAGAACTCTTGCCTGTACCAGATGTGGTGGTTTTCACTCACTATTTAGCATCCAGAAAAAAGGGAAGATGAAGGTTGTTCAAGGATGGCCCATCAGTACCAAAATTACACTGAATTCATAAAACTATGTATATTTTATTATAGAAACATGTAAAGTAATGAAAATAATAGATGGAAAATGATATCGCATCTATAGATTTTTCCAGGTATAGAGTACTGCAATTGTCATCTATCCAAAATTGATAGATGACAATTACCATTTGCTACTTGTATACCTAAAATATATATATACAGTAATATAATTTTGGATCTGTGTATTGTATGACTTTTTGTAATAAAATACATGTTTTTATTAATTCAAGGTAAGTTTTATACTGATGGGCCATCCTTAAACAACCTTCACTTTTACTAGATTGGGATAATGACCTATCAGCATAGGGCTTAATCCTTTTTACCATATAATCCTCCCACGCTTCTATGTGTTATAAACCGTGTATTTTCACTCACTACTATACTTTTACAGTTTTATGTTTACAGAGAATGATGTAAAAAATCAGTAAGTGGTAGCTTAGTGTGCAGAAACAACTAGGTAAGAGGGAAAGGCTGACCAGTAGTCTGGAACTGCTCAGATAACCATCCTCTACAACAGTGACATGCTGCAACATATGAAATCTCAAATTACTCAAAGAAAAAGGAACAGATCAAGCTTAGAGCCAGGCTTGTCAGCCGAAAACTGGAAAGTTAGTTTACAGTGGCACAAACAGCTTAGGTGCCACAAAAACTGGATACAAAACAAACTACACATTCCCTTTAATGTTTAATAAGGGAAATGTCCTCTTAGACAATTGTCACCGGCACATATAACAAGGACACATCAATAAAATAATCTTCATCCCACTATGTCATGGGGCTATGCTGCCTGAGGAGGACGCGAGTAAGGGGAAGGTGAAGAATCATCGGCTTCCACAGTATCAGTTCTCGGCCAGAGGCTGTACTTTGAACTTATTAGAGAAATTCTTATATGTGAAAAGAATAGGTGTGTGATCCCGTGCAAGGAAGTATTCAAGGCAGAGGGAAAAACTTCCAGATGATGTCTTGAGTGACGAAACGTGCAGGGCAGAGTTGTATGTTGTGCGTCACTTCTGGGTTCAGCCGCTAATAGGTTTATAAGCACGGCACCCATCGGCTTTTATTACACGTCTGTATTTTTATGCAAAATCTGAGTACATCTCTACCTTTTAAACAATAAAGCTATTTTAAAGCTGGATTATGCTATGGGCATACTTTCCCTCTCTTGCATATCATAAATGGTGGAATGGTACTAGCAACTGGTGGACGAATCTTCTTTTTCTCCAAAGTGCTACACAGTGGCATACACTGTGACCACGCAGAGCCCCTGGTGGGGAAATTAATCCGGTGAGTGCCTTCACTGTAAAAGCACAGCTAAGACCCCCCCCCCTTCTTCCTGGCAAACTCTCATAAGAGTGAAAGGGAGAGCTGTGCATGATGTCATAAGCCTAGGCTTTTTACTAGACAAGAAACAGGAAATGGGTTGTATAAGGTATTTACTGGCAGGAAAACATTGTTTTACTATGCAAAGTAAAACAACAAGGGCAGAGGATTTAATAGATGGAAAGTTGAACAAAAATGACTGAAGATCCACTTTAAGATTCTCTCTGACCTCTGGCAAATCTTTCCTTACCCCATTATTTAATGGGCCTGTTAGCATATTTGCTGTTTTGCCTGTCCTTCCGCTTTGAGACATCCCATGGTTATAACTAGAGGTTTTGTGTCCTTTACTGTATAATTAAAAATATATATATATTTTTTATTACCTGTAAGAACTTTTTCTTTGAGTATTGAACATATAGTATGGGACACAGGTCCATCTCCTCTGTTCCTTGTGGTCTTTCTATTGCTGGCTACAAAACTGAGGCTATCTGAGGGCAAGAGGGGCTATAGAGCACCATTTGCCACTGTCCAATCACCTAAAGTAAGCTACTTTGCGTATAACCCATAGATATGACTAAAAGTCTTGTGTCCTGCACTGTACTCCAAGAAAAGGAGTTTACAGGTTATGCCACATACACACAATCAGATTTTCCATTGGAAAAACCTTGGAAATACGTTCAAGCTTGGCTTGCATACACACGGTCACACAAAAGTTCTCTGAACTTTCGACCGTCAAGAACGCAGTGACGTACAACACTATGACAAGCTGAGAAGATAAAGCTCAAAGCTTCCGAGCATGCGTCAAATTGTTTTTCTGAACACTTTCTGAATTTGCACGTCGGAATTCCTACAGACAATCAGATTTTCTTATGGAAATTTGAGAACCAGCTCTCAATCTTTTGTTGGCGGAAAGTCCGAAAGCAAAAGTCTGATGGAGCATACACACGGTTGGAATTTCCGTTCAAATGCTCACATCTGATTTTTGCGGTCGGAATTTCCTATTTTTCAACTTACAAACTATGTAAATTCTTCTTCTTGTATTCCTGTTGCAGTCATAAAGAAAGGTCCCCAGTATTCTAGTTTTTTTAAGTTTACCTGGCTTGGATGCCCTATTTATAAATTGGTTATGTTACTCTTAGGCCCCGTACACACGACCGAACATGTCTGCTGAAACTGGTCTGCAGACCAGTTTCAGAGGACATGTTCGGTCGTCTGTACGTCCGACCGGACAATTTTCCGGCGGATCGGACAGGTTTCCAGCGGACAAATGTTTCTTAGCATGCTAAGAAACATGTCCGCTGGAAGCCTATCCGTCGGACATGTTCGGTCGTCTGTACAGACTCACCGGACATGTCCGCTCGGCCGAAAGCCCTTGCATGCGTCGAAGTGATTCGACGCATGCGTGGAAGCATTGAACTTCCAGGGCCGCGCACGTCGCCGTGTCATCGGCGCGGCCACGTCACCGCGTATCGTGTCCGCGCGGATTTCTGTTTGATGGTGTGTACAACCATCAGACAGAAATCTCCGAGCGGACATGTCCGCTGAAAACGGTCCGGCGGACCGTTTTCAGCGGACAGTCCGTCCGTGTGTACGAGGTCTCACTTTTGACTAATGCCCCAATCAGGTCAAATGTTTTTTTTTTTGCTTTTAGAACCTCTGCCAGGTTTTAGTAAAAGTAAATCAGGGAGCGGTACTGAAGAAGCTTTCTAGCTACTAAATGTATTGCCTACATCTAAACATGCATCTTTTACATTTAACAGTTCTAACAGAATACATGTTCATTTTAATGATTAATTTGCCTTTTTTTTTTTAGGTGACAAAAACAATATGCTGTGATAGCACTGGGCCCATATGGATTACAACTACAGTATTTTTGAAAGATGTTTTAGAAACACTTCAGCAATCTAGATGGTTTTCAAACCATTTTAGTAGCAGATGCCTATTGCGCCTTGAGATTTATTATACTGAAAGCATTGCAAATCAAAATAGGAAACCAGGAAATGAAAGCAAGTAGCAAGTAGCAAGACAAGTATCCATTTGTTGCAAATACATGTATATAAGATGCAATCTCCTTCATGTGCTAGTCCCTGCATGCAGACACATTGTGTATAACCATTGGATCACTTTCCCTTCAGTGAAGAACGCTTATGAAAGCGATTGCAGAACTATTTGAAATCAAATCTGGCATGCTTTTTCCTAAGCATATTGCTTCAGAAGGAAAGTGTTGTCAAATTAGCCTATTTTAAAGTTGATAGAATATAATCATATTTTTTTATATTCCTAGCAAGTGTTGAGACCGTCAGGAAGTAGGACAGCTTCTCCACATGGGTCAGCTTGATTCGTGTGAAATATATTCTGTGTCTCAATAAATCACATTTTAAAAGTACAGTACACATTCAGCCTGCCCATACCTGCTGAACCGGCCAGGATTCAAACCTAAGGTCGGCTTTATTGTACCAGATAAACTTATCAGCAAAGAGGGGCAGGGGCTTAATTGAAATGGAATAGAAATTTGCATTAACAGAACTCCGCTAAATCAATAAAATGTGGAGTGGCATTTCATTTACCCTCCACTATTTTCCCACAATTACTCCCTGGTCGCAGGAAAGAAAATCACGCCATCTATGGTCGACTTAAATTGCACCTTAAATATTTAAACAATGAGTAAAACCGGCCATAGATGGAGCGATTTCCTGCAACCCTCGATTCCCCCAATCAACTCCCCCAGTGTTGATGGGGGAATCCCTTTGGCAGAGCTATTGTATTCTCCTGGGAGGGCATGGGAAGCTCTTCTGGCGAGGAGAACACACAGTGATTATTGCTAGCAGCTATAGCTTCTGGTAATAATCGCATGAAATATCCAACATCTGGTTGTACCCAAGTCGATCAATCTATCAACTTGGGTACATTCAGCCTGCCCATACATGGCTCGAATCTCGACTAGTCCTTGCTGAACTGGCCGAGATTCGGACCGTATACGGCCGGCTTAAATGTATGAACTGTCAATGCATGAGCCAGATTATTCCTTTGTAGAGCATCATCCAATTAGGTCTTTGGTTCATGGGAATATTCCTTGCTAAAAACTGTTTTAAGTTCACAATGTTGTTGTTGCTTTTCCCTCCATTCTTCATTGGTATGTTGTTCATTTACCATTTTCTTGCACGTTTCTAGTTGATAAAATTCAGCAATTTTCAATCTAAAGCCCTGTACACACGATCGACACCGATGAAGCTGACTGATGGTCAGTCGTGCCTACACACCATCGGTTAAAAAAACGATCATGTCAGAATGCGGTGATGTAAAACACAACGACGTGCTGAAAAAAAAGAAGTTCAATGCTTCCAAGCATGCGTCGACTTGATTCTGAGCATGCGTGGATTTTTAACCGATGGACGTGCCTACAAACGATCGTTAAATTTAAAACAAGATTGCTTTTTTTTTAACCTATGGATCAATAACCGATGGGGCCCACACACGATCGGTTTGGACCGATGAAACCGGTCCATCAGACCGTTCTCATCGGTTTAACCGATCGTGTGTATGCGGCCTAACTTTGGAACACAGATTTACTTCAGGGCTCCTAATGTTGAAGTTTATATATAAGTATAGTAAATTGTCATTGGTGTAATTTAATGTCTCAAAGATGCTCTTAAAAATGGTCCATAGCTGCCCAAACTTTAGCTAGGACCAATTAAAGGGAACTGGAAAAGCTGTGCACCTAATTTTGTATCAAGTCTGGCTTTAATTCCTGCAGTAGGGAAAACCATATTCATGCTATCTTATAGCAGAAACCATTTATACGCTTTTAATTTGTCAGAAGTCTGTTATGGGGGTCTCGGGAAATTACCAATATAGTTCATGTTTCTTGTCAACCTTAGGAAACCGACCACTTCTTATGCTATCTTTACTGCTTTTCTATTTTTACCTTTAGACTGAACTGTGTGACTGTATGATATCATGTGAAACTTACAGTCTGAGACACTTCTACAACCAGTTACCTATGTCTAAACACACTAAAAATGCTGTTTTCGAAATGCAGAATGGCAAAGCAGTGCCTATAGGGTGTTGACCATTCTCTACAATATAAAAGGGTAGTTTTGACAATACATGCACTTTAATTTGGGCTTAGCATAATTAAGCTGTATTTACAACTGAGACAACATTATATTGACAGTACTAGTCACCTTTAAAAGATGGCTCAAATGTTTTCCTATCTAAAGTTCATTACTGAATTCCCCAATGCCTACCATGGTATTGGATACACCCCTTATCCAAAGCTATTTAGCTAAAAACACACTTTGCAGCAGCTTTCTTATCGCCCTACTCTCCCAGGTTAAGATCTCTGGGAATCTTATTGTTAATAGTGAGGAAAACAATCGCTGTTGATAAACTCTGTGCAACATGCTAGAAAGAATTTTCAATTCTAGGGAATGATCTTTTTGGCTAGTGCAGTGTATATATGTGTTGAAGATTGACTCAAAAATTATTTCAATTAAAGCTTTGAAAACAGAATTTCATTTCTGCGATTGTGACATACAAGCTAATTTGTATAAATTACAGGAAGAAATGGTAGTCATTTGTAAACTAATCAGGCATTTATAGAGCGATTAGTAGGTATCTCTGATGTTTCACATCCAGCTAGTAATGATGTCTGAAGTTTGGTTACTGTTGCATACAAGATTTGATATTGTAGCAAATGTGTGCATTTTATTGACAGAAGGCAACTAAATACATGTACCAAGCCTACGTTAAATATATTAAATCATAGATTTACCTGAACAGGTGACTACCATTAATTTTTTTTTTTTTTACCTAGACACATAACACAACTAACATAAATGCTGTAAACACAAACCTGGGGAAAAGTGATTTAGATATATAAATATGAAGAGTTTGAACCATTTCCATTATAGTCTAATGGATACTTAGAAACCTATTGTCATTGTAGCTCAGAGAAAAGTGTTAAATAGCAGGTGAGTGTGATAATAATATATATTATTACATGCGGGGGGTCATGTGCCAACAAAGTGCAGTTGTCAAAACTGCCCTCTTGGCTGTATTTGTTCCTTCTTTTTCTTTTTGTTAAAAATATCAAATATTGCAAATACAGAAAAAATGTACAGGGTTCAAGAACATGAACTAGCAATTTGAAATCAATGAACTATATTATAAAAAAACAAACAAAAAAACACTAAAAGAAATATTAACTTTGCAAAAAAACAGCATGTTTTCATAAATACTAGATTCATTTAGTTGCAATTCTTTTTAGGAATATTCAGAAGAACTATTTTTATAGTTTATTTATATATGTTTTCTATTACTGTACCCATTTTTGTCTTCCTATCTTCATTAAGAGTTCAATAACATAAAACAGGTATTCAGTTATATGACCATAAAATCAAGATCATGGTTTTACGTGCAATAATTCTTTAACATTTTGTGTTCTGAAAATTGTTAAGTTTTTAATTTAAAAAGGAATATTAATAAAAATAAATAAAATAAGCGATTTGTGTATATGTGTGTATATATATATATATATATATATATATATATAATATGAGCTTATTTTCTGTATAATTTTGTGTGTGTTATTGTTGTTTGTTGTTGTTAATATTATTATTATGATTGAAGAAGATACAGTGATATCGAAATTCATATTTTTTTTTTGGGGGGGGGGGGGATATGTGAATAAAATGTATTTCTCAAATCTAATTCTTAAATTGCTTGAAAATTTGCAAAACACCCTTTTAGTTATAACACTATGTAGACCAATACTTTCTTTTATAAATGAAAGCAAAAATAAATCTGATGTATACCATTGCTTGTGAAGCTCATATTTATTTTTAAATGACTATACTAATAGACTAACTGTAGAACTATTGAGTGCTCAGCAGGAGGGCTGTGCATACAAATTCATGGCTTCCCAGTGCACATCCTAAAGAATGCAGTTTGCATGGATTTCCTTAACAATGATGAAAATGTAATAAGGTGAGAAAAATTCATGCAGGGAGTCTAAATAAAAGCCACTTATCTACTGTAGTAGGCCTGCTATTTTTTTTCTCTGCAGCCTGTAAAGAGATAGTTATGTACACAGACATTTGAAATGTGAGGGCCCCATGGTTATATGTAATTGGTTGCTCTTTTTTTTCTCTCCCTGGCAGTCTGTAAAAAAAAAAAAAATTATGTTCCTTAGTGGCCATTAAAAGCCAGTGGTTGCAACATACTGTGATTTGGGAGCTGTAGAAAATAGCCAGAACTGACTGATATCTGATAAACAGTAACAGGAGTCAGTTTATTGCACCAATCGTTAAATAATGGTGCTGATTATAAGGCTGCTAACTGCAGATGCTGTAATTGTCTGTCATAAATCTTAGTCATTTGTGACAGGAGTACAATGAAAGAAAGCATCTGCTTGAGGGCAAATGACTCCTGATAAATATCAGCTCTGCTGAAATGTACTTGGATGTGTCTCAATATTTTGGAGAACCCATTCATGTTGCTTTCACAAATGTGAAGTTATTATTGGTCTGTATTGATTTTGCTACCCTTTCTTAAAGAGACAGAGTGAAACTCAAGGTTGAAGTTGAATATTGTCTTGGTCCCTTTATCTGATCTTCTCACTGCTCTCAAATACACGTTAAAGGAAGAGAAAAAAAAATTGCTGTTTTTTCCCCCAAAAGATTGCTGCAAAAATGTAAATCTAGAAATTCATAGGGAGGGAGCTTTCAGGGTGTTTTTGTTCTATCTCTCGCTAAAAAAAAAAAACAAAAAAAAAAAAACATGCAAATAAGGTAGAATTTCATCATGATTCCAAGTCTTCACCCATTTAATATTGTATTTTGTCTCCCCAGGGAAGAGCTTGCATGCATTTTTTTTGTCATACACACTTTAATTTTTTGTTTAAATTATTTTTATTACATTTTTTTTACAGATAAAAATCTTACATACTTTGCAAAACGATTTGCAAGTCATTCATAAAAAATACAAGGCATTCTGAAAATACACCTAAATACATACGAAATACATATAGGTACATAGATGGATCCGTCCTCTAACATACACTTAAAAATGAATCTATGACACTCTACAGCAGCATGTACTCTTTATTCTCCTGGACCATCTAGCTAATAAACAAGAGAAAAGATGAGAAGAGGAACATGGAGGCAGGCCCATTCCCCCTTAAAAAAAAAAAGAATAAAAAGAAAAAGTATACATATATGCATACACGTACACGCATATACATACACATCTTTATGTGAGTAACTTTACCCCAAATCTATACCCCCTCTTACCTGTGTCACATCTCCCAGTCTCCATTGCTATCCTCCTTCGAATTGTGCAAGAGAAAAAAAAAGGGGGGGGGATATATTTATGTGAATTTCATTACCCCTATACAAAAAAATCTATATCCCTCTACCCATGTGTATTTATCATTATTTTCAAGAGGGGGAGATTCTCATCTCTCTATCACCATTACTATCTCCTTCAGATTGTGCAAAAAAAAAAGGAAAAAAGGGGGAGATTAAGCAAGAAAAATCATATTCCCCTCTCTTTGATAAGGTGGGGGGGCATGGAGGGAGTGTGTCAGGGAGCAAGTCCCCGTTCCCCATAACTCCCAGATAGATCGGGGACTGTTTAAATTCTGTCCATTTCTTCCAAGTACCCTGAAATCTTGTTTCTACATCCCCTTGGAAACATATATATCATACTTGTTCTATCTATTTCTCTAAACCAATTCTTTATCATTGGTATTTCCTTTGTTTTCCAATGTTTCAGGATTAGTGCTTACGCTACATTTAGCAGGAGTGGAGTAAGTGCTGCTCTATACTTCTTCCTAGAACCCCCAATCGCATGAAACAAGCATTTCCAGGGGTCTAATTCCATTTCCGTCCCATCAATATTTTTAATTAAATCCAATACTTCCACCCAGTATAGCTGGATCAAACTACACTGCCACCATATATGGGCATGGGTTCCTTCCTTCCGGCATTCCCTCAAACATGAAGGTGATAGGTCGTGATTCATTTTATGCATCTTGGATGGAACGTAGTACCACTTAGTCAATAGTTTATAATTTATTTATTTTATCCTTGTGTCCCTTGAGGTAGAGTGGACATAGTCCATAATCTTCCCCTTCAGTATCTCCGGTACTGATTGGTTCAGTTCTGTCTCCCACCTCCCCAAGGGACACATTAGCCCATCGTCCATAGAACTTCAACAACCTATATATTCTAGAAATCCCATGTCTGCTTTTCCCTCCATGGTCAACTAATCTTTCCCAAGGATTTAACCTACTAGCCGAACGAAGGGGTTTTGGAAGGGATTCTATGAAGTGTTGGAGCTGTCTGTATCTCCAGACATCCCATGGTGTTGTACTGTATTTTCCTTGTAGCTCCACTAATGAACAAAAGACGTTTGCTTTTAGGACATCTCTTAATCTCAATAGATTTGAATGGGTCCATAATAAATACAGTTTATTATCTATCCCTGGGGGGAAATAATTATTTCCCGTCAAGGGCATCAAGGGACTATTGTATTGCCCTATAGTGCCCTTTATTACCATATCCCATGCTCTTAATGTTTCTATTGTAATTTAGGCCATTTCTCTAGGAAGGCCTCTATATTCTCTTGGAATCCAGATAATCTGGCCTAGTGCCTCGTACACACGACCAGTTTTCCCATCGGTTTTTAAGCCGGCAGTTTTTCTATAGGGATAACCTGCAGTGGAGCATACACACGGCCTGATTTTCCGACCAAAGCTCTCATGGCAGTTTTACTGCCAGGAAAACTGGCCATGTGTAGGGGGAAAATGCTACCGAGCAGGTTCTCGGTTTTCCCCGCGGCTTTCCCGGCTGACTTTTTACTGCCGGGAAAACCGATCGTGTGTACAAGGCATAGGGCAACTTTACTTATATTGTCTTCCAGCGATACCCATTTCTTAAGTGGAACGTTATGGACCCAATCTATAATTCTCCTTAATACTGCTGCCGCATGGTATTTCTGAAGATCTGGGAGGAGAGCCCCACACATTATCTTTAGATCTACTCATTATTTTATAGGAAATACTCTTCTATTCCATACAATTTTTTACCGTAAGGATATAAAGTTTTTCATGCATGTATAGATATTGACTTCATACTTGTGAAACTGCAAAAGAGAAATCTCTTAAAAAACTGAAGGTTGTGTTCAATTGAATGTATGATATGACCACAATATGTATATTTGTCCAAAATTTTGAATTATTACCAATCAGGATTTATCAAAAGAAATGTACTGTATTTGTTTCCAGTACAGACCACCTGTTTTCTACACCATTAAATTCTTGAACAGATAAATTGCTTCATTGACCCTCAATGAATTCTTTGACTGAATTCTGGCATTCGAAATAGACAATTTCCTGTATGCCATCCTAGAATTTTTTTGTTGTATATTTTGTCACTAAAAAAGTGTTATCTTAATGTGCATGCCTATGGCTATCATAAAGAATGTAAAAAAACCTGCGCTAGGATGTCAGAGGTCTAAGGCTGGATAAATGTGTAAAGATGAATAGGAATGGTGGCGCTGCCTAAGTGTGTGTCTGTGTCTGTGTGGGCCTGAAGGTGGTCCACCCAGACCAGGGTCAACTATGGAGTGGCCCAGTGGTCCCAGTTGGGCTATATGGGAACTGCGCTGATGGCTATCATAGATTACCGTATTTTCCGGCGTATAAGACTGGGCGTATAAGACGACCCCCTAATTTTCCAGGAAAATGTTGGGTTTTGGGATATACTCACTGTATAAGACTACCCCCTTCTTACTAGTCTTTCTGGAAGCTGAGGGGTAGCCAGAACCGCTGACAGAAACAGGCTTTTTCAAATCTCACTGTGCCATTACATTACATTCCTCACTGTGCCATTACATTACATGCCCCCACTGTGCCATCACTTGCCCCCACTGTGCCATCACTTGCCCCTCACTGTACCATCACTTTCCCCTCACTGTACCATCACTTTCCCCTCACTGTACCATCACTTGCCCCTCACTGTACCATCACTTGCCCCTCACTGTCCAATCACTTGCCCCTCACTGTGCCATCACTTGCCCCTCACTGTGTCATTACTTGCCCCTCACAGTGTCATCACTTGCCCCCACTGTGCCTGAACTTGCCCCCACTGTGCCTGAACTTGCCCCCCAGTGCAATCACTGCAAACACTCACTTTTTTGCAGGCGGTGACAGTCTCCGTGCTGTGAGCGCGAGCGTAAATGATTTGAAAGCCGCGCCTTCTCTTCAGAGTGTTCTGTGATAGGCGGAACACAAATTTTCCCAGCAGCGCCTCTGTTCTGTGTTCCGCCTATCACGGACGTCTTCTCATCTCGTCCGAGGATGAGAAGGCATCTGTGATAGGAGGAACACAGAACAGAGGCGTTGCTAGGAATATTTGTGTTCCGCCTATCACAGAACACTCTGAGGAGAAGGAGCGTCTTTTAAATCATTGACGCTCGCAGCAGCACGGAGACCGTACCCTGCGTATAAGACGACCCCCGACTTTGGATGCATGTTTTTGCATCCAGAAAGTCGTCTTATACGCCGGAAAATACGGTATGTCAAATTATTAACCTGCTTTTTCTTTTTTATTGTAGATGATTTGAGAAAAAATATGAACCTAATCTTTACTAAAAACACAAATTGATTGCATTGCAGCTTAACATGTAGAAAAGGAAGGAAGGGGTTTTGGGACTTTAGGTGAGGCATAATATGTGCATAATGAAAAAGGATGAGTATCAAGTTATACATAGGCTACATGTCAAAGGTCCCCAGCTAAACAGTTTTTAAATGTGCTGCTTTATTTTTTATTTTTTTCTCAATAATAAAATATCCCCTGAATGGCTACACACACTCTCCCACTGTAGAGGGAGATATGCTTGTCATCCAGGCCAGACTCCAAACATGTCCTTAAACTACGCTATGGTTTACATATTAAGAGATTGTACAGTATATCAAAGAAATAAAAAAATGTTGTTAGTGTTTTGTAGATGTGTTATACATTTGCTATTTTTGCTTTGTTAATTGAGTATTGGTATATTGGAACCAGGAATATTCCATTTTATTGCAAGACCGAACTAAAATGCCACTCTAACTTCCCCTCATTGGTACCAGTTTGCATGATTCCAGCCATTTCCTCTGTTCTGTCCCACTTATATGTATTAATTTTTGTATTGAACTGCATGAGGTTATTATTGTTCAGTAGCTTACTCACATTTAGTGGAGGTTTTGCGCACTACAACTTGTTTACTTTGTAATTTTGGTTTCTTTCTCTGTTCATCCTTTCTGTTTAGTACTAGATAGTTCTTGTCTATAGTGACAGATACGTTTTTTCTATATTCCCTCTGTTGGTGTTGGTACTTCAGAGACAGGGCTTAGGAAAAGTCATTGTCTTCCTACACCTCAGTAGACTGGAAATGCACCCTCTGTACTGCAATTAGCTGAAGTAAAATTTTGTTGGATTCAACTTCAGTGTCTTATTGAAGAGAGAATATTTCTGTTGATGGTGCCAAGTCAGCAGATAACTACACTGTCTGGACAGATTGGGTCTAAGCAGGTATATCAATTCATAAGAGATAATGTGGGCTGAGAGAGCTCAAAAGCTGGGCTAAAGTGTTTGAATGGTGTATGGGTTTATGTGAAATCTCCACTAATAGCTGTAAAATATTGTAATTAGGGTTGTCCCGGTACCACTTTTTTTAGGACAGAGTACAAGTACTGATACTTTTTTTCATGTACTCGCCGATACCGAATACCGATATTTGTTTTAAATGTTTAGTATCGGTATCGGGACAACCCTAGTATGGGGGCATGGATGGAACTGGGATTGGATCGGGGGTGATGGAGCCTGAATGGTGTGGTGGATGGATGGAGCTGGGATTGGATCAGGGGGGATGGATGGAGCCGGAATGATATGGGGGATGGATATAGCCGGATGGTATGGGGGATGGATGGAGCTGGGATTGGATGGGGGGTGGATGGAGCAGGGATGGGATTGAGGTGGGGTGTATGGAGCTGGTATGGTATGGGCGCATGTATGGAACTGGGATTGGATCGGGGGATGGATGGAGCCGGAATGGTATGGGGGATGGATGGAGCTGGGATTGGATGGGGGGGGTGGATGAAGCAGGGATGGGATTGAGGTGGGGTGTATGGAACTGGTATGGGGGCATGTATGGAACTGGGATTGGATCGGGGGGGTGGATGGAGCCGGAATGGTATGGGGGATGGATGGAGCTGGGATTGGATGGGGGGAGGTGTATGGAGCAGGGATGGGATTGAGGTGGGGTGTATGGAGCTGGTATGGTATGGAGGCATGGATGGAACTGGGATTGGATCGGGTGGATGAATGGAGCCAGAATGCTATGGAGGGGATGGATGGATATTCTCTTACCCAAATCACTCAAAGTAAACTTTTTGCCTGTCCCCCCTCACTCACCCACTTCTTCATCCCCCCCTCCAATACTCACTGTTAGATTACATAGATGACAGACCTCAGACCAGCGCGCTCGAGGTACAGGTGCCTCCTTCCCTCCTCCTCCTTTGACCTCTGTGCACAGAAGGAGAAAGGGCAGGTTCAGTTTGCTCCGTTCCACAGTGCAGCTGGGGAGAGGAAAGATGCCAGCTGCAATGCACAGTGGGGTGGAGCAGAGCTGGCGGCAAGCAGGAACGGAGACACCTCACACAAGCCGCGGGCATTGCGGCACTCTAATTCACCGGGATATTGCAGCATGGACGGTCCCTGCGCTTATAAACTAGGCGGCGGGGGGAGGTCTTAGCTTTCTCTTTGAGCCAGTGCACTGCTCCACTCTCCGCCCCCTCGCCACCCCCTCTCCGCCCGCTCTCTCTGAAAAAAAAAAGTATTGGGCGAAGCATCGGGAGCATTTGCGCGAGTACAAGTACTCGTGCAAATGCTCAGTATCGGTCCCGATATGCACATGCGCGGTGGAACAGCGCTCAGGCGCATGCCTGTGTGCGAACGGCGCATGCACGGTCAGGCAGCACGGCGCATGCACGGGCGCGCACCTCCCCAGAACCATTTAGAGGCCTGACCGGCCTTTTTAAACCAGCCACTGTCTCATGACAGGTTGCTGGTTTGTCGTCAGCTCCTGCCTGAACGCTCTGTTGCTGTACCTGCCTTGTTTGACCCATATTTCCTCACGACTCTGCTCTCTCTCCTGAACCTGACCTCTGGATTACGTCCCTGGATTTGCTGTTGTCTCCTACCCCTGATTAGGCATGTGCAATTTTTTAAGTTACGAATACGTTTTCCGTCATTTTTCGTTATTTTAGTTGATTCGTTAACATACGAATGAACGAATGGTTTAGAGCAATTAATAACGAATAACGATATTTTCAAAAAAACGAATATGAAAAACAACGAAGATACGAAAGAAGAAAGAAACGAAAACATAGAAACAACGAAAATACCGAACCCAAAAAAAATAAATAATTACGAAAAACAAAATGAACGAAAATGCAAACTTACTAATATTCGAAGACCGAAAAGAAAACGAAATGCCGAACAAAGACTAAAAAACGAAAATCAAAACTAACGAAAAATAAATTACGGATCTTCGGAAAACTGAAATGAAAACAACGAAAATACAAAATAATGTAAATTAGCTTTGGTTAGTACTGAAATATTTCTGGACATTGACCAATAGCCACTGAGCGCTGTCCCTTTCCTCTGAAGAGGTTTTTTCCTTCCCCCAATGAGCTTCTTTCTCATTACCTCCTGGCTCCTTGTGTCTTTTTCTGTGTTAGACTGCAGTGCATCTAATTTCTAGATTTGTATTTGTAATATCTGACATATTTTAGTTTTCTTCTACGTCAGACTTCATTCTAGACAGGGTGTGTGTGCTAACTAAGACAGTCAAGTCAATCACAGTAAAATCCGAATTACAAAATTACGACGAGTAGTGTGTCGAATAAACGTAAAATGTATTCTAACAGAATTACGAATGCAATAAAATCTACAAAAGTACGTTTTTACAATCAAAGGAAATTAGACATGAAAATACGAATGATCATAAAGCAACGAAAATATATTTCTTACGAAAATACGAATGCGGCATGATGGAAAATATAATGTAAATACGAATAACAAAACAACGAAAATTAAACTAACGTAAAAACGAAGGAACGAAAAAATCATTTTAAAAATACGAACGCGGCAGAATACAAAATATAACGAAAATACGAATCTCGATTCAACGAAAAATAAACTAACAGAAAAAAACCGGAAACGGAAAAAAGAGTGTTACGAAAATACTAAAGAGTACGAATACGATAACTAACGTCTTACGAAATTACGACTCGTTACGAATCACGATAAACGAACAGAAACGAAACAGAAATAAACAAAAATTTTTGCTGTGCACATGTCTACCCCTGATCTCTGGCCTGTGTCTCTGGACTTGCTACCTTCTCCTGCCCTTGACCCTCGGCGGAGTGCGCTGGGTCGCAACGGTGAGCCGCCCTCAGCATCTCGGTCTCGGTAATTACGTACCTGACAGCTTGTTAAGAGTAGACAATGCGGGGCCAGACTTGTATATACAAACAATAAAGAGCCAATTCCATTGTTTTACATCTACTTACTTCAAAGGATCCCATGCTGGGATATGCAATGAAGGGAGTCCCACCTGTAATTAATACCTAACTTCCTGGGAAAATTCAATCAAATCTCCTGGCAAGAACACTCACCAGGACTTGCATGAAAGGGGGCTGACTTATGTAGTAAGCCCTCCAATCATGATCCAAGCTAGGCCAACCTTTGGGGTATCAGAATAGAGAGATATACTCAGAGGAGAGATAGAAGGGAGCTCTCTTTTTGGAAGGGTAGCCTGAAGGATGGTTATAAAGGGTAACTATGGGAAAGGTCTATCTTACATGTAACTGCACACACTAGTACTTTAATGTTTTAGAGGAATATGCTCTATATTCCTTCATGTAAATGTTTGTATTTTAACCTACTATTTCCTGCTTGTTTGAGACTATAGGGCCAAATCCACAAAAGGGATACGACGGCGTAATTGCTGTAACGCCGTTGTATCCCTGTTCCTAACTATGGAACTGATCCACAGAATCAGTTTTCCATAGTTAGGCAGAAGATCCGGCATGTGTAAGGGACTTACACTGCCGGATCTTAGGATGCAATACCGCATCCGCCGCTGGGGGCATTTCGTGTCGAAATGCCGCCTCGGGTATGCAAATTAGCACTTACGGAGATCCACAAAGCTTTTTAGCTTCGTTTTTTCTCCGTAAGTTTTAGTTTGCATACGCAAAATTAGGGCTGCTTTTACATGGTGTAAAGTTAGTACACCATGTAAAAGCAGACCTTTCTGTCCAGCGACGCGATTTTTTTAAAATTTTGATTTTTTTTTTCCGCCGTATCTTTTTTTTTTCACCGACGCAACTTTATTGACCCGTCGCAATCCACAAAGCTTGGCGTAACGTAATTTCGCGCTATGCACGTCGGGAAAATGACGTCACGAGCATGCGCAGTATGGCCAGCGTGGGAGCGCACCTAATTTAAATGGGAATCGCCCCCATTTGAATAGGAACGCCTTGCGACGGCGGAATTTAAGTTACACAGCCCAAAATTTTCTAGGTAAGTGCTTTGTGGATCGGGCACTTAGGTAGAAATTTTAAGGCAGTGTAACTTAAATGGAAAAAATTAAGTTAGGCACGATCTTTGTGGATTTGGCCCATAGTTTCTGTGTATTAGATTAGACTTTGTATATATACTCTAATAAATGTTTATTATGTTAAACGCTTTCACTTCTGGTCAAAAGAACTCTTATTTAACCCACATCATATCTTTGAGATATTAAATCTTAAATATAGGTTTTAAAGGTTAACACCAGCTTCTGAGCGCTCTCAGCCCACATTATCTCTAGTATTTCTACATTCAATCCTATGCTATCAGACAGCAGCATAGTTCAGCTGTGTTCATATCACATCCTGGGTGAAGTTTCTGTCATCAGCGCCTAGAACTGTTTTCGCTATGTCAATTCATAAACTGGCAATTGAAAATGGGTAAAATTACAGAGTTAGAAGTTCTGCATGGTTTCCCCTAGTCAGCCATATGAAGTTATAGGCAAACTATTGTTCAATAACCTCTTCCTGTATAAAGTGAGAATTAATTTATCAGTAGATCACAAGTAGTGATGGGCTTCTGGTTTGAATCAAGCATAAGTTCATGGTGAAGCCAACCTCTTCATAATTCACAGATACAGTGAACTAATGTGTTTTTTTTCAACAAAAAGCAAACAACCCTGGTCGGTGGTTGTGAGGGTCTGCGGGCAGGGGGCCCCCAGATCCCGCCCCTTCCCTATGTGGATGAATACGAGGTACAGTATCTCACAAAAGTGAGTACACCCCTCAAAGTTTTGTAAATATTTTTTTATATTTTTTTATGTGACAACACTAAAGAAATTACACTTTGTTACAATGTAAAGTAGTGAGTGCACAGCTTGTATAACAGTGTAAATTTGTCCCCTCAACACACAACCATTAATGTCTAAACCGCTGGCAAAAAAAGTGAGTACACCCCTAAGCTAATAAAGCTAAGAGTTTGGAGTATTCGTCTTTAGTGATAAAGTGAAGCCAGCAGGATCATAGGGCCAGATTCGCAGCAGTAATACGCCGGCGTATCTACTGATACACCGGCGTATTTTCAAATTTGCCGCGTCGTATCTTGATTTGGAATCCTCAAGTATTCGTCTTTAGTGATAAAGTGAAGCCAGCAGGATCATAGGGCCAGATTCACAGCAGTAATACGCCGGCTTATCAGTACTGATACGCCGGCGTATTTTCAAATTTGCCGCGTCGTATCTTGATTTGGAATCCTCAAACCAAGATACAACGGCTTTTGGCATAGATCCGACAGGCGTACGGCTTCGTACGCCTTCGGATCGTAGGTGTAATTTTTCCCGGCGGGCGCTGGGTGGAGTTCGCGTCGTTTTCCAGCGTCGGGTATGCAAATTAGCTGTTTACGGCGATCCACGAAGGTACGCGCGTTCGTATTCTCTTACGTCGTCGCTAGTCGGTTTTTCCCATCGCAAACATAAGCCTGCTTTTTCATGGCTTACATTTAGACCAGCCATGTTAAAGTATGGCCGTTGTTCCCGCGTCGAATTTCAAATTAATTTATTTTTTTGCATAAGACGTCCGGGAATACGAAACAACGTAACGCACGTCGCCGTTCAAAAAATACGTTGGGGCGCCGTAATTTCGCGCAAAGCACGGCGGTAAATTTTCACACGGAGCATGCGCAGAATGTTCGGCGCGGGAGCGCGCCTAATTTAAATTACACACGCCCCATTTGAATTAGGCGGGCTTGCACCGGACAGATTTACGTTACGCCGCCGCAAGTTTACAGGCAAGTGCTTTGTGAATCAAGCACTTACGCCGAAAACTTGCGGCCGCGTAACGTAAACGGGATACGTTACGCCGCAGCGCAGGTACATGAATCTGGCCCATAGTTTGGTACATTTGGGCTGGGTCTTCTTAGCTTGGTAAACAAGCTCCTCCATCTCTGTGGTTTTCTTGATGCGGCAAAGTCATTCTGGACCAATGATTTTTAGCGGGACTTCGACATTGCGGCGGACAGATTGGACACCTAGCTGACATTTTTGACACTTTTTTGGGAACCAGTGACATTACAGTGATCAGTGCTAAAAATTTCCACTGCCATTCTCAGGTCTTTTTGACTCTAACAGGTTTTCTTTTAAGATTGCATTGTATTTGACTACATTCATCTTCCTATCATTTCTGACCCGCTTCCCTGTCCCTGCTGAAGAAAAGCATCCCCACCTCATGATGCTGCCACCACCATTTCCATGGATGGATGGTGTGTTCAGTTTTACTTTTTGGCCAAAAAGTTTAATTTTGGTCTCATCTGACCAGAGTACCTACTTCCACATGTTTGCTGTGTCCCCCTCATGGCTTCTTGCAAACTGCAAGTGGGACTTCTTATGGCTATCTTTCAACAATGGCTTTCATCTTGCCACTCTTCCATAAAGGTCAGATTTGTGGAGTGCACGACTAATAGTTGTTCTGTGGACAGATTCTTCCACCTGAGCTGTGGATCCCTGCAGCTCCTCCAGAGTTACCATGGGCCTCTTGGCTGCTTCTCGGATTAATGCTCTCCTTGCCCAGCCTGTTAGTTTAGGTGGATGGCCATGTCTTGGTAGGTTTGCATTTGTGCCATAATCTTTCCATTTTTGGATGATGGATTGAACAGTGCTTTGTGAGTTGCTCAAAGCTTGGGATATTTTTTTATAGCCTAACCCTGTTTTAAACTTCTCCACAATTTTATCCCTGACCTGTCTGATGTGTTCCTTGGCCTTCATGATGCTTTTTGCTTGCTAGGGTTTTGTAACAAACCTCTGATGGCTTCACAGAACAGGTTTATTTACTAATTAGGTGACTTCTGAAGGCAGTTGTTTCCACTAGATTTTACTTTGGAGTAGCAGAGTAAAGGTGGCTGAATACTAATGCACTTCACACTTTTCAGATATTGATTTGCAAAAAAAAAATGAAAACCATTTATCATTTTACTTCCACTTTACAATTATGTGCTACTTTGTGTTAGTCTATAACATAAAATCCCAATAAAATACATTTACGTTTTTGGTTGTAACATGACAAAATGTGGAAAATTGCAAGGGGTATGAATACTTTTTCAAGGCACTGTATTTATAAACCATTAGCAACAGTACGCAATTCAGTTATTCAGTAGCTGCCTAAACACACTTTACAGAATGAGCTGCATAAACAGATTTTTTTCCTTTCGTTTGCCATAAAAGCAAAGAAAAAAAATATTCCTGCACTTTCTGACCTTTTTTTTTTATTGTTTTAAGAATAAAGTTTAATAAACAGTGAGTGAGTGAGCACAAGCAAAAAAGCAACCATTAACAATTGCAGGTGATGTATGAAAAAGCATTTGTTTGTGCTTTATACCGAAATCCGATGGCACATTAAAGGTACTATTAGATATGCAATGAAAGTTACCAAAACAGGAGGTTGAAATAAAGGTACTATAAAGGGAAAGAGAGGAGAAAACAGGAAAAGAAGAAGAAAAACATGGAGAAGACAAAATGGGGGGTGAACCAACTAAAAGTCCTTACACTTTCCTACAATTTACCTTTCCTATAGGTTCACAGTGAGCTCCTCCATTCTCATTATTTGGTTACGTTCAGCTACCCATTCCCCTATACAGGGCACAGTGGAAGAGTTCCAGTGCCTGGATATTAGAGCTTCTGCTCTTTCTGTCATCTTTAAAAGAACGCCAGTCTGGGCATGGCTTGGAAAACCACGTGATCGGACATGTAGCTTGCCTCTCCCACCAGAGATCTGACAAATAATCCTGTGAACACCCCCCTAAAGGTGTCATAGTCTGAGGTCAGGCTCAGATACCAGTAGCTATATCAGTGGAGAAACTACAACCGACCAACAGAATAGGTATACAAGCAGGTCACCTTGGCAGATGATATGGGCTTATCCAGGGTGCAGGGTTTAAGTGCCAACCGGTATTCAAGAGATCTCCTAATGGTGGAGAAGGGTTTGGCTGCATGTTAATACCAGGTCCCAGTCCTTATGATTGTCCCACCAGGTGGTGGGCAAACCAGGGTCCAGTAGCAGTTATAGCAAGTAGGCATTAAGCAGAATCATAGTAAGTAAACAAGTCAAAAGTTGGTAACAAGTGGTTTTAGGATAAGATCAAGCAGAAGCGTAGTTGAGGAACAAGCCAGAGGTCAGTAATGAGTCGTAGCAAAGATATAGATGGCAGCAGGCTGGAGAGAGCGCACTAATCTGGCATACAGGAAGTGCAAAAGCATGGGTTTATTAGGAAGTGGTTTTATTAGGAAGTTCATAGGAGGAGCAAAGGGTTCAAGACAAACAAGGCACAAGGCAAGGTTGTCTTAAGAGATCAGACAGGGAGCTGTCCAGCATCTCAGGTTGCTCAGCAAGAAGACTTGCCACCAGACACAGAAGAATTCCAGGGTACAGATCCAGGTCCTGATAATAGGCCACATTGCCTGCTTTTACTTGCCTTCACCAACTGCTGATACTTGATGGCATTCATGATGGCATCCCCCTGCAATGACCCACAAAGGGGAGGTACAGAGAGGCTGCACAATAGCTGTTTGATAAAACACTGGCTAAAGAAACAACCAACAAGTCAAATCAGACCAGCCAGAATCAGCGCTTCAAGGTCGAGACGCAGAGGATAACACCAGCAATGATACAGTGAATACACAGAACTCTACAGATGATACTGGTAATTTATTCCAGTGACGCAATTCTCCAATATTTTCTTAAATGTATTTTAGACTATGCTGTGGAGATGCTCCAAACTGACTCGACACAGGTCAGATTTGACCTTAAATTATTTCTATTGTCCTACATATTGCTGATCCCCTAGACCTTGAACGTTTGCTGGGTGCATTAGATGAACAACAATATCAACCAGATTTTTCAACATCAACAGTATGGCTGTTTGTGGCACGCAAGTTAGTTGCTCAATGATGGATGTCTCTGCATCCCCAAACTAAGAATTCATGGGTAAATCAAATCTATTCAATGTTGATTAGAGAAAAAATGAAAAACCAACAAAGAGGTTGCCCACAAAAAAATTTGAGTTTATGGCAGGATTGGTTGGCAGTATGTGGGCTGACTCCTCCTCAGCGAATGCTCAATCGCCTCCTAAAAACATTATACAATGTAACTGTATTCAACGGTACTCTGTATACTTGTGCTACTATTAATAGAGATTCAATCTGATCCTTTAGAGTTGCTGCCACAAACTGCACATAATCTATTGCAATACTCTGAAACTGAATTTACTAAGTGATTGTTCAGTTGTACATATGTCAGCCAGTGTCTATGCTTATACCTTTTTATGTTTTATTTTTTGCCTCCTTTTGGTTAATACTTCATGGTCCCATGTAATATGGTCATGGGAGCTAGAGGAGGGAGTTGAGGGAAATAGTATGTAACACTTACAATGCAAATACCTCAATTAAAGCTATTTGATTAAAAAAGATAAGACTGTTGACCTCTCACTCATTTTAATGAGCCCTAATCTATGCCACAGATCAGCAGAATTGGAGATTGGCTACTTGCAGTTCTACTATGATGGTCTTTATGTCTTTGCTACAGCATGCATGCTTTGTTTGAGGACTGGGAAGTATGTGTGCTTAGGGCCAGATTCACGTACAGCGGGCGTAATTTTAAGTTACCGGTTTACGTTACACCGCCGCAATTTTTCCGATTTAGTGCCCGATCCACAAAGCACTTACCTGGAAATTTGCGGCGGTGTATCGTAAACAGGTCCGGCGCAAGGCGGTCCAATTCAAATGGGGCGGGTACCATTTAAATTGGGCACGTTCCCGCGCCGGACGTACTGCGCATGCTCCTGTCGCAAATTTCCCGACGTGCTTTGCACGAAATTACGACGCGCCGACGTTTTGTTAATCGCGACGTGAAAAAAGATTTACATTGGGAAAAATAAAAGATTTAAAAAAAATTCAAAAGCGACGCGGGAAAGACAGGCATACTTTAACATGGTGGAGTACTTTTACACCATGTTAAAGGTGCACTATCTTTGCGACGGAAATCTAACACTCGCGACAGCGTAACGACGGGAAAAAACTTTGTGGATCGCCGTAACTCCTAATTTGCATACCCGACGCTGGTTTACGACGCGAACTCCCCCCAGCGGCGGCCGCGGTACTGCATCCTAAGATCCGACAGTGTAAAACTATTACACCTGTCGGATCTTAGGGATACCTATGCGTAACTGATTCTATGAATCAGTCGCATAGATAGAAACAGAGATACGACGGCGTATCAGGAGAAACGCCGTCGTATCCCTTTTGTGAATCTTGCTCTTAGATTCTGAGCCCTGGCCATTTTAAGATCTCATCCCCTCCCCAATGTGCATATACCAAACAGAGGGCTCCATTCAGTAAAGCAGATCACATGTGGTATTTAGGTGTCTGGACACATTTTTCCTAAATATCACATGTCATCCTGAAACTGTCAGTTCACTATGCTGTATTTACCGCATGATAAGGTGTTAAGCTCAATTCACAGAAGGAAATAAATAATAATGCATGCAGTAATTAAAGTGATTGTAAAGGCAGAAGTTTTTTTTATGTTAATGCACTCTATGCATTAACATAAAAAGCCTTCTGTGTGCAGCAGCCCTCCTTAGCCCCCTAACAGTTACCTGAGGTCCCTCTCTGTCCAGCAATGTCCATGAGTGTCTCAGCCATCCGAGATTGTCCCTCATTGGCTGAGACACAGCAGCCGCGTCATTGGCTGCTGCTGCTGTCAATCAAAGTCAGCTAGCCAATCAAGGGGGCGGGTCACAGCTCTGTGTCTGAATGGACATAGGGATCTGTGACTTGGTTCGGGTGCTCCCATGGCAAGCTGCTTGCTTTGGAGGCACTGAACAGGAGGGAGGGGCCAGGAGCACAGAAGAGGGAACCGAGAAGAGGAGGAACCGGGCAGCCCTGCGCAAATCCACTGCAACCAAGCAGGCAAGTATGTCATGTTTGTGATTTTTATAGGAAAAAAACAAGACTTTACAATCACTTTAAGTAGTGGTCCAGGCATACAGTATTTAAGGAATGTAAAAAATAATAGCCAATCTCAAAGTAGTCTCTGCCTTTTTGCATCAGATGTCTCAATAATAATGCATAGAAACCTAAATCTGGAAATCATTGGGGTTGGTTTACTTAAAGTATATCTAAAATATTTTTTTTAGTTTTGGATAGAGTGGAGGTGGATTAGAACACCTGTCAGTTTTTTACTGCTGTCTGTGCCCCCATTAGGGAGATTCACCCTCTCTATTTGTCATGTTTACCATTATCATTGAAAGTAAAATGAAAAGACTGCCAGGGGTTATAACCCTCCATTATCCTATCCAAAATGAAAAAAATGTTTTTGTCTTTAGTTACACTTTCAAGCATTTGAACACAGAGGAGCACTTGAGATATTTTTCCAGTCTCCGGAAACCCCTGCTAAAAATTACCATTTTTCAAATTAATAATACATTTAGGCCCGGATTCTCGTAGCACTTACACCGACGTATCTACAGATACGCCGCATAAGTGTAAGTGTGCTCCGTCGTATCTATGCGCCGTGCCCATAGAACTAGATATGCCTGAAAATAGGCTTCCTTCGACCGACGTAACTTTCCTACGCCGGCGTATCTTGGGCGTATATTTACGCTGGCCGCAAGGGGCGCTCCCATTGATTTACAATTAGAATATGCAAATGACTGAGATACGCCGATTCACAAACTTACTTGCGCCCGGTGCATTAATATACGCGGTTTACGCAAGTCGTACTTCCGGCATAAAGTTAAGCCTCATTAAGCAGGTGTAAGTCATGGTAAGGTATGGCCCGTCGTATTTTACGTCGTTTACGTAGTAGTACGTGAATAGGGCTGGGCGTAGGTTATGTTCACGTTGTAGGCATTGAGCCGTCGTATCTTAGGGAATATATTCAACGTGATTCTGAGCATGCGCACTGAGATACGTCCACGGGACGGCGCATGCGCCGTTCGTTCGGCCCATCATTTGCATGGGGTCACGCTTCATTTTATTGGATCACGCCCACTTCCACCTACTTTGAATTAGGCCGGCTTACGCCTATGTTTTTACGTTACGCCGGCGCAACGTTGGGAGCAAGTGCTTTGTGAATACTGTGCTTGTCTCTCTCTCTGTGTTACGTCGGCGTAGCGCATATGAGATGCGCTACGCCGGCAGAAATATGCGCCGATGTATCTGAATCCAGCCCTTAGTGTATATCTTCTTTTGCATGTGCTGAGGTGATCGGTCCCAATCTTTTTACGCAACTTGCAGGTACCATTATATGGCCCACTGCCTATTACCACTGTGATGGGCATTATTATCTATTTCTGAACAGACTGGCTGTGTTTGGTCTGTAGTTTAATTTATTGCAAAAGCATTGTGTTAGCCCAAACAGGAAGTAATAGTGTACTGAATTTCTATCAGATTGAGTATTTTCTGTACTGGCAGTATTTTTAAAGGGATACAATATAGGGAAATGTGTATATACTGAATATATTTTTTTACTTTTCCTGATATACATTTTAACTAGAAGTGATTCATATTGGACTACTTGCCAGTTAGTAGAAAAAAATTGTCTCTTAAGGCCTCGTACACACGATAGGTTAACCAGAGGACAACGGTCTGAAGGATCGTTGTCCTAGATTAACCTATGAAGCTGACTGATGGTCCGTCGCGCCTACACACCATCAGTTAAAAAACCGATCGTGTCAGAACGCGGTGACGTAAAACACAACGACATGCTGAAAAAAACGAAGTTCAATGCTTCCAAGCATGCGTCGACTTGATTCTGAGCATGCGTGGATTTTTAACCGATGGTTATGCGTACTAACGATCGGTTTTGACCTATCGGTTAGCAATATATCAGTTACATTTTAAAGCAAGTTGCCATTTTTTTTAACCCAAGGTTAAATAACCTATGGGGCCTACACATGATCGGTTTGGACCTTCAGACTGCTGTCCTCTGGTTAACCTATCGTGTGTACGAGGCCCTAATGTCTGTGATGTCTGTGTCCAAACTGTGGGTGCTTTGGCCGAAACTAAAATATAGTTTAAAAGTTCAAGAGTAACATTTTAAAAAAAATAATAACAGCATATAATTAACAAGAACAGATTTTTTTTAAAGGGTAAAAAGGAGAGGCCACAATCTGATGCTCACTAGTAGGGATAGATAGACCCCTAATAAGATCATTTATAAATACCATAAAAGCACAACCCCCAAATGTAAACCATGTTAGATCAGCTCCTCTAGGACCTAGTCTCAACAGAAAATATACATTGTAAGAATCACAAAACTGGCCTTTTGGAAATGATTTGTATACAAGGCAAATTCACAAGGAAAAAAATGCTTAAGGGTCCATGCACACTGGCTTAAACGCTGCTTCTACAGGAGTTTATCATTTTGCCTGTAGAAGTAGCTCAACGTTATCCTATGTGTTAATGCACAGGACGATTAGAGGCATATTTTAGGCTCAGGGTTTAGAGCAGGGATCTTCAAACTACAGCCCTCCAGCTGTGGTGGAACTACACTTCCCATGAGGCATTGTAAAAATCTGACATTCACAGACTAGGCATTATGGGAATTGTAGTTCCTGAACAACTGGAGGGCCATAGTTTGAAGACCCCTGGTTTAGAGGCAGAAAAAAACTTTCTGGTTTGTGTTTTTTTTTAAACTCTCCTAAACTGTGTACAAAAACTCTCTATATAAGCCTTTTCTTCTGCCAAGGGGACAGGCATTTTTGAAGGCCTGGTTTACACCTATGCATTTTTTAGTTTTGCAGAAACATACTACATTACATTTAACATGGTTTCCTATGGATATAGGCCCAGATTCACAAGGGAGATACGACGGAGTATCTCAGATACTCCGTCGTATCTCTCAGAGTATCTATGCGACTGATTCATAGAATCAATTACGCATAGATATCCCTAAGATCCGACAGGTGTAATTGTTTTACACTGTCGGATCTTAGGATGCAGTACCGCGGCCGCAGCTGGGGGGAGTTTGCGTCGTAAACCAGCGTTGGGTATGCAAATTAGGAGTTACGGCGATCCACAACGGTTTTTTCGCGTTCGCTACGTCGCCGCTAGTCTAGTTTCCCGTCGCAAAGTTAGTTGTCGTTTTGGGTGCCTTAACTTTAGTCAGCAATCGTCTTGCTGTCTAAAGTATGGCCGTCGTTCCCGCGTCGAAATGTAAAATTTAATGTCGTTTGCGTAACACGTCCGGGAATACGGAAGTACGCTACGCGCGTCGCCGCTCGAAAAAATTACGTCACTTCGCGCAAAGCACGGCGGGAGTTAAGAAACGGAGCATGTGCAGTAGGTCCGGTGCGGGAGCGTGCCTAATTTAAATGTTAGCCGCCCATTTGATTTGGACCGCCTTGCGCCGGACGTATTTACGATACACCGCCGCAAGTTTCCAGGCAAGCGCTTTGTGGATCGGGCACTAAAACTGAAAACTTGCGGCGGTGTAACGTAAATGGCTTACGTTACACCGGCGCTAATGTAACTGAATCTGGCCCATAGTTCACATCTGTGCATTTTATGGAAAGGGCCAGGGTTTTTTTTCTTCTGGTTTTTAGTTCCTTAGACTTCAATAAATGGAATTAAAGCATGTATTGAAAAACACAAAATGCACCTGAAATATGCAAACTGCAACCTGCATGAGTGTGAATCAGGCCTTAAGCCCGGTGTGCATGGAGCCTTAGATAATAGTGTAGCAGCCAGGCATCTATAGTCTAACTATATAACAAATTTAAGAATAGTTTTTTGAAGACCCAAATGAAATCGGTTAACTTCCATTGCTTGTACTATCACATTGGTCCAAATACGATTTCTACCCCTTTCATCCCTTAGAGCAACATTTCTCAACTCTAGTCCTCAAGTACCCCCAACAGGTTATGTTTTCAGGACTTTCCTCAGATGAAACGGCAGTGGTAATTACTAAGGCAGAGAGACTGATCAAATCACGTGTGCAAAAAAATGTAAAAACCTGAAAACATGACCTGTTGGGTGTACTTTAGGACTAAAGTTGAGAAACATTGCCTTAGAGAAATGGGAGCTTTTTTTCATTGAAGAATGGTGGAATTGTAACTGCACTAAATACACTTTGGGACATCCATGATAGAATTCTAATTCCTATTTTAGGCTCCTGAGGAACCTTGAGAAAAGTCAATCACCCGGGTTGGTTTAATTAATAATGATCCTCCAAAAAAAGATTTCTTTAATAGGTATATGCTTGCCCTACACAATCAAGCATGTTTATTTTGTTATTGTTTAAAGATTTTTTTTTCAGGCATTGCCTCCTACAAGCATCATTAAAAAGCTCCTCCTTCACCAGACACTATACATTCTCAATTCATCAAGCAATCTGTTACTTAATAATGTGTGCAGTGACACAATGTTACTGTATCCATAATCCCTGCCAGTATTTACAATGGCACTCACAGAATTTCTGCCACAGCTTTCTATGGTACTCGCAGAATCCTTACCAGGACTTCCAGAGTTCCCAATAATGATGCCGGGTGTGTTCTCTAACCATAAAGGAGCTGGTGCTGTGTCTTATCGCCAGCTGCTTTTGTGCAAATAATTGATATAAAGGTTCATTCACACATTTGTTAATTTATGAAGAATGAAGTGATGCTCACTAAACACTCCTATAGCATTTATGATGTGTTTATGACATGTTTTTGTTGTGTTTACAAAGTGTTGAAAACTATTCGATAATGCTTTATAAATGTCCATGGAAATGTTGCTTTTCTACTGGGAAGTTCTTAAAGGGGAAGTAATGTAGAGAAAATGATCTAATTTGAGGCATGGTTAGGTAGCAGTGTGATAGCAGGCATTTTGTGATATCTCTGCAGGATGGATTTGTATACTTTGATCTCTTTGGCACTTAGTTTGGTCCAGCTGAAACAAAAAACCTTTGCCACTTGCAATAATGCTCAATGCCTCTGCTCCTGCATGATACTGTCATCATTGCTGGCTGGCTTCGTGTTTTTGCCTGCACACAGAAGCAAGTGATGTTACCACACAGCTGCTTTGTATAAACAGGAAGTGACTAGAGCTGTTCTGTCCTAGTTATCTATCGTTTCCCTTTGAAGTTCTGGGCTATAGGAATCTCCACTGCCTCACCCCCCCCCCCCAAATGCCCAGCTAACACTTTATAAATGGTTCACCAACACACCATTCAATGCTATAAGTGCTGTTAAGGTGTAGTTATAAAGCATTACCATTGAAATAAATGGAGGCAGCTGACAAATGTCAATGCCTCATGAAAGTGACATGTTGCTCAATTTTTAACACAACACTACTGCCCCTGTGTGAACAGCACTGTGTTGAACGCCAGTTGTGAGGCTTTAAAAATGCTGAATAAATGCTGCATAAGCACATGGTGATGACACACGTTACTTTCCTGTGTTATTTTCTGACTGTTGCTGACCTAGATTGACCTGACTAGGCTTTGGTTTGCTGACTGCCTCCAGCTCTGCTCAGATCTTGCTACTTTTATTTCACTAAACTTTATTTTTTGTCACATACGGGACAAAAAAAATCCTCCATGTGATACTGTCTTTTGTGACAGATTCTCTGTAATTGGACATTGGGATCTTTAAGACTAAAAATATCTGTTGAATTGCATAAAGTGGCTGATTGTGGGCAAATTTACTACTAAGGTCAAAATGAAATCTTCCTTTAGGAAGATGGAGCATAGTGGAATCGATCTCTAAAATGGGAATTAGAAAGATCCACTTGTGATAAACTTTACAGAGTTCATTGGAACTACTTAGAACATTATTATACCATATTAGAGCAATTTCTATCAAATAATTGTTTACAAGTATTTATATTGTATAACATGGGGTTCTGTAACCAGTGGGTACCGCCACTTGTTGTTTTTGTGTGTCACACTATGATGGGAATTAAATTAAGCAGTACTGACATATTTCTGGTGGAAGTTTCCTTTTGAACTACCTTGCCCTGATCCAGAAAGCGCCAGTTCAGTAATATTACCATCGGATACAACAAATTTAGATCGTTCTAACTATTGCCACTTTAAGAACCTGCTCTATTGAAGTGACATATTCTGAAGGAATTACCATCTATTGCCAGATTAGGAAGCTGAAGGCAATTAAGACCAGCTCTGAGCTGACGTACAGTGGTATGACCTGTGGTTAGAAGCTGTGCACCCCTGACCCCATTCTCCATTTACTGACCTGGAGATTCCTTGCCTGAAAGCTAAAAGTGAGAGAATTGAGAATAGTTATATTGTCATTACCCAAATATTGCAATACACATGGACAATTATTTGTCATTTGGTAGGCATAGCCTGATGGGAATCTAAGAGATTACATTGCCATTATGTCTGCTTTACTTTTTATTGGCAATGCCCAGAATTAGACATTCTAAATCAGCGATTGGACTGAATAGCGGCTATCGATTTGCCCATTTCCTTGTGCTGACAATCCAAAGTAAAGCAGATTTCGTGGGGAATTAGTCCCTCAGTTTCCAATCAGGCTCCATCCACTCCTACTAAAAAACGTAGCCATGCGACAGTTAGTGTGACGATTACAGTAACTGGGGAAGGAGTGCACTGAAGAAGGAATGTCGAGTATGGATACTCTGACCTCAGTGCCAGATACTGATGAAGTTCTGTCCCTTTCTGTGACAGGTATAAATTGGCCGCAGACACCAACATGTTCAGTGATGCGACCAACAAAAGTCTAAAGAGTCCTTTACGTGTTTCCCCCAAATATGTCCCCGTTTTTGGGATAAAAATAATATCTTTTGATTTATTTTTACATCCGTATTTTTATCTATTAAGTATATTGACAAACACTTTATCTTAGTGATAGGTACGCACAGTCACAGATCACAAATTTATGGTACTAAATACATATGCATACAATTGGTATGTTTGATACATACACACATTTTTCAATACAATATTTTTCGATATTTTGAAGGTCACCAATCTCCACGGGTTCCTGTTGTGGGTGTTGTTTTCGTGAGGATTGTTTTGGGGAATTGAATCACCATTGGATATATTTTAGGCATTTAAAGCGGTGTTCCACCCCCCATTTTTTATTTATTTTTTAAAGTCAGCAGCTACAAACACTGCAGCTGCTGACTTTTAATATGGACACTTATCTGTGCAGGGAGCCCGGAATGTCGGCCCCCCGAAGCCGATCCATCGGATCGGGTGCAGGCGCCGCCATTCTAACTAAGGGAAACTGGCAGTGGAGCCTTCTTTTATTCTCTTATTTTGTTTAAAAAGTACTGAAATATAGAAATGTTTTATTTAATAAAATGACCTTGTTGTTTGAGGCTGGGTTAACTCTGTTGCGAATTGGATGCAGGTTTTCCCACATCCAATACGCATAACAGGAGAGTGTGACTGTCTCTCTATGGAGCCAGTTCAAACATCTGGCTCCATATGGAGCCAGTTCAAACATTTGCACAGGAGTCTTGTTGTCATGAATCAGATGCGATCAGAACTGTGTGAACTGCACAAGTGAACCAGACATATATAGGTGAAGAAAGTAATAATTTATTAATGAAATGTGAATAATATGTAACACAACCGCCTCCAATAATACACAGTGCACAACAAACCAATATTAGACAAGACCCCAAAATAGCAATAATCAGACGAATAAATATTGCCAAAAGGGAATACCGGAATAGTAGTCTAGCCAAGCCATGGTCATAACGGGAGATCAGCAAATGGGGGACAAGGAGCAATGGACAGGGAGAGGGTGGAAGGGATCAGATAGCAGGGCAGGGATACAGGACTGACGGGAACAGGTACAAATAGGTTTGGAATCAGGATTGGAATCAGGATCAGAGTCAGGATCAGATAACAGGTTCAGGATCAAAGTTCAAATCAGGGCACAAGACAAAGCCAAGGCAAAGTATGTTGAACTTGCCAGGTTTGTATACCATTACTTGCTATCAGGTTCAGGTGATACCTAATTGCAGGAGGAGATATCTGCTCCATCCTGCCAGGATCCACCCGCTGGTGGATGCCAGTACTGCGGCCCAAAGATCACATAACACCAGCAGGGAAAGGCTCTCCTGACAGTTCCAAACTGCCAGGAGACACCTGCTGGTGGACATCAGTACTGCACGCCAAATAACAGATGGTATCACCAGCGAGTGGAACCTTTCCTGACACTTGTGCATTTTCTGGTCTGTTTAAGGTCCGAATTCAGCCCAAAATGTGGGCTGAAATCGGACCTGAAACGGTGAACATCTGCTGTGAGCTGCTCCATGCTGCAGCGCGAACCCAGCCTAAAATAAATTTGTCATGGGAAAGAAATACATGGTCAACATTTGCATGCTAAGCATTTCTTTCATGAAAGGTTGCCTTTAATGTTCTAGAACTCAGGTGGAATGAATGCTAAAATACATCATTTAGCAATGTCACATTTAACCTAGCTATAATAGTAAACACAACAATGTGCTGTGAGTCAATCAGTAGGAAACCTGCAACACCTGTAATTATGACACATTGCACAGATCAGCGTGTCATTTTTCACATCAGCAAGAAGTGTTTACTTATCAGGCTACTATAAGCAAACTATAACTGCTTACATGCTTTATTTTTGCAACACACAAACCTTGTATTCCTGTAGAAATTTAAATACATTCCATTGTTGAACATTTTATTTGTTATTGTAAAATTTTATAAATGCTGGGTCTACCAACGTCAATCATGAGTTTGTTACTAAAAATTCATGAAAATATAGATCTCTTCTTTTGTTCTTAAAGCGGAGTTCCACCCAAAAATTGAACTTCCACTTTTTGGAATCACATTTGGCGCCTTTCAGGGGGGAGGAGGGAGCAGATACCCGTGTAATACACGTATTTGCTCCCACTTCCGGTCATAGATCACCGCGGTGACCTACGCCACGTCTGGCGCCTACTCTGTCCCCCCGCTGTCTTCTGGTAGACACACAGGTCCCAGAAGACAGCAGGGACCAGTGGGAGCGCTTCACTTTCTGATTCCCTTACCGAAGATGGCGGCGGCAGCACCCGAGAGCCAAGGGACAAATCGGCTTCGGGACCCAACTTTGCGGGCGCCCAGGAAAGGTAAGTGACCATATATTAAAAGTCAGCAGCTGCAGTATTTGTAGCTGCTGACTTTTAATAATACAAAAAAAATTGTTGGAACTCCGCTTTAACTTTGAAGACACACAAAAACAAATCAATTGTACTGCTATTCTACTGTAGGTGATTCGTTCTTAGAAGGTGCTCATTAAGAATCTAATTAAAGTGGAACTCCATGAAGAGGGTTTTTTTTACCCAGAGGATTGTTACCTGGCATAGGATTGCTTTTAAAATATATACTTTCATTTATTCCTGAGAATTTAGCTATTGCTATACTTTCGACACATTGCAGATATGATACATTGAAGTGCTAGTATGAATTATTGGCTCCTCACTCCCCTTGGCCATTCACAGAATGCCTTGTTATCTGTGACTGGTTCACAAAACACAACAATAGCGTTTCTATTAAGAAAACGTGTGTAGCGCTAAAGGTGAATGAACAGCGATGAGATGTGAATACTATGTTATAAATGGACAGCACATTGAAATAAAGTCCAAAAAAAGTGTTAAAGTGAAAATATGCTAAAGTGAAAAAAAAAAATATAGATGTCCAATCTTGTGGATGGAAATCAACAATAAAAAAGCAATATAGTGAAAAAGATGTAAATGCACAGTCCCATGATAGGATCAGCAATATAAACATATTGGTGAAAACACAATAGTTCAGCGAAAAGGTATGCCAAAAATTTGGTGGTGACTTGAAAAGTGAAGAGGTGATCCAGTACAGTGATCCAGAATCATCCACCACACCCCTGTGAAATGGACACTGACTGGAAAAGCTGGCTTCCATTACAGCAGCAAACATGCACAGTGTAGATCTGCTATCCAGTAGTGTATTTAGGTTTTGTGCTGCCCTAGGCCTGACTAAATTCATGCACCCCCTAATTTAAATATGACCCACCCCTTTCTATCAAGACCACACCTCTTGCTTTTTAAGACCCGCCCTGCACATTTGGGTGGGGACACTATTTCTGAGGGCCTGGGGGGGTCAATGGATTCTATAATAAAAGCAGATGGTGCAGCGCTATAAAAAGTCCATATATAATGCAAAGACACCTTCAGTGAATATAGTGCTGGTAAACAAAGGACATAAGAAGTGACTTCACAAGTGTGATGAAACCTCCACCACCAGATGAACTGGCCCTTCACCTCACACCGAGGACCCTATGATGATAAAGGGCCAAAAGCGCTTTCCCTTGCGGGCACTAACGGGTTAATCCAGTGATCGATATCCAGATCATGAACACAAAGTTTTCCCAGGTCTCATACATTCATGGAATGACAAGAAGCAATAGACACAGTGCTTTCCATCTCAACAAGTCAAAATTTATAAAAATAACAGGTGTAAACTTACATACAAGGCACCAATGCATCCAGTGCTGATGTATACAGCGTTGTGTACAAAGAGAACGTGATGGCCGCGGGTGACGTCACGACGCTCCTTCCGTACGCCTTACGTCCCTTGATAGGCGGGGACTTCTTCAGCGGATATGGAGACGTCGGAAACACCCGCTAATATGTAAATCGGTTGTCATGGATACCCAATTTAATGCTAAAGATACATCACATCAAAAACAGGGCAGGGATCAACACCAATCCATGATGCAAATGCCAAAACAAAGTTAGTAGCTAAAATCCAGGTCCATACAGGGAAACCCACAGAGCCATGGCACAGTGTGATAAACACACATGGCACAGTGTGATGAACACCACATCTCGATAGAGGGCTAACTTAAATTGTCACAACTGCAAAAATAATAGGTAAAAAAAAACATTGCAGATATATAAAATGCATTAATAAAAATATTTAAAAATCTTTATTATAATATAAAATTCATATAAAAATGTATTTATTAAAACAAATTTCAATAATTAATTAAGAAAATGGATACCCTTAATTTGCATAGATTTCCTCTCACTTCCTGTTTGGCTATGGAGCAGGAAGTGAAGGGAAATCTCCACAATGGGACAGGCATGGTAAAGAATAAACTGACAGGGGCTATAACTCCTTACTCTATCCAAAATGAAAAAAAAAAAAGTGTTGCCTGTAGTTCTACTTTAAGCACAAATTTCTGATAATTTTATGGAGAGGACTAAGAAGATATAACTATGCCAATTGTGCAGCAAAAAATATAGCACAGTGAGGAAGGTTTGTGGTCCAGGATGGATAGGTCAGTCAAAATTAGAAGCGGCATCCCCCCCCCCCCCCCCCACACAGTTATGGAATGCCGGCCGCCCACATACCGAAAGCAGTGCGACCGATTTATAGGCCAGGATACAGCATTGCTGCTATCTCTTGTGGGGAAGGCTGTTCTTTAATGTTTTTTCCTTGTTCTTTCTAAAATGTCCGGGGGGGGCTCGGGGGGCTACTATTGGAAGTTTTTTTTTACCTTAATACAGAGAACTCATTAGGGTAAAAACATTTTGCCTTTACAACCCCTTTAAAATGTATCCTGTTCTCTTTGCATTGCTTCCTTTGTGTAAAATACCTGGTGATCCTACCAGTCCCTCTGCTTTCCTATTTTAAACTGACCATGCTAGGCAGAAGAGCACATCCATCCCAATGTAATCAGTTTTCTGGCTTTGCTTGGTACGACTTGTGCAGACACGATCCTCTGCACAGCTATTCACTGGGAAGACCAGTGTTCTGCTGTTTCTTCATCCCCACCTCTTCAAGCCCCTTATGCCGTTAAAAAAAGAGATCATGTGATCACATATAAAAAAGAAAAAAATACTATATATATATATAATGTGTGTGCATACTGTATATATTTCTTGTTAAATATTGATATTGGATTATTTTAAGACATGCTTCTCAGGATACAAAAAATGGTAACACAAAATCCCAGAGTACAGGGCCAACATACAGCAAAACATTGATATTGGTAACAGTTTGAGAACAAAAGAAAACAGTAGAACTGTGAACTGTAGAACCTTTTTTGAACAGGAAGGTAGCAGCGGAGAGGAGACATTCCACATTGGATGGTGTGGGCCCATGTTTAAAGAGTGAGGGGTCCAGAGAAACCAAGTCTGCATGAGCAGGAAAAGGAGATAAATAGAGAGATGAGGAAGGGGAAGGAAGATATGGGAAGGACAGAGGGGAATCCCGAGAGTCCAAGGGAGGGCTGGCTCTGCAAAGGGCGGAGCAAGGGAGTTCAAAGTTGAAAACAGTTAAAATGAGAGGGGGGATAGGGGAGTAACAAAGACTCATCAAAATGAGGCAGAAAATAATGACAGACCCAGGCTTGCCAGAGTTTTGTGTAGTACTCCACTCTATCCTGAAGAACTTCCTTGATTTTGGTACGGATCATGGTGATCCTATAGATCCTAGTGATCCTATGCTTGGTCCGGACTATGTGTAAGCAGTTAGTCTTCCAAGCCTTCAGTTAAACTCAAGCCAAGTTAGATTTGGGGGCTTATGTTAAGTGGGGCTAAAAGGGGGTCAGGGAATACTGTAGAGGAGCAATGATGTAAAATATCGCCTGCCAAGATTGGGTGACTATGGGACAGGACCACCAGATATGGTGGTGTGTGGCATTATCCATACACCTGAGAAAGCAGAGACAGATAGCTTGTGTCAAACTTTGAAATTCTAGCAGGAACTAGGTACCAGCAGGTCAAGACTTTGTAGTTAACTTTCAATGCATTAACGTTTTGTACAGAAGATTTGGTTATGACCCCAGATTGCAGTCCAGTCAATCACTTCCCAGGGGAGTCCAAGGTCTTGTTCCCAGTAGGAAGTGTATGTGGGGCATGCTGAATCAGGTTTGTCCAGAAATTGGAAGTAAAGGCGGGATATGAGGCTTGGGTCGTGTGGATCTCGTCTGCATGTATTTTTGAAAAAGGTCACCTACAGTAGTTCAGGGTAGAGTTTGAAGTGAGGAGAGGGGAATAAAAATGTTTGTGCTGCAAATATATGTAGAGTTCTGATTTAGGCAAGCTGTGTGATTCCTGGAGTGGTAGGAAGGTTTTGAAAGCTGAGGAAGTAGTCTGCCTATGAAGTCTAATTAATTAAATGTGCATCTTGCCATTCATGAAATGAGGTGGGAGAAGAGAAGGCTGGGTAGAACAAAGGTTGAGAAAGAAAAGTAATGAATTTTGGGGCAATTGTTTTGCATAATTGGATTTAAATCTGTCCCACAAGGAAAGAAAATAGGTTGTGACCGGTTATGGGTGCTCTTTCAGTCAGCAGGGTGGAGCCTTAAGAGGTTCACTATTTAGAGGGGATGGCAGTTGACTGGCTCAATGCCCACCCACAGAGTTATATCAGGGGTTGCATGGTATTTCAGGAGCTTCCCAGGGTGTGCAGCATTGTAATTGTCCATGACACTGGGAAGACCTCCCAGGATCTCCAGGGTGCATCTGGGGAGGTGTTTCACAGTGCTCCAAATATTCTGATAAATTTGACATTGGAGGAAGTGAGTTAAAAAAGGGATGGGCAATACCCAAAAAATATAGAATATTTTATGAAGGATGGTCATTTCCATGACTTTTAACCTTTCTATCCAAGAAATTGAGAGGGTGGACCAATGCAACATTAGCAATGTAAGGTGAGCTAGCATAGTGGGATAGTTAAGCCTGTATAAATTGTCAAGGCAGCGTGAAAGTTTGGTACCCAGAAACTGAAGAGAATGGGATGCCTAAGTGAACGGGAGGGACTCACAAAAGCAACCGAGGTCAGGGTCAGGGTCAAAGTCAAGTAGGAATATACTGAAATCCCGGGATTTATGCAGATTAACTGTTATCCAAATTATGCTAAGAAAGCTAGCATGCAGAGTAGATTGGGTGCGGATATACTGTACCTCATCTGCAAAAAGACAGTGGAAATACAGGAATTACAAGTACTATACATACAAAATGAAGACTTTTTTTTTTGGCTTAAAGTGATTTTTTTTTTACTTGCACCTACAGGTAAGCCTATAATAAGGCTTACCTGTAGGTACAGTGAATATCTCTTAAACTTGCAC
The DNA here is from genome assembly GCF_905171775.1 of Rana temporaria. Taxonomy (NCBI): domain Eukaryota; kingdom Metazoa; phylum Chordata; class Amphibia; order Anura; family Ranidae; genus Rana; species Rana temporaria. The sequence goes on from NC_053492.1 coordinate 180,367,613, forward strand.
TATTTAGGAGATATTTACACTCCCCACGCATGTTCTCTGCAGGGCCGGCATACCTGTGCCACGACACGGATGGAAGACTGAGTGAAGATGGAAGCCCTTTCAGCAGTGACAGTGTCTTGCAGTGTTTATTTATTTTTTTTGTTTTTTGTAAGAGGTGCAATTTACTACCCCTTTAACTCCAGACTCAAGTAAAAATATAAAATCCCTAATTCACAAAGTTTTAACACAAAGACAAGACTCCTTAGTTTAATCATGTGACTCTAAATTGCACATCCTTTTGGACAGCTGAAATTACAGGACAGACATGCCCGGCTCTGAGCCTTGGCATACCAGAGCACGCCAGCACAGAGCTGGCCCTAATTAGCTTTCCTAATCAGCAAACTGGCAGTAATCTTTAGGAATTTGTGACTGGTACTGATACCAAAATCGGTGCAAATGCTTGCCTAAATTAGGTGCAGATAGTTCTAAAGGACACTGGGCCAGATTCACAGAGCAGATACGACGGCGTATCTCCTGATACGCCGTTGTATGCGTCGGGTATGCAAATTAGGAGTTACGGCGATCCACGAAGATTTTTCCCGTCGTTACATCGTCGCGAGTGTTAGATTTCCCTCGCAAAGATACACCTTTAACATTGTGTAAAAGTACTCCACCATGTTAAAGTATGCCCGTCTTTCCCGCGTCGCTTTTGAATTTTTTTAAAATGTTTTCTTTTTCCCGGCGCAAGTCTTTTTTTCACGTCGCGATTCACAAAACGTCGGCGCTTCGTAATTTCGCGCAAAGCACGTCGGGAAATTTGCGACGGGAGCATGCGCAGTACATCCGGCGCGGGAGCGCGCCTAATTTAAATGGTACCCGCCCCATTTGAATTGGGCCGCCTTGCGCCGGACCTGTTTACGATACACCGCCGCAAATTTCCAGGTAAGTGCTTTGTGGATCGGGCACTAAATCGGAAAATTTGCGGCGGTGTAACGTAAACGGGTTACGTTACGCTGCGCCGCCGGACCTTGAATCTGGCCCACTACAACCAGAAAAATTACAATACTTTAATGACCCCCCACGCAAAATTAACAGGCAATTTTTTTTCACTTATTGAATATGGTAAATTTAGCAAACTAAAAGGGTGCAAATATGAAAAGTATGTTGTTTGGTTTTCCACGTTTACAGTTATTAAAATGGAAATAAAGTGATCAATTTACCGGTTTCCCAAAACAGGTATATTTAAAGCATGCCATGAATAAGAACTGTCATGGTTGCTTGTGCTCTTAAACTTTCAAGCCAAAAAAAGTTTTGTGCCCCAACTGATCATATGTGCTGCACCATGCCAACTGCAGATCACTAAGGTGGCAGCTTCCTTGGCTGTTAAGGATTGGAGGGTTTTGTTTTACTTTGGGTAAGATTTTGCAAATGGGAACTCCCTTTAGTGGCTAATCTACAAATATCTATTTAATAAAGTAACAAGAATACAAGCTTGAAAGACTGTAAAAGTTATACAAAATACTTCAAAATTTACATTGTAGTAATGCATCATGATTTCTAGCCAGCTGAAAATAGACCAAATATTGGCAATTTTATATGCAGGGCCAAGCAATCTGGATTGATTTTTAAAAACTGTATTTTTACCAAAACGAGCTCTGTTCTGTCTAATTTTTTTTTTTGCTATAAGCAATGCTTGGGTTTATATACAGAGGTTTGCACTAAAACTAATAATGCCTTAAACACTGAGGTTGTAAATGCTTACCAGGAATGGTCTATGAAATTATCAACTGCCATCACTAAAATATATAAAAATAACAAATGCACATTTTCTGGTCAACACGAAAACCTTTAGTATAGTTAATTGAATCTCAAATAAATCCTTGCAACCCCTATCGCAAGACTGATAAAAATATTTATTTAACGCTTTTATCCATCCGAGCTTGGTGATAGATTATTTACAGTATTGTGTTTTTCTTGCTATGATGGGCTCTCGGTGATGCCTGCTTGGCATTTTGTTAAAATGGTTGTCTAGATAAGAAAAACATTCCAAATATACAGCAGCCTTACAAATAAAGGAAACCAAAAATTAACATTTAGCACACAGGCTTTTAAGCTTCATTTTAATTTGTGTGCAGCCTGTGGTAATAACCCATAGCATTAGTTCACAGTGTGAAATAAAGCTATTT